>NW_025335568.1:36246270-36395487 GCF_004798865.1 Varanus komodoensis
ATTTGCTCAGACTGGCTCTGAGTTGTTTTTTCTAAACTAAAACCTCAGTTTTCAGGTTTTATTGCAGTGTTGGCACTTTGCAATAAATAAGTGGTTTTGGGTTGCAGTTTGGGCACTCCGTCCCTAAAAGGTTCATCATCACTGTTTTAGGCAAGAAATGTATGCTGGTACCTGCAATCGCCTCACTCTTATTACATGGCCCAAATCTATAATATGATTCCCTGAGCCACTAGATGAAAATCATAAAATAATTCTGTGCATTTGGGTGATTTTTCATTTAATCAATCTGTTGAAACATTTCCTGTATTTCTGGGCAGTTTTCCTGATCTCAAATCCTTGATCCAAGATTGACTCACTGTGAGATTAATAACCATACCAATTTGACAACCCTCTTTTCAGCAGCCAGCCTTGCCAATTTTATTCCTTTAGATAAATATGGTTCCACCTTATAGGATCTCTCTACCTTGTTTTCACTTTTTCTAACCCACAAATATCACTTTTCTCACAGTGTATCTTATGCTGTCATTTCCCTGTGCATTCACTTATTTGGTACAATAGTTAGTGTGATCCATCAGCAGGAAAATGGAAATCTGGAACTCCTGATGTATAAGTTGAGAATGAATAGCTAGGATCAAAGATGAGGAATTGCAGGGGCATGGATAAAAGAGCCAGAGTCCAATAGGAAATTTCCATGAAATTATTGCATATTTGTGGTACAGTATCAAAACAATTGAGAAATCTATGCGTATTTTTATTTAACTAAAATAATACATTAATATAATGTCTACTGAAGTGCAATGGTCCACATAGATGTATAGTTATGGTGCATGATTTCTAAAGTAAATGACATATTTTGGAAGCATAGTAATGCTATATTTTTGAAACAAAGCATCCAAGTTTTTGGATTACATTATTATTGGAAAATGATCACAACAGCAAATCAGTCTCCCTCCCTCCCTCCCTCCCTCCCTCCCTCTTTCTCCATATTTTTCACTCTTGATGTTATCGTGTTTGTGTTTCCTGATTCATTTTCTAGTAAACACCAAAAACATTTAGCAAGAACTAATGCAGTTTATGAAGGCATTGAATGTTTTATGAGTTTTATTGATAACAGTCAAGAATATTATTTTACTAGGCTTGTTTTGGCCATTTGCTGATGGCATTTACCACTAAATGAGGTAAAATTTAGCTGTTGGCAAAAGGTGTTTGATTAGCTTTGAGTTTTTAATAAATGTCAGATGTTGCAAGGCTTGCTTAAGAGATTTTTCAATCTGCTATTCTAAATATAATCTTTTACAGGAAAATATGGGAAACAAGGATGAACTCTGGTCAATAACTAAAATATTCCATGGCCCTTGAGATTTGCCAGCAAATGCCAAAATTGATCATGTGTGTCAAAATTTGGCAAAGCTGCAAATATTAGGTATTGCCCAATCTATTGCCAAGCCCTTCTCAGGTAATACAGTACAGCTAATTTTTTCATCTTTTCCACTAGCTTTTAAGATGTCAGCATTCAGGGGTTTCATTGTAATATATGTTTTATGATACATATCAGTTAGTTGATACTGTCATTTATAGATAATTTGCACAATTATAGAAGACCTAATGAAATTTTTCACTGCTGGCATTTTGTTTCTGCATACAAACCTTTTTTTTTTCATATCACAAAGTATTTTTAGAGTGGCTGCCATTTCAAAAAGGCTTCTGCCATATAACAGAAAGGATCAGCCATTTGAGAAAGACATGGCCAAAAGGTTCCCAGAAGTGGCTCACTGAACTTAATTTTTTTGCTGGGATCCAAAGTGCTTGTTTCCCAAAATCACTTTTAAGACAATAGAACTAAGAAATTGTATTCTGGGAGT
The DNA here is from genome assembly GCF_004798865.1 of Varanus komodoensis. Taxonomy (NCBI): domain Eukaryota; kingdom Metazoa; phylum Chordata; class Lepidosauria; order Squamata; family Varanidae; genus Varanus; species Varanus komodoensis. The sequence goes on from NW_025335568.1 coordinate 36,248,133, forward strand.
GGGGTCTAAAATGGCCACCTGAACTGGCCAAAGGGGACAGGCAAAGTGGAATGCCTACAGTCTGTTAAAAATGCAAATCTGCTGTGAAATATATAGGAAAATCAAATATTTTTGGTAAAAGATAAACTGACCACTTTCTAAAATGAGACTACGAGTTGTTAAATCTAGAAAGCAGTAGCTTTTAAAGTAAAATAAATATTTCAAATGCATCAATATATTTTAGAGTTCATAGTTGCTATTAAAGGAGGTACACTGAAAATGTATGTTCTATTGATGAAGGGTTTGAATTAAATAATTTTTTTTATCTTTTTGCTGTTTGACAGCTTTCTTCTCCCATTTATTTTTAGCTTGACCTTTATATCCAATAACTTGAGATAGCAGATAAAACAATATTCTTGACATTAACGTATAAAGATTTTAAACTGTAGAAGTTTCCAGGTTAACAAACAACATCAAGAGCAACACAATCTGAATGCTTGGGAACCTTCTTGGTCTGCCAAACCCATGAGCTGATCTCAGACTCTTACACTTTATTGGCCTCCTTATAGAATGCTCAAAATAATAAATGAAAATGTAAAATCACATTCAGCAAAACCAGACGATAGCACAAAATTCAATTATAGAACAATCAGCCAATTAAAAAAAATAGAATTGTTAAACAGAAATGCCTAATCCTTTGCATAGTTTGCTCATTTTAAATCTACTTACAAGAAAGCAACATGGAATAAATGAGTTTCTAAAGCTCATTTTAAAACCAGCAGTGCTGAGGCTGTATGTAATCCATTGGGAAGAGAGTTCCATATGCTGAGAGCTATCATTGGAAAAAACAAAAACCTCTCTGTCTCTTATGCCCACCGACGGAAAAGATGTTTTTGTAGCTGAAAGCCAACCAGGATTCCCCACTCCTGCAGCCAACTGGGATAAAACTCCTGCCCAGAACTCCTCTGCTCCCAGAACCCTGGACCAGACAGTGGATTCAGCACATGACAACCCCAAGCTCTGGGGGAAGACAGCTTCATTAAAAGGATAACATACAGGGGTGGCGAGTTCTAGAAATACACCTAAAAGGAGAAAGAGTGGAAAGAAGGGGAAGGGAGGGGCACTTTGGAGAGCAGCAGTGGCAAGTTTACAGCCAACCAAGAGTTCCCCAGTGCCAGTCCTTGCTGGCTGACTTGGACAGAAGATAACGAAGCTCAGCCAAGCCTCAGCTATGCACTCAAAGACTGTTCCAGCACCAAGCACAGGCAGTGTGGGCAGCACAGCATTCTTCAGCCCAGGGTACTTGCAGCCAGAGCAGAAGCTCTCCTTGGAGAGGCGCCCCAAGCCTTTGCAGACCCCAGGCTTTATTCCCCACCAACCCAGGTCAGTTGAGCCATGAGTTAATGGTGGGTTAATGACTCCAGGTGCAGACCATTTGCCCCTCATGGCAGCGATCTCCTGTGTTCTTGGGGCACAGTTCACAATATCTGTTCCTTACACCTAACAAGAGCTGAGCCTTGCCTCCCAAAACCTTGCGCACTGGCACCTGGTTTTCCAGCAGTTTACCCCATATGGCGATTAACCCTTCCCTGTGTTTCAAAGCTACTGCCTGGTTCACATTACAGTTACTGGTGGGCCTAACAGCAGGCATCTGAGGAAGATCTTAATATCCAGCCAGATTCTTAGGGTCTGGAACAGCTTTCCTCAATCTAGTGTCCTCCATATATTTAGATTTCAACTCCAGTCAGCCACAGACAGCCCAAGGAAGTTTAGAATATGATGATAGTTGTAGCCCAAAACATTTTGGCAAATAGCTTTAAGTCACTTTTGGATTTTGTGGATTTAACAGAAGCTGTGCAAATATTTTCAGTAGTTTATTAGTAATAACGAAGGCTAGAACTTGCTATGTTATCCCAAAATTAAAATTTAGAGCTTGATTCTTATACATTTGTAAGTCTTAAAATCCATGTGGCTGCAGGGAAATGTGGTACAGTTATAGCAAAAGTTTAATGGCACCCTGCAAAACCAAAATGATGGATTCCTTGGTGGGGGAAGTGCCAGAATTCTTTTGTTGCTCTTCTGATGTAAATGCTACAGGGCAAATGGTTCTCTTGAAATATAATAACCTGGTACTCTTTATATTTTGTAATAGTCAAATCAGCAAGGGCTTACAAACAAAGCAAAGCAAACCATGCAATTGCAGAGAAGGTAGCAACAGGGTGCAGAAGGGCTCACAATAACATTTTTGTGAACTTTCCAGCACAGGTTATTGAAGCAGGAGCACAGAAAAGAGGACAGACAGCTTGCTTTGACTATCTGACAATGGCGGTGTGCGTGTGTTCTGAACAAAACTAGTCTGTTATGCAAGGACTGTTCCAAGAGAGAGGGAAAATAAGGCAACCTGCATGCATAAGGATAAGCTTGTTATGTTGGACGTAGTAACAATACACTGGAAGGTAGTTTCAAGAGTGAAAAAAGCACGCAAAGAGAGTTTGCTGGGGGTTTGCAATCAAAAGAACATTCACAGTTTATTCAGTTCATTCAGACATACAGGAAAATACAGGTCCATATAGGCAGCCCCAAAGGGACTACAAAGACGGGGTCTGTACAGGAAACTTTTAGAACTTACCAGTTACGTACAGTTTGGAGGAGGGGTGGGGGATCAGGTGAGGCATGATGTATACAGTATGTTAAGGGCACACAAGGATAAAACAATAGGGAGTTAAGACAACACAAAGAGAAGAAACTTCTGGAAAGGCAGATGCTGACATGTCTAAGGTGGGCTCCAAAGGACAGGGACATGGGCATGTCTAAGGTGCCCCTTGGAAGGAAGACTTGCCACATGGATTCCTAATCAGATCAGGAGCAACACAAAGGGAAGGCCCTTCAGGACAGGTAAACCATGAGCATATCTAAGAGTGCACCTCCACAGGAAAGGCAAGCAAGGTGTATGTATGTAGAGAGCAAGACTTGCAGTATGGATTCCTGATGAGATCAGGAATCCCATCCTACGTCTAAAATCTGTTCTTAGAGTGTCAGGCTTTTGGCGCCATACAATGGCAAAGCTTTTGCTCATTTTGCCTTGACAGTAGAAATGCTGGAAACTGTAAAAATAAACAAGATGGATACTTTAATATTTGTGTACTGTGGTCAGTTATTTAGGTTTCCCAGTGAAGTTTACATTGATTATCACCACCGTATGAAACAGTGTCTTTCTGCCTGGCCCTGGGTTGAGATAGGAAATATTGTAAATGAGGCAGCGTTTGTTCTCCAGATATTCATGTCTGTAAAATGAAACAGTACCTTTCTTCTGAGAGCCAGCAGGGTGTTGTGTGTGCACATAGGGAAAAGTTCCCAAAACATGCATAACCCATAGCTTTGATAGGTGTGGGTTAAGGTTCAGGCAGAAATGCCAGCAAGCTACAGTATCTGATCAAGAACAGGAAATGTCTGAGGAATGAGGAGGGTTATTCCAGGTGGGTGGAGGTAACAGCCAGCCATCCTGTGGGAATGGGGGATAGCACAGCAAGAGGTGGGGTTGGCAGCAGAAGCTGATGAGACCCCTGATCTGCTAATGGGAGGACTTGGGATCTGGCCAAGGTGTGCACCAGGAGTTGAGCAGTCTGTCAGATATAGAAGTCCCTCCCTCTGAAGAGGTGATGCTGGATGCTAGGAGACAACTCAGGTGGGAGATGAACAGGAATACCCACAGGTACTAGCACAAAGACTGTACCAAGGAAGTATTCAACAGATACAACGATTTCATTGCAAGATGTTTTGGCCTACAACTTTTATCAGGCCCTGTAGGTGAAGCCATCAGTGGAACCGTATGTTGGTCACTCTTGTGCTAGAGTTCTCTTGCCTTTGGAATAGTCATCTATTTTTGAAAGAATTGATTACTCTCTGGGCATAAATTACTAACATACAGGCTAGAGTGTCCAGATGTAAGAGAAAACAGGACTCCAGTACATGTAGTAGATGCTTAGAAAAGGGAATTTCAGCAGGGATAGCTATTTTGACAAGCTTCTACATCTGGCCTGTAAACAACTTTTTACATCTGACTGGAGGCTCATGAAGTTTTCCTTTGATGGTAGATCTGTACCTTCTGAATCCTTCAAAGAATCCCAAAAGTCCCAGGATAAATAACTGGCAAACTATATATTGATATTGTTTAGAAAACAGGGTAAGTGAATTGATACAATATTAGCACTTGGTTCTCACATTGTTATTGTTGTCTTAAACTTGTTGATGTACAGAAACTAAATCTTAAGATCTCCTTTGAAGAAGACTGTCATAGCCAATTTCAGACAATGACTGTGTTTGTATGCCCACAATAGTTGTCATGTGAACACAGACCAATTCTTGCAGGATGACAGTCTGAGGGCCACAAGACATACTGGCAACTCACTGATTGTTACCCAGGATGGATTATTGTGTCATGTAAACTGGGGCTTATTCCCACAGGGTAGCTTGTTTGAAAGCAAGAAACCATCTTGACAATCCATGGGTTGTTTTAGAGATTGTAGCTTTAGGGATTGTCATGTCATCATATACAGCCATATATCTCTGTCCAAACCCCCATTGCCCTCTCCAAACTTTCTTTTAAAGGAGACACTACCAAAAAACTTTCCCTCCAAGAATAGGTGGGTGAGATGCAGGTAGAACCTCAGCAAAAATAAAGGAAAGGTGCATCCCTCTGAGGACCGTTGGGGGAAAGGAAGAGAATCTTGCCACAAAGGGGTGTAAATCTCTTCACCCTCTTTTTGCAAGCAAAGATTATTTACAGCTTTGCTTTCTCTTGACAGCTTGCACTTCAAGAGCACATTGTATGCCCCTACATAATGATACTAAAAAGCTTGCCACCCACTGGCATCCTTTCCAAGGTGTCACTTGGGCACTTTGAAGGGTTTGTCAGTGGCTGCTAAAATGGAGATTGCAAACACCAACTGTCAAGCTGGTTATTGCAATGTTTGAAAAACAATTAAGTGACAAAAAGGCAAAAGAAGTTACAACAAAAATTGTGAAAACAAAACGTATTGCAAATGGCTTGAAACTGTGAAGAGAGGAGCAACTCAGTCTTTCCATGGGATATTGTGAGAGGACCAAGGGGGAAGGAAGAAGTGGGCAAACAGCCTGCAGTGAACCTAATTGTGTGTGATAAATATTGTGAGTTGTTCATGTAACAACCAATTCTCTCTTACCAGGGTAAGTTGCCATTATGTGCAAATGCTCCCAATACCTGCAGACTCTTTGAAAGGAAAGTGTTCAAAGACTCTAGTAAATCTATCTTTGTAGAGGTATGCAAATTATGTCACAGGGGAAATAGAGGTTTGGGCTTAAAGCTATGCCCCAGAGCACGCTCCACAAAAGTCCTGGATTCTACAGAGAATTAATTAGAAAGTCTTCAAAACTTCTGGATTATAAAAAGGAGAAAAGTGGAAACAGTTCATGTGCAACCTGACAAATGACCTGTTCCCACATAACGTTAAGCCAAAGCTGATTTAGCACATAGTTAAACCATGATTTGTTCCCCTACTTCAGGGTTTGTCTGGCAGACAATAAAAAGCCATTTGTATTCTCAGTTCCTGGGTTCTTTGTTTACTTTGTCCTTTGCCCATTTCCTTCCTGGATCCAAACAACCTTTGTGAAATTTTAATACTATAGTATGTAATGTAGCTGGACTTTTACCACTCTTGACTGCTGCCTCTATAGCTGGGTAAAGCAGCACATGAGCAACCCACACCCTTAGGTTCGCATGTAGCAGTAAGTCAAGTTTAAATAATCTAGAATCCTGGAGTGTTCTTTAACAAACCATGGTTTGTTAATATGGGTTGTTTTATAATTCGTAACCTAGAATTCAGAACTCATGGGTTAAATAAATCATGGTGTTCTGTGCAAACCAGTTGACTTTTAAGAGCAAAGACCAGTAAGGTTAACTTGGTTTCAAATGTAGGAAAGTCAGATGTATACTTTTAAGGGAATGAATGGAGGGGAAAATAAAGCAATGTTGAACTTCATCCCACATAATCTATAACACTGATGTAACCCTTCTAGGTTTACTAGCAATATTTACTTCTCTAGAAGTTCCAACTATGAGTATTTACTTTTCTATATATATATAGACATATAAATATATGTCTGGCCCTAAATTTTGATCTTTGAGTGACAGAAGACTTAAACAATAATATAAAGTTTTTAAAATGTGCTCATGTCTTCAAAAAGAAAGTTGCAGATATATTTTTTCCTCAAGATGCTCATTTTTTATCTGTGTTGGAGAAAATATTTAAAATTGTGTTTGTGTGTACATGCACACATGCATGTGTACGGGTGCACATGTGTGCAATAGGAAAAGCAGAAGCTTATTTTCAGAAAACATTCCTATTTGTTTAGATTAAACATTGACAAAAGTGAATTTCCTTTAAGAAAAATAATTAATGGAAAAGAACAGACTTTTCATGTTGAATATGCTCCCAATGAAAATTGTGCATTCAACCTGATAAAGTACAAGACATGAAAAATGTGGGCAAAGTGTTAGGAGTAATGTTAAAGAACTTAGTAACTTCGTAACTAGACAATAGATGCAGAATTATGGATAAATTCAGCAGCTCAGGACTTCTCATTCTGTACATAAACGTATAATCACTTACCCATATTACATTTTAATATCAAAAATGTTATAGATGATTTGATAATTTGCCCCTCAGGGTAAGAGTTTCATCTGATCATGCTCCTGTGGTTTGCAAATTGAAAACTAGGATTGGATAATAGATAGCTTTAAAGTGATATCCTCATTATGCTAAGGGCAAAGATCTGCTGCTGAATTATGCTAGGGGCACAGATCTGCCGCTGATACACTGGCCCAGGCGGAGAGCAGGGAAATTCACAGCTTGCGAACTTGGGCGGCCTGCCTGGTCGACATCACTAGTCTGCCAGTTTCTTGTTTCATGCACACCTGCACCGCACTGCGATGGAAGTCACCTTGTCCACAGAGAGACGAAACAAACAGATCAACTCTAGGGATGCCCTGCTAATGGACAAACACATGTAATACAAAAACGGCATTTCATTTGCTCATTTTTTGCATTCCTGTACCTCTGAACAGCTAAAGCTCCTTGGTTTTTGCTATACATTTGGAGAACAATCAAAGAAAGTTGAGAGACCCGAGTGCCTATAGGAATTTGTACACTTATTCTTTATATTCCATTTACTTTGCACAAGTGGATCAAGTGATACTATTAGGCATGTGCACCTGATTCAGTGAATGCCTGAGCTGAATCGGGCTCCTTCAGACCAACTCTGCGTCAGGATCTGGGCTACTCAGAACCAGAATAACTACCACCACTGTATTCCCAGGGTTGGTCCCAAGGCCTGCTGCAGCTCCCATTCTACTGATGAGCACCAGCTGGGAGACCTGGGGGGAGAGCTATATAAAAGCGCAAACTCATTCCTCCTGAACTGGCCTCAGCAACATGGGTTCTTTTGCTGCATCTGGTTCTTGTTGTTTGTATATCCTGCTGTGCTGTGTCTCTGGCTCTGTTACCCTCTCCAAGGTACTGGCACCTCTGATTGTCCTCCTTGTTTTGGACCCTTGGATTGTTCAAGACCACGTCCTCGTTCTTCTCTGATACACACATCTCAGCCTGCACCATGACTAGGATTCGGACTTGCCCTTTAACCCTGGTTTTGGACTCTGTCTTTCCTGAAGTTCCGTTGTCCTGGTCCTTCTGCCTCTGTTGCTCTTGCCTTGTCTCTCTGGCCTCCCATGCCCTGGCCATGGACACTGACACTCTGGGGCATCCCAAGGCAAAGTGGGCTTCCCTCAGACCTGACCTGAACTGAAGCAATAGCATCAGGCTACATTTACCATTCAGGTTTCAGAAAGGTATGCAAAAGCAGTGTTTTGCCCCACCCGCAATACTAATGCTGTGGGAGAGCGGAGGAAGCACATTTCCATGACCGACAGGTCTAGCTTCCAACCGCCAGGGACTTTCCAATCCCTGGGCTTTGGAAGTAAGCAAGGATGGGATCATCGGATGACTTCAGGATGGAAAAAGGATCACACTGCCTGTCAATCATCGTAACTCCCAAGCTCCTGCACTGATCCTTCTGAAACTCTGTAGGTTTCTTTTGAGGAGAAATATCTATGATGCACCTGTCCCATTTGTATTCAAATTGCTTTAAAAAAAACCTCAGGTTTTCACAATGCAATTGCTGACTTCACACTAAAGTCCCTGTATCAATTCATCCAAAGGAACTTTGTAGGCTCAGTTTACTCAGCAGGGGACAATCATCCCTGCAAATTGCATCCACCTCTGTAAAATAAATAAATAAATAATGGCAGTTCTCATAATAATAATAATAATAATAATAATAATAATAATAATAATAATAATGTTGAAAAGTCAGCACTTTACATTGCTTGATTTATCTATTGTGCAAAACGGCAAACTGTGCTCATAGGTTGTAGCCTAGCACTGTTGCTAGGACTGTGATTTTGAGTTTGAATTCTGACTTCTTGTAAGTATTATTTTGGATAATGCAGTTTGGTTAGCTAGACTTCCAGGCACAAGCAACTTAAATGCTGCTTTCCAGGTAGTGCTGGAGACAGCCAGTGCATATTCTTGCCCAGCTTTTCCTGAGGAGATTTCAACTCCTATTATTATAGTCAGTGGCTCTGTTGATGAATATATAGCCTAGTTTAAATGACTCATGGAGGAGCAGACATCCTCCTGGCAAGATCATCTCATTTGCATAATGAGTGTCAATACACTCATTATATGAATGAGACACACAGAAATAAAAGCAAACAGCAGAAAAGATAGTAAAAACTCTTTCAATTTATCTCTCCATCTTTTGTTTTAATGGCTTCTCCCATTCCCCTCTTTCAGGCTCTATAGTCCATTTCGTAGGATTTAACAGCAGAGCACTCCAAGCTTAAATTCTCTGAAGTAGTTCTAGCCGAACACTTCACTATTTCTGGTGTCTGCATTACTGGTTGAAAGGTACCTCAATAACAACAGGAGCATTATAGTGAAGTGACAAGGAGATCAAGGTATGCGATTTAAGAAGCCCTTGGTTTGAATTGGGGGCATAGCTGTGGCTTTCAGTGCAGAATGTTGCAGATAACTCCACAGTATCGTCTGGTAGGGCTGAGAAATACCACCACTGATGCCCTGGAAAACCTTTGCCATTCAGTGCTGGGTTCCAGGCTAGTTGGACCAAGTGTATGAGCTGGCAAAGGGCTGCTTCCTATGTTCCTCAGGGCTGTGAAGCAAGCTGTATTCAGTCCATCTCCTCCTCCCCCTGTGATTACATGAGTGCAGTGTACTATGGTAATCATAATACTGACTCATCCTTGCACGTTGTTGGTAAGGATAATAAGACTGTGTATGTGAAGTCCTTTGCATACTCAAAAATGCCATATAAATCTTAAGCATTAACCATGGAACAAGTAGCAAAAAGGTGTTTTGTATATAGCCCTGCAAAAGCCCAGGAGATCTGAAAAGGGCACAAAGCAAGGTTCAATTTAGTTATAAAGTGAATGAATGGTGCATCCTGCATACAGAGATCACATGTATTTACATTTAATGTACCAAGTTCAGAAAGTAATAAAAGATAAGACCATGTACTAAGGTGAAAATCAGATATACCCATTTCAAATAACAATGCACAAGAAATCCAGGACAAAAGAGGAAATTCACTTACACACAGTCTAGATATCAATACACAATAAGCCCTCAGAAGAGGCATCTGGCAAAACACCCATTTCTTACATCTTCATCTGAAGTTGCAAAACGATGACAGGAATTCTACTTTCATAATTGTAAGAGCAAAGATAACAAATCCCCATGCAAGGTTCTCTGTTGCATACGTAAATATTTGCAAGGCTGATGAAAGCATAGCCCTGAATAAAGGTTTAAAATGTTCTTACAGGTGGAAACTGTGAACCTCTGAACATGTCTCCTTGAAACATACAGGTGGTGTTCGGGGTTGCTCCCTAGGGCTGGAGCCCTGCCTCTTCCCTTTGGGTACCCAAATCTTTGAGTGGCCATATGCCCCTCCGCCACGTTGTCCCTGGGCATTTACTGAAATGAAAGCACTGGGACACTACTGTATCTGATTTCCTTGGATTAGCCAGCCTTTTAAAATTACTCTTGGTTCTATAGGCCTGTCTCCCAGTGCCACTGATGACATGCAGCTCTTGTTCTATGTGGCATTTGGATCACGAGAGGTGTGCACATTCCGGATGTGGCAGTGGATTGGATGGGAAAAGGACAAGGGAAGAAGGAACTCAGCTGTCTCACACACAGAAAAGAAAATATTCTTGGGTGTCTGAAGAAACTTTATGCCTAATAGGACTTGCCTTCCTCAGGGACTGTTTTTCTTTGGATGTCTTGCAAATAATCTTTTGTATTGAAAAAGATTCAGGGTGATCTTGATAGGCTGGAATGCTGGACTGAAAACAGCAGAATGAAATTCAATAGGGACAAAGGACATGTTTTGCACCTAGGAAAAAGAAACTGTATGCATCAGTACAAGATGGGGAATACTTGGCTCAATGGTACTGCAAGTGAGAAGGATCTCTGAATTGTGGTAGATCACAAGCTGAATATGAGCCAACAATGTGATGTGGCTGCAAAAGGGGCAGGTGCTATTCTAGGCTGCATTAATAGGAGTATCTCTTCCAAATCACATGAAGTACTGGTTCCCCTTTACTCAGCTCTGATTAGGCCTCATCTGGAGAAGGGTGTTCAGTTCTGGGCACCACAGTTGAAGAAAGAGTCAGACAAGCTGGAAACGGTTTGTAGGAGGGCAACAAGAATGATCCAGGGAATGGAAACAAAGCCCAATGGGGAAAGAGTGAGAGAAGTGGGCATGTTCAGTCTCAAGTAGACAAGGCGGAGGGGGATATGATAGCTCTCTATAAGTACTTGAAAGGCTGTCACAAAGAGGAAGGGTTTTGATTATCCCAGAGTACAGGACATGGAATAAAAGGTTAATTATTTAGTTAATTTCCTGCCTGTTAGAGCAGTGCAACAATGGACCCAATTACTCAAGGAGGTTTTGAGCTTTCTCACACTAGAGGCATTCAAGATGCAACTGGACAGCTAAATAGAAAACCAGTCAAAGAATTTTATGATAAATAGAAAACTTACTGTATACATTTTGCTTAACAATCCAAAGAAAAGATAGAATTATGTAAGGATGATCTAGCTGATACAGTTACTAATCAGCTATTTATAGAAGACCAGTTAACGAATTTTATGTTAAATGGAAAGCCTATTATATATCCTTTATTTAGCAATTGAGAGTGTTACTATTAAGTATTATGTATACAATTATCAAATTAATATACTTGCTTTATGAATTTAACTTTTTAAATGTGATGTTTTATCTGGGGAAAAAGAAAAAAATATTAATTGCAGGTGGCTTTGCAGACATGTTATAAGGTGAATTATTATTTACTTGATACCCATGTTTTCCCCAGTAATAACCAAGTATTAAGCCAAAATTGTAGTTATACAACTGATAGAAGTAATAATAATTATAGACTTTTTGTGTAATTTCCCACACTTAGCACTGTATGTAAGTTTTGTTTAAAGTCCCTTGGTATCTTTTTCTTTCTTTTTCATGTAACTTTTTGGTATTTTGTTTTTCCTTTTATCTATAAATATTAATAAAATTTAAAAAGATACAACTGGACAGTCATCTGAGAGGGATGGTTTAACTTGGGACCTGATGGCCTTCTGGCCCCTTATTGATGGACTGGCTGAGTTCCACCTCTACTATTCTATGAGTCTATGATTTGCATTTTCAGAATGGCTTAATGGTTTTAGTGTTCTGCAAGCTGCCACCTAAGTGTATGAGTGACCTGCATGCAACGACCTTCTATTATAGGGGGCCTGCAGCATCGGATGAGTGATGCTGCTCTTCCCTGGTGTAACTGTCATACCTAATAAGCCATTGAGAGGCCCCTTCTCTGCCATGAATTTGCTTAATTCTTTTTTGTTTTAAGGGCTTTAAAGCTTTTTCACAGCTCACCTGTGTCAATTATAAGCATGTATACACATTATTACTATATATATTATTTGTTATATGAAGATGTACTTAGTGTGGCATCACCGAGAGAAATTTTAGCATTGTGTCACTGAAGACTATTAACTATGCAATAGGAAAACTGCAAATAGAGAGAGAGAGAGAGAGAGAGAGAATAAAACACCCTCTGATTGCAGAAGAATTAATTCTGAAGAGGATGTTTTGGATGGTTTGGCATACAATCCAGTTAGGCTGTTGCTATTATGTTTTATGAGTAAAGGCTGAAATCATTTGTTTGGTGCTGAAACAAATTAGCATCTCTGCTCATGGCTTTAACAAGCTATCCACCAAACGGAAGAGAGTTTTCCACTCAAGAAGGAGTGGCCACATGCCATCTGTTGCTGTGCTATTTCAAGATACTACAACCCACCTAGCACGTTGGTGGAAAAAATCAATAAAATATCTAGCAACCTCGCTTTACTCAGCTTTTGAGGGTTTGTATTAACCTTCCCAGCACATTGTCCAATTTTCTTCTGGAGCAGGAAGCATGTAGACCATGTGTGGGTGCAACCACACAACCCCAAAATAATTTTTGCTAACAAAAAAATGGTGTCCATAGCAGCTGCAGAACTTTCCAAACAGTCACATTTAGCTTGTTTGCTTGTATGGCTCTTTTGTAAGTAAGCTAAATTGAACCCCGGTAGGGTTCTGTAGTACTATGGAGTATTTTTCCACTGAATTTCACCTTTATTAGGGAGCACTCTGACGGATTATATAATACCATAGACTGTGGTTTGCTAGAGGTATTGAAGAGGGGGACAAATAGTCCCTGGGCTTCCTGAATTTTTTCAGGCCTGATCCATGGAGCAGTTGTACCAATTTTGTTCAAGGGTGCAGTAGAATTGAAAGGTCACTAGTGGAGATCAAGTTTCCTTTGAAAAATAATTGCCCACTGCTACTGCCCATCCTATGGAAAGTACAATGGCATAGAATTCTTTGTGTTTTGCAGTTTTTGTGCCCTATGGCAGGCCAGTGGGGATTGGCCACTACAGTGTATGAACTGTAATGCATTCTAGAATAGGGCAGGACAGAAGGACCAATGATGGAGAATGCTGGAGGTGATGCCCAACATACCTGGAGGTGTATCCATTGCCCACAATTGCTCTAGAGCATTACTCAGAATTCTCCATAATGGAAGATGGACAAACTTTCCTTGGCAGACAGTTTTGTGACATGGGTTTCCAGAAGGCAAAAAGTTTGATGGTTAAATTATTTGCAGCTGACCAATGTAAACTTAGTGCTAAAAGATGCCAGAACTAAACTGTTATAACATCATAACTCTCCAAAGTCAAGGTTTCAGCCTCCCTATTACTGTCTTTGAGGTTCCCCCCCAACAGCTGCAGAATCTGGTTATTCATGTCACAAATGAAGGCCAAGACCTGCTTAGGGAGGAATACATTTATTATTTCATAGAGTATTGCTTCCAAATCATATGAAATGCCAGTTTCCTTTCACTCAGCACTGGTTAGGTGCCATTCTTAAGTACAGTGTCCAGTTCTGGGCATTACAGATTATGAAAGATACAGACAACTGGAAGTGTTTCAGAGGAGGGCAACATGGATGATCAGGAGACTGGAAACAAGCCTTGCGAGACAATACTGAAAGAATTAGGCATATTTAGTTTTAAGAAGAGAAGACTGAGAGGAGATATGATATTGTTTTTCAAGCGCTTGAAAGGTTGTCACACAGAGATGATTGGGATCTCTTCTCTTTTTGATCATCTCAGAGTGCAGAACATGACATAATGAGCTTTCTGGGAGCCCCTGGCAAAGGGAATGAGATGCATAGCTATTCAGAACAGACCAATGTTGTTTATATTTGTGGTTTCTAAAAACCAAGCGTGCCGTGCAGTGTCTTGTTGTGCCATGTGAACCTGCCCCCGCATATTCCCTCCCCTTTCTCTCTCTCTCTCTCTCTCTCTCTTTCTCTCTCTCTCTGTCTCTCTCTCTCTCATACACACACACACACCCCTTCTCTTATCTACCAACCTATCTATACTTGTCCAGCATGTTCATAATGAAAGCGCTTCTGTCTTAAAATTGCAGACTGTGGACCGCAATAAAACAGATCCTTCCTCCTCCTTAAAATACTGGTTTCACCGGATGGCATTATTAACTTCAGTAGAAATGAAACCACTGCTTGGTTGTTATGAGAATGGGGGAACAGGGTTCTCTTCCCAGCGAAGCGTGTGCTGCAATAGCAGTGAAGGAAGGAAGAAGCAAGAAGTGAGATTTGCCTAATCATTGATCTCCTTCTGTAAATCAGATCATCGGCTCTGCATGAATCACTTAGCTTAATAGTCACGGAGGGTTTCATTTGGCTGTATGAGCATGCAGGATTGTGCCTTTGAGTTTTATGGAATTAATTGCCCAGTCAGGGAGACTTTCTTTCATAATGCAACTTTCTTCCTAACTGCATTTTAAAAGGAGGGGGAATGTTGCCCATCGGTATGGTAGCTGCTGGGTGTCTAGCATGGCTTTTCCTATTGTTCCTTGTGATGACAACAAAGAATGTTGTCCTCACTTGAGCTGCCTTCCTATGTACTTCACCACAATTGGTGCTATAAGTATATAATTAATATTACATTTATACCCCACCTTTCTTCCTCTTGCAAGGCACGAAAATTATTATTATTACACTTGCATGTATATCCCACCTTTTTGCTCTTGTGAAGAATCAAGGGAGCCGATATAGCTCTGTTTTATTCTCACTAGAACAGCCCAGGTAGATGAGCTGAGTGGGGACTACAAGCTGGATCTCCTGATTCCCAGTTCAGCACTCTAACCACACTGTGCAATTTCATGTATCCCATGAAAAATAGTTAATCTTTCAGAGTTAATTCTTAACCTGCTGTAGCAAATATAACTTGGCCACTCTGGAATGTCCTGAAAAGTATGTGGATGGACAAGACTCTTAGGGCCTATGCACATTTAACTGGGAGTAAATCTCATTTAATTTAATGGGGCTACTCATGAGTAGTTACACATAGACTTGCATTGTCAGACGTTTAGGACTAAGTTATATGCTTACGGAAGCTTATGGCAAGAGTTAAATTGATAAATTCAGATGTTTTTAATGTAGCATAATGACTCTGCCTAATGCCCAGAAACTTGCTTTTAAATTTCAAATCAATATAACCTCAGGTTTCAAATGTGGGTAAGAATGAAGGTAACCAGGCAATGGAATTGCAATGAGTATTCATTACAGTGTAACATGTTGCTGCTTTTTTCTAACATATTATTCTGAAATATTTATTAGATTTTAATTTCTTTATAATTTTCTCACCAGTTTCCATTAGAGAAGGCTGCCTGGGGTATTTTGAGAAGCCATTTTGCCTAATGACAGGTTAGCACCACAAGCTTAGACTCCCAACAAATGTTGGTGTTTGTTTTAGCTATGAGTTACCCAGAGGACTGTGGGGGTTGTTTTGTTTTTTGTTTCTGAAAAAAGAAGTAAATGTTACAATACATGAATCTTAGTTATATTCACATGGATATAACTCATTGTAAGAGAAACAGCATGGTCTCTATGGTCTGATGGCAATACAACTGAAAGTGTTGCAAAAGTCTTTTCTCAGAATGAGGTGCAAAACTGATATTTGAATTAAAAATGCAGAATGTTGGTGGTCAACATTTCCTTTTGTCTTAAACAGCTGAAAATAAATAGAGTAAAATTTTAAAGGATAGGGTGGTCTCTTGTGCATTGTCTGAAAAGAGGATGCCAATTTGCCTAAACCCAGCACATGCCCAAGTATACATATGGATGCAAATATCCAAAGTAATTACTATAATTATATGGAAAATGCAGTTGTGACCAAGTCATCTGCACATCAGGAGCAGCTGATGCACAACTTCAAGGTGTGCAAGAGAGAAGGATCGCAGAGGGCACACAAGCCGCCGTGGCATATATTCTGTCCATGATCGTGCAAGCCCCACTGGGGACTGATGCTGTTCACCTGGTTGTGATACAGTTAACAAACTGACCCCTCCATGCACGCCAGTCACATGCTGGCCAATTCTCTCTAACAACATTCAGTGGCACAGTTTACCATGTCCTCTGAAACTGGGCAGTATGGCTTCTTTGAGGGAACAGCAACCCTCAAATACCCATGGGCAGTTCTTGGGTTATTTGGGGGTTGCTCCTCTCCACATACCATGCAGATACATCCAATTTGGAAAAAACCCTTTCAAGCAGTCCCTCCAATATTTTTGCCTAATATTTTATTTTATGCTAATATAATTTGGGCATAAAGATAATGCGATATGAAGTTGGCAAGTTGTTCGTGGATAGGAATATCTTTTCCTCACTCTTGAACGATATAAAACCCGAGGAAGGGACCCTTGCGATGCCTTTGAGGCATGGAAGAGGGAGGCGTTTCCTGCTTAGGTGCTGGGGCTGCAGTGCTCTTCTGTGTTCAAAGAGTTTCTGCTCCATTTAGGTGCCTCCACAACAGCCTCAAAGAAAAGTGATACTTATAAGCCACCATGTTCATGTGAACACACCACCCCCTTTCCTTGGGTGTTAAATGAGCAACACACCGACATGCCATTCATTCCCACTGTCTGGTCT
Organism: Varanus komodoensis; assembly: GCF_004798865.1. Classification (NCBI taxonomy): domain Eukaryota; kingdom Metazoa; phylum Chordata; class Lepidosauria; order Squamata; family Varanidae; genus Varanus; species Varanus komodoensis. Next base: position 36,264,777 of record NW_025335568.1, read on the forward strand.
CTGTTATTTCACCCATTGCAGATCCATATGAGGACCTTCTCCCTTATTCATGACTGCTATGTTTGCTCTGGAGTCTTTGTCGAGGGACTTTGCCAAAGCCTTTTGGAAGTCCAAGTAAACAACGTTTACCAGACCACCCTGTCCATATGCTTACTGATACTCCCAAAGAACTCTGAAAGGTTAGTGGCACAAACCTTAGTTTAGTGGATTCTTTTGTTGATCCTTTTTTGGTAATGCTTGCCTTTCTATATGCTCACTGATTTTTTAACTTTAATAACATTTTAAAACAATTTATCCAGAACAGATGTTTAACTGGTATGTAATTTCCTGAATCCCTCTTGGATCCCCCTTTAAAAACCTTGGTGTTATAGTAGTTATTCTCCAGTGGTCTGCTACAGAGCATATTTTCCATATTTCTGTGAAAAGTTCAGCAAATTCATATATGAGCTCTTTAAGAATTTTACTATAAATATCATCTGGGACCATTGATTTATTAATTCTCACTTTGTCAATGAGGTTGAGAATTTCATCTTCTGACACGACTATCTACCTTAATTATTCAGACTCTGTTCTGGAATGCATAAGTTCAGGAACAGTTATCTGTTCAGTATATTTTGATTTCATCTGTGCATGAAGACAGATGAAAAGATTTAATTCAGCTTCTCTGTAATTTCCTTATCCTCTTTTATTGGTCCTTTAATTCCATTTTTATCTAATGGTTCAACAGGTGTCTTGCCTCTGATCTGTTTAAAGTTTATTCAATTTACTTTATTCAAGTTTAAACAATTCTTTATTTATTCAAGTTTAAACAATTCTTTATTTTTGGCCTTGATCTTAGTGATAATGTTCCTCAGAACCATGTTCCTTTTTTGCATCTCCTTTGTGCAAACTTGTGCTCCCTTTTGTTTTCCTCATTTGGGGAAGAATTCTATTCTCTGAAGGAAGCATTTCCTCTAATCACTTCCTTGACACTGCTTGTTAACCATGCTGGTGATCTCTTGAGCTTCACGCGACCTTTCCTCACTGGTGGTATGCATACTATCTGAGCTGCTCTTACTGTGTTTTTGAGTAGTCTCCAAGCACTTTGAAGGGATTTAAGCCTCCTGATCCCCTTTCAACTTCCTTTTTACCAGTTCAAGTTTGCTTTTTTGAAGTCAAGTGTGACTGTTGGACCTACGGCCAATGTTTCCAAGTGGTTCAGTAACATTTGCATCTTATACTAGGTCCTGGACAACCCACCATCCTTAAAGTCAGGATTGCCTCTCCTCTGGTTGTTCCACTACCAACTGTTGCAGGACATGGTCATTTAGGGCATCAAGAAAGTTAACCTCTTTGTCAGGACTGGAAAACACATTTATCTAGTCAATGCAGGGGTAGCTGAAGTCACTCATTCTTGCAGTAATTCCTTGTTTGGAGGCCTCCCTGATTTTAATTTTCCATCTCAGGACCACCCTGGACATTCTGGTCTGTGCTACAGCAGCATATTCCTGGGCCTAGTTTTGGAGTCAGTGCATCTGCGGAAAGGTTTACACCTTTCAAATTCTGGAGGCTTATGGACTCTTGTGTTCTGTTTGACCTAGAGAGCAACACTCCATCTAGTACAAACTTGCCTATCCTTTCTATAGTTTATATCCAAATATAACCATATCCCACTGGTTCTTCCCATTCCACCAGGTTTCTCTATTGGCCACTATATCTAGCTTCTCCTTTAAAACCAGGTACTCCGTCCTCCTTAATATGGCTTGAAGCAAAGTGAAGACTTGTATCTGTTGCCATCTTTATATCTCATGAATGCCTTTGGAGCTCACATGGAGCTCCAGGACATTGTTAGGAAATGAAGATGGCAAGCTGGTTAAAGGTCAAGATCGACAGTTTGAATTAGACCTGAAAACATATTGGAAGTCAGGGCAGCTGACAATTGCCACAACACAGAACAGTATTCCTTGGAATAACCATCCAAGTAGGAATGGAATCAGTGCAAACATTGCCCCTAAATTACAATTCAGGCAGCTGGTCCAGAAGGATATCATGGCTGGTGGTAATAAAAACTGCTGGGAGGCCCAGGAGAAGAAATACAGTTGTACTCAATTTGTCTCCAGTTGTCTGCAAAAGGAATCCCACAGGGAAACCAAGACACTTTCCGTTCCAAAACCAGGACCAATGCTGGACTTAAAAAACCAACGTCCTGCAAGAGTGGGTTGATTGGCAACCATTTGCTTGAGAACCTCACCCACAAGGGGGAGATTAGCAACTGATCCATGGTAGTCCTCCAGTGAGGATGGTTTTTCCAGGAGCAGCTTGTTAGTTGGTGTCTCTGCATTCACTTTTCTTTCTTCTTGCATCGTTATGTTTCTGATTCTGCTGTGATGAGTGCATAAAACCATAACTGTGTTACACCAATATAAACTCTGTAGTACAGCTGGGACCATAAAATTGTCCCATAAGTCTGACTGGGAGCCATGTGGGACTTAAATTGAAAGCACACTAATTATGCAGTTAACAGCAGAGAGAATTTTGTAACCACGGATGTTTCACATTTCACTGTGATACATTGCAATATATTCCTGCTAAGATAAACCACAGATACTATTTCAAGCACTCTCCTTCCATTAAGAACGACAGATTATTTAATGGATGTAACAAAGCAACAAAAAGGCTACGGCAGCCGAGTCTGCTGTGGCTTGGTTAAAATATTTCAGATGGCCTCCTTTAGTGGTCTAGGATCATACCGCTTTGTATGATTACATGGATAGGGTGTTCAAGGATAGGTTGGACATCCACGTGGTGGGCATGTCAGGAGCAGAACCGGCTGGTGCTGGAGGTCAGACTAGATGGCCTGGGAGACCCCTTCTGACTTGCTCTGTTTCTATGTTTCTGTGTATCTATGCAAAGCTCAACTTGAGATTGTGTGGGTTTTGACGTTCGTGTTTTTAAGATTAAAAATATTACATGTTCATGTATCTCCCTTTAATGTTTATTCATTTAAAATACTTATATTCCAACTTGACACAAATCAAAGAGGCCAACAACAACAACAACACAATTACAGCACCTAACAATCAGTGAATAAATAGATCAATGAACATAAAACAAACATCTGCCTAAATAAGAAAACAAAAGCCATGCAGATCTATGAGAAAGAAACTCAAGATCTGCAGCTGGGCAATAGTTTTATTAAGACCGACCCAATGCCAGACTTTCCCAATCTTGTGCTCATCAGATGTCAATTCCCATCAGCCCCATTCAGCATGGCCAAAGGTGAGGGATGTTGAGGCATCTCATAAAATCCCTCCTCTGACAAATAATTGTTTTTGCATCTCACATAGGAAGTTATTCCCCAGTGACAGTCCACACACAAACACGCTCAGTATGCATCTGATAGAAGTGGACACTGAAGATAAATGCCCTGATTTAGATAGAAAAATCTGCATGTGGAAACAGATGCTGGTATCCACAGCTGATCTGGTGGAATATTTGCATTGTGTAACACTCACCTTGGACCCACTGAACTGGGATGGGATGTCTTGAAACTGAAAAATTTGTTTATCCCTCAACCTTTGGTCCCATGTTGCAGTGGGTTATGTTTTCTTGGGACTAGACTGGACTATAATTTAGTAATGCAGTCCTACTTACCAGAGAATTCAGTGGGGCTGACTCTTAAGTGAACACATTTAACATCATGAAATGGGGGCCAATGTTTATGTTACATGATACTGTTTATATTACATGAGAACTGTTTATATCATGTGAAAACAACTGCCAACACCAATTCTGGTGGACAGAACTTTCTCTTATTTGATATATTTGTTTAATTATGAGTATTTGTATAGTGCTCTCTGATAAGTTTCTCATGGTAGTTACAATAAAAATAAATTTCACTAAAGTGAAATAAAATAACAACTAAGAGGGCCATACAGCTCAAGTAGTATAAGCATTAACAAAATCCATGAAAAAATGGAAATACCTGGGTATGGGGAAATGTTAAAAGGGTGAGTGGAAGGTGAGCCATTCTGTGGAGAGCATTTTATAGTTGTGGTACCATTTCTGAGAATAATTTTGGTAGACTTTGCCCTGGAGACAGGAGTCTTTTAGATATTCTGCCCAAGCTGTGAAGGGCTGTGAAGGTCAAAACCCACACTTTGAATCAGCCATATGTCTTTGCCTGCAAGGCGTTCTACAGTCTAAAACCATGTCGTTTATCACTGGAGGCAACCAGATCAAGTTATGAACTTGATAAGCCCTGTTCTCCATGGAGAGCTATGGCCACATTTGGGTATAAAAGCCTTTAACCCTCAGCATACTAAACACACTTGCATATTTGTAGGCACTGCCTTCCTCTCATTTCTTCATGGTGATTCCAGCTAAGAGGGAAATCTTCATCCTCCTTCAGTAGCACAATATGTTGCTGTGAACACAAAACCAATTTTAGAATTGGGATATTTCCCCCCTTCCAATCCTGAATCTGTTGCTAGTTCCTCCAGTTGCCATGGTGAATGGGGTGTAAGCTATCCTTCCAGTCAGGCAGGGGGCGGGTGCTGCATGAAGTGAATACTAATGTGAAGGCACAGACAATACATTGTTTTTAACTCTGTGCTGATTTGCAAATAAAAATTAATCTACCTCAGGTATTAATGGGACGAAGCAGGGCAGTGTGCCTAAAGGGTGGAAGTCATAGAAACAAGCCAACAAACAGATATCTCTGACTTAATTTGTGATCAGAAGAAACTGAAATGGAGGGAAAGAGAGATGTGGCTAGACATGGACACAGAATCGTGTGTCTTGTGTTATAATTCTGCCTCTGACTTTCAGTACAATCCCCAGAGACATCAAAACAGGGCAAACCTCTAGAAATGTGTAAGAAGATCAGCAAAACAAACAGAAGCCTGTGGGATTGCAAAGCTGGCCAGAAACCCTCATACTTCTGCTGCCACTTACTGAGCAAGACAGTTCCACTTTCTGGCTTGGCCATTGTATTTCTGTTTTGAAGATCTGTGCCTTACATTTCAGTCAAATGCTTCTCAAGGGACCTTAGAGCCAATTGTAGCCATACCAGCCCTCCTGCCCCCCCCCCAACCCCATCCCATCCCATCCCACAACACACACACACACACGCACACACCAACAGGTCTCTGTCCCAGGAAAAGTGGCTTTTGGAGGAAAATGTTCTTTGCAGCAGGGAGAAGCAGCCTTTCTTACAGCTGCTCCTTCCCAGGCTGGGAAAGGACCGAGAAGGCATTCCCCTTGCTTGCCATGATATTCTTCCTGGGCTGGGCAGTACTGCTTCCCCTGCCTTTTGGTCCTATGCCACTGGGAGAAGCCAGAGTGTGCCTGCAGCTAGACACTAGGGGGAAGCCCGAGGTTCTCTCTGCTCTAATTTCTACAGCTCACTCACAAGTGAAATTCATTTGGGTGCTGTGGTAGTGTTAGGAGCTGGATCATCCATTAATTCCTTGCAAGCCACAGGCAGAGCTCTATTTCCAATATAGGGCTGGTAAACTGTAGCCACCAGAAGAGCATGCATGGAGCAATTCATTGAACCTAAACTAGGGACTCTTTCTGACAACCTGCCTTTTCAGGAAGCCCAGACTCCACTCCTTTGGGTGTGCCCCTCTGGAGAAGGACTAGCCCCCTGGATCGATGCAGGGCCTCTAACTGGGCAGCCTTTCTCTCCTGACGCCATCAGGGCCATGGCCAGGCCCCTCCTGCTCCTCTCCCATGCCCCCTCCCTGCACTTCCAAACCCTGCTGGTTCCCGAGGCCTGCCTGAACACCTGGAGACAGTGGCCTTGAGAGAGAACTGCACCCTCTTCTGCCATCTCTATGTCCACATTTGTTTTCCAGTCCTCACAGTCCTCATCCGAAGAGTCAGTGCCACCCTGGAAACATGCCAAGAATAACTGCCTCTTTCATCCACAAAAGGGAGGGAACATCCTCCGTATAGTTGATGCAGAATGCGGTAGTCAAGTTGCATTTGAAAAGGCAGAGGCATGATGCACCGAACTTGCTCATAATGAGCAGATCTGAAATTGTCACAGAACCCCTAGCATAATATTCCATGGAAGAAAGGCAGGCTGTAAATGTAATACATAGAGAATATTTCGGAGAGGAAGGAAAACAGCACAATTCCTGTGACTTGTGTGCAGTTCCCAGGAAAAGTTTCTTTGTATCTTTGTGGAGAGAGGTCTCTGACAGTCTTCTGGTGGAGCAAAAGTGTGAATTTTATGTAGAGAGGGATCCTTAGGTAACCAATCACCTAGTTTTATTCACTGTGGGTGCTAAAAAAAAAGTTTGGAGCAAAGACTCCTAAAAATGACTGATTTGATTGGCATGTTCAGTTTCCTTGAAAAAAATGAGTTGGGTTCCCAACCATATGCAGCTTTCTCCAACTTCGTGCCCCTCAAATATTTTGGGATATGCTTCACATGATTCTTGACACAGCCACTTTGCCTAGAGCTTATGGAAGGAGGTTCAAAATATCCAGGAGGTACCAAGTTGGGGAAACCTGGGTTAGAGTGTAGAAAAAAACAGGGAATGGGGCAACCACAACAAAAATAGAAAAATTAGACCTGAGGTTGTATTGAAGATTGTGCCCAAGGCTGGTAAATGCTGAGTTAACTTCTGAAGATGCAGAACCCTATGAAAAGTAGTGGTGGAGAACACATTGAATGACATCCCTCATCATCACTGATAATTGACCTTTCTGGCTGGAACTGATGGGCACTGGAGTTCAACAAAAGATGGAGGGACACAAGTTCCCCTGCTGGTAAAGAAATAAAAGCTAGGAGCAGGAATGGCTCCAATTTTGAGGTGCAGGAGCTGGCAAGGGGAACTCCCTCAGTGGGCCTCCTGGCTGCCTCTAGTGGCAGCAGCTGATCCTAGGAGGCCAACCACCACTTTAATTTCCCACAGTGCCCCAGAGAGATGTTCCATCAAGTGTTTCAGGGTGTAGATGCTGATGCTTAATAGCTGCTGCTCAAGAGCTTTTTATTTTCCAAGGAGGAATGAGGAAGCCAGCAGGTGTTTCTTCAGAGGAATTTTGTGTGCATGTGTGTGTGCACGCCACTGCATTTTATTATGGAAGGAAAGGCCATCTAACACTCCTTGTTTCCCAGCTCATTCTTACACTCGGTCTCTCTCTCTCTCTCTCTCTCTCTCTCTCTCTCTCTCTCTCTCTCTCTCAGTATGACTGCCTTCTGAATGAATGGTCTTGGAGCACTGCACGTTTTAGCCTTGTCAAAGCAAAGGAGATATGACTGCGATCAGTACTTGGATGGAGACAATGGCTGGCCTAGTGAACTTCATGGCTGTGTGGGGAATAGATCTCCTGAGTTGCAGTCCAACACTCCAGCCACTGGCACACATAAATATAGTGAATTGTACCCAAACAATGTGTTAACTTTATGCTTTAAAGGAATGATATATCAAGCATTGTAACCACAAGAATAGAAGAATTAGCCATACATTTGTTACCTTATGTCTCCCTTTCCTATAATTAGATTAATTACTTGTTCCTTATTATAAATGCTTTCCTTATTAAAGAAAGGAAAAAAATGTTTACATGGTCTATGTGACTGGTTATAATTCATCTGCACAGTATAAATTTTCAGTGTGGGCATTTTTCATATCTAGTATGAACTTGTTAAAAAAGACCCCACTCCCTAACATTATATTTCTTGTGTATAAATCCATAATGTAAATGTGGTTTTGTGTTCAATAAAGTGCTGAATATAGGAAGATCTTTTTTCAACAGAGTAGGCAAACTACCAGCAGTCTGCTTTTAAAATAGTCTTTCTTACAGTTATGCAATGATTAAACCTGAACTTTTCAATTTACACAAGGGTAAAGCAGCAGAAATTGGCACAAGATTGGAAGTCTAACTTGCCTACTCTTAAATTGATGATTAACTGAAAGGGATAGAGTTCCTTGTATCAAGTCGTACAGGAAAAGAGGTAAATTGGGGTGCCTGGTTTCAAAGCAAACTTATTGCATCTTCAGGCAGTAGAGTGCCCAAGTAATAATTTTCCAAATTCAAGGTGACTAATAATACTTCTCACATGGTAGAGTAGCAAAGCTGATCAACCTTTCTGGCTTGGGGGCATTTCAGCTGCTTCTGTAAACAGTATGATTCATGATATTCCTCAATTCACAGTCCTTTCTCCCCATTTCTTTTCTCCATGTCACCAGGTGCATTTACATATATGTACATATGTCTGCTATGCCACCCCATAACCCGAAGGTTCTCTGGGCAGCATACAAATGCCCAGATCTCTATGTATTCGATCTCTCTATATTCAAATAGCCATAATATTGTACACAAGGCTCATTTAAAAGGCAACTTGGTGGTTAGGTCCAGTTACACTGTATGCACTCATAGGACATAAAATAATCGGACAAGCAGAAGTATAATGTACACAAATTGAAATCTACACATAGATATGTATGCTACAGACTGCATCATTGTTGTGAACTTCCCAGAGAGCTTTGGATGTTGAGTGGTATAAAATGTAATAAATAACTTAAAAAAACACACATTGCAGCATTTCACAGGTGCGTAGTGCACCTTACTGCAGACCTAGATCTGCTGGTTTTTATAAAGGGTCAGAAATCTGCCCAGTTCCCCAATCCAGCAGCTTCGTTGGAGCTGTCCATGGTACTGAAATTTGCTACCTTGTCAAGCCTGGCCTTATGATTCTGCAAATCAGATACAACATGACCTGATCTCTCCAGACTGAACTGGACCTGATTTAACCTAATTTGAGCTGACTTGCCTGAATATTTTTCACAGGCCACTCTGAAGGAGTGGCCATTGGCAGAAGATATAATTTAAGATATGCAGACAATACCGTATTACTTGAAAAAAGCAGCAATGAATGGGAACAACTCCTGATGACAGTGAAAGAAACATAGAAACATAGAAACGGAGCAAGTCAGAAGGGGCCTCCCAGGCCATCTAGTCTGACCTCTGGCACTAGCCGGCTCCACTCACGACATGCCCACCATGAGCATGTCCAGCCTATCCTTGAACACCTGCACCAATGGGGCCTCAATGACCTCTTGTGGAAGCCCATTCCACACCCTCGGGGTCCTGACTGTCAGGAAGTGCTTCCTGGCATCTAAATGGAACCTTAGCTCCCTGAGCTTTGCTCCGTTGGAGCACATGCTGCCCTCCTCTGCAGGGAAGAACAGGTCTCTACCCATCAACGTGTGACATCCCCTCACATTCCTGTATGTCCCCAACATATCCCCTCTGAGTCTCCTGTTCTCCAGGCTGAAGAGACCCAGTTCCCTCAGTCTCACCTCATATGGCTTTCCCTGCAATCCGGCCACCATCCTTGTGGCCCTACACTACACTGACTCTAACCTGGCTATATCCTTTCTGTAATGAAGGGCCCAAAACTGAGCGCAATACTCCAGTTGCGGGCACACCAGAGTCATATAGAGTGGTAGTAATACCTCTCTCGATCTAGAAGCCACACTTCTGGCTATGCAACCAAGGGTAGCGTTCACCCTCTTGACCACCGCTTCCCACTGCTGCCTCATGTTTAGTCTGCAGTCAACCAGTACCCCGAGGTCCCTTTCACAAGTGCTGCTCTCCAGCCACTTGTCACCTAACCTGTACTTATGACACCTATTCCTATGCCCCAAGTGCAAGACCTTGCACTTATCCACATTGAACGCCATCCTGTTGTCTCCTGCCCACTTCCATAGTCTGTCCAGATCCTTTTGGATCTGGAGTACCTGCTCCTCAGTTGTGGGCAGTGCTCCAGTTTAAGTGTCGTCTGCGAATTTGATCAGCAGACTGTTCACCCCTTCTTCCTTGTCATTTATGAAAAGATTAAACAGGATCGGCCCCAAGACACAGCCCTGGGGGACCCCGTTTGTCATTGGCTGCCATCCCGATGATTCCCCACTAATGGTTTAGAAGAAAGTGCTAAATCAGAACTTCAGCTGAACATTAAGAAAACAAAAAATCGTGACTACTGAAGAATTTCAGAACTTTAATATCAGCAATGAAGAAATTGTAATCGTAAAAGCATTCCTTAAAGATATCTGGTGAAACATTCCATGGCTATTTAGCTTGTATAGCACAGAACATGCCCTGATAAAAACATACTGAAACTGCATCAAATTTTATTTTATAATATTCTCATAAAATATCATTCTGTCATTCTACTTAGATTTTATTTCTTTTTCTTTGCAATTAAGCCCTACTATTCTTAGGATCTTTTTAGTGAAATAAAAATGTGAATATTAAAATATGTCATCATGAGAGGTATGGTAAGATATGCATTTAAACAAACAAACAAACAAACAAAAACCAGAACTTGAGTAACAGAAACTTATTTATATATTTGTTAAAATATTTTTTATATTGTCCTTCACTGAGTCTCAGAATGGTAATACAATAAAAGTACAGCATCAAACATCAATTAACAGCAAATAAAGCCCATCTTAAAACAACCTCAGAACTTAAAATATTGGGAAAATAAAAAAGGGTTTGGCCTAGCACCAAAATGAATGAAGTGTTGGTGCCAAGCACACCTTTCTAGAGAATATGTTCCATAATTCGGGCGCCACCACAGAGAAGGCCCTTCTTCAGGTAGCCACTCTCCCATTCTCCTTCAAAGAGGGCTCCCATAGAAGGACCTCCACTCCAGATCTTAGGGGGCTTTATAAGTCATCATCAACACCTTAAACTGGGCCTGGACTTCAATTGGAAGTCAGTGCAGATGGACCGGCGTTATATGTGCATATCTGCCAGTTCCTGTTAGCATCCTGGCTGCTCTATTCTGAGCCTAAACTGAAAGTTTGAGAACAGTCTGAAATGTAATAGCTTCAGCTATTGTGTGGAATAGAAATGCAATGCATACATAAAAATCTAGTGTATGTCTAAAGAGTGGAAATAGCATGTACCAGGTTTCTCTGCCATGTTGTTCTATGGATGTTTCAGAGTACAACTCCTATCAGCCCCAGGCAGCAGGGCTAATGGTCAGGGAGATGGGAGCTGTAGAGGGAGCTACAGTGGGGAAGGCTGTCATATGTCAAATATATCAGATCTAATTCATCTCTATTAACTCTTAGGGGAGAGAGATTTGTAGCTGTTGTAATCATGTTTCTTGATTATGCAAAAGTATCTCTTTAGCTTGTTGCATGGCTTGATTAATGTCTATCACATTCCACTTTCCTGAAAACCCTTTCTCTTTGCAGTCTGAAAGTGAAAAAGAAGAAAAGATACTTACAAGGTGAAAAGACTTACAAGGTGAAAACCTTACTCAGTACAAAAGTATTCTCACTAAACATGTCTAGGTTTGCTGTAACTGTAAACATAATTAATGTTGTTTGAAGATATTAAGGGTTGTCTAAGCCAGGCAATATTCTCACAAATCTCATGTTCAGCACATTCTATACTGAATAGGCCTTACTCTTGAGTAGACCTACCAAGGATCACAGTGTTAGCCTGCACTCCTAAACACACTAAAAAGCAGCCCCATTTAACATAGTGGAATGTCACATAATGTATGTGAAGCATATACATTACTAAGTAAACATATACAAAGATGTACTTTCAGGAAGTTTACATTGAAGCCTGAGGTTTAAACTTTCAGCCTTAAAGAAGTGAAACAAGATATAGATGCTCCAGAATGCTGAAATGGGTTTGCCAAAGGGTAGAATTTTCAAAGGGATCTATATAATTCTGAAGTGGTAACTTCAACAAATAATTACTTCTGTATTATCCAGAGAGAGAGAGAGAGAGAGAGAGAGAAGAAAATCTATGTTCTAAAGAGATGTCAGCAAATCCTGATTGTTCCATTTCCCTACAGGCCAGGTAAAACCACTAAACATGATGATGAATTATGCAGTGAATATGAGAAAAACTCTCGGTGGCTGTGCATTCCGTGTAAATATTGCTTAACATGCACAAAATCAGGAGCAGCACATGGCATTTTCTGCTCTCTTGCAAGTGGAGGCCCACTCTCTACATAATCTTTAGGGATAAATCCACACACTTGCTGTTTCTGCTTTAAGTGCATCTTCTCAGGTTTAACATATCAGATAGAAGATGTGCACATCCCCTATACAGTTATTCCCTCCTTCTATAGAGATAGTATTTTGTTAGCTTGGCAAGAGGGCTGAATTAGTATGTCCCTGTACCTTGGGGGAAATGCAGGATGGGTAGGTCTTCACTCATGCATTGCTGATGGTGCTTGGGCTTAGAGGAGTTCGACATGTTATGATTAGTATAAGCAATGGAGAATGCTAGAAAATAGCCAAAGGACTTGGCTGCTGAGTGCTGGCACACTCTCACACCCATCCTTTTGAAAAGACCGTGTTGATAGAAAACAAAGAAGAGCCATTATTTTCCAAATTCAGAAGATGATGAGCTACAGAATAGTAGCAAGAGTGCTGCAGAGACAACAGATTGCATCATGACATTGCTATCCAAGAGGGATTATTTAGTAGGTGTAGTTGGGTCTTGTTCTTCATTAACTCTAATTACAAATAAAAGATCAACATATCCCTCCTTTCGGCATGGAAAAAATGTTGCATTCTTATGATATTAACTCTGGAACTGTTTGGAATTAGTTAACAGGACATCAACAGATATACAATCCTTAATGAACATGGGAATAAACTGGTGACTATATAAACTGTGGAACGATTATAATTATTGGGGCATATCAACCCTTTACAGTTCAGATATTTATTTATTTATTAAAACATTTTTATGCCGCCCCATTCGCCGAAGCCTCGGGGCGGCTTACAACAATAAGGGCGGCTTACAACAATAAGCCGAATGCATTTGAATATACTGAATATACTGAATGCATTTGAATTAACTGCATCAGGCTGATGTACATCAAAGTGCATTGCATTTTTTAAAAATTAAGTATCCTGTAGGATAGGATTTCCTGGTGGTAGCTTAAGAAATTTACAAACAGTAGGAAGGAAATAGTTTAAAGAACAAGCAACCCCTTCCTCCTCCACTTTTGTTCTACTGGCGTGAGCCTAGTTGGATGCTAGATGTGCTGGTTACTCTGACTTTGGAGAAGTCTGACCTTAATGCTAGGCTTCCTCTGACCATGCGAATTTTACAGACAATGACTGGATTTGCACAACACAACACATCATGGGTGCCAAGCCATAGTGGGTTGTCATATCATGTGAACCTGGACTGATTCCTGCAGGGAAATTTGTTTGAGGGCAAAAAGTCACCCTGGTAACCCATGTGTTACGGTGGGGTTTCAGGTACCCATAATGGTTGCTGTATGACCTGAACTTGGACAATCAGCCTCATTGTCAGTACTGCAAAAGGGCTAGTGAGCCACTTGGCAAGAACAACAATTTCCCTCTTGCTGCTCTTTCCCAGTTTGCCCACATATCTGCCAGTGCCAGCTGCCCCCCGAGTGCCCATGCAGCAGTTGTGTGTGACTGGCACTGGCTGGGTGTCCCCCACCATGATTACGAACCATTTTTGGCTCACCATAGGTTTCTTCCCTTTCCCCTCTGAGATCATCAAAGCTTGCCCACTGGCTTCCAGAATCTCTCTTTCAGCAGTCACTGACAGCTCCTTCAAAATGCCCAAGGCTGCAGCCCATATTTAAAAAATGTGTGCAGGCATTTGCCATATTAAGTAATTTTGAGGTATTTGGCAAGTTATCAAAATGCTAGCTCTTGAAACACTAGTTTCTTTTGAAAGGGGGTGGTTAACGCTTTTCCATGTTCCCAAACACCTAGAATCTTGGCAATGAGTCGAAAAATGAAAGCACCTTTAAGACAGTGGCTGTTCCCCGCAAAAAGGAAGATCTTGCCATGAACAGGGTACAAGTCACATCATCTCCTTTTCTTAAGTACAGATCTATCACAGCTTAAAGCTGGCTTGACAGCTCACTTTTTAACAGCTGTCAAACCAAACCAAAGCAGGAGAACAGACTACTTAAATCCCCTTTGGGCTAATATCCAAAGCTGGTGAGAGCTGCACTTTGGCAACAGATAATGAATATCTGTTTGCCCCCAGCAATTTCTTTCCACAGCACAATTTCCCTTCTGCTATTTGCGTGTCCCTCCATTTGCATTGCACTAGCCCAGGGGTCGGCAACCTGAAACACTCAAAGAGCCATTTGGACCTGCTTCCCACAGAAAAGAAAACACCAAGAGCCACAAAACCCTTTTGACATCTAAAATGAAGATAACACTGCATATATCATTTTTACCTTTGTGCTATGTATAAAAAAACTATAGTGTGTTGCATTTATGAAATCAATGAATTGCTACAGAGAAAACAAATTTTTATTTCTGCATGCAGCAAAAACATTTTGAACTCCGAAAAAAAAGATGCTGGGTTGAAAGTTACTCTCAAATAAAATACTCAATGTCTATTTGAGTCCTCCTTGTATTTATGAAACAAAAAGCAGAACTTAAATTATGATTTTTGCTCAGATCAACCTTCCGCACCAGTTCCGAAATGGCTTTTTTTCTCTCATCTCCATCCGGATATTTTTCAGCAAAGGCTGTGTGTTTATTCTGGAAATGTCTTGCAACATTCGACTTTTTGTTGTTTGCCAATTTCTCGCTGCGTATTAAGCATACTGGTAAACCGGTCTCGTCAGCAGTGAAAGCAAATGAATCTGCCCACGTACCATTAAATGTTCTGTTTTCTTCTGAAACTTTTCTTTTCTTGGATTTATCCCTGGTTGGTCTACCGGGGGTCGAAAAGCTCAATAAATCGCGTGCAGGTGGGTGTTGCACGTTGGCTGTTGTGACACATATTTTGAGCGACAGGGAGCCGCAGCGGAAGGATGAGAGAGCCACATGCAGCTCTGGAGCTGCGGGTTGCTGACCCCTGCACTAGTGGGACTGCCTGCCTATGACAGGGATTTCCCCAGCATTTAGCACTTCCTAGGGAAAGCCCGGAAATCTGCCAACCTGTGTCCTTCCAGGAGCAAGTACTTCTACTCATTTCTGGCTGTTCCAGAAGAGCTGCATTGCCCTTCTGCCAGCAGTGGGGGCCACTCATGTAGTGGAATTGGCAGAGAGCAAGAGAACTGGCAGGGAAGAAGCTGGATTTTCCCTGCTCAAGGAAACATCAGGCCATAGAACGAAGAGGGAATGTTTAAACTTCTGGTGCTTTTTAGATCCATTGAAGTGGTAGGGGGGGCAGGGAAGGGCAAATCTATCAAACACGATCTCATTCATGTCCACCATTATCTCATGCAAGGCTGTTCCACACAGTGTTTCCCCCCGGTATAGAAATCTTGTTCCCATTTCTCAAAGGTATGCATTGTTGTACATGTATATGTACAGACTAATGTGAGTTCATGCACACTTTTGGTGCATACACAGTTTTCTATGTGCATTTTCCCCAGTGTGCACATCTTCTGAATACTTTAATTTAGTGAAATGCATTGCAAGCTCAGTGATAGATAGATTTCAAACTGCAAATTGCATTCTAAGGGGGTCAGTCAGATAATCTTGAATTCCAGCTTGAACCCAGTGATTTTTCTCTAGCTTTCCTCCATGATAGGTTGTTTGAGTAAAAGATCCCAAAACAACAATAAGAGAAAAACCAGAGCAGTTCAACCATGTGAATTCCTAATTTAACTGAAAAAGGTCTGGTGCGAAATACAGCAGCAGGCACTTCCAAATGTATTAATCTAAATATGTAGAATCAAAGAATCCGCTGTGCGGAATACAATACAGACAGAAACACTTGGGTATTTTGTGTTTGGTACATTTTACTTCCAATTGTAGGTAGGAATGGGAACGATCTCTGCTATGAGGCATGTGTTCAGGTATTACTTTCCAGATTTGTGTGCCTGTTTGGAGAGATAGCAGGTATTCTTGCTATGATTTCTTACCATGGTCTTTCCCACACTAGTGCTAAGTCTGCTACCTCGATAAACAAATGCTGTTTATAATAAATAAATGCAAGTATGGAAATCTCAGAGAGAGCACTGAAGAAATGTGGAAAAGCCCTGGGGACAAGAAGTTACTTAAGAATATCCGCAGCCAATAACCTCAAATCTATTTTGCATTGCTCATGTTATAAATCATTTGCAAGAGCCCTGAACCGACAGGAATATTTTATCCATGGACTTGCGTTTGTGTTTACAGAACTATATACAAATTTCCAGGCAGAAAGCACAAAATGGAAAAACACTCCATCTTTAGGCTCTCAATAATAAAATAATAAAATGTAAAGAAGGGTTGTATTAAAATATAACAAAGGGCTGGATTTAGAGCCAGCTGTCTGTCTAGGGTTGCCATGTAATCTGTTTTACAGAGGTCCTTTCTTAGGGGGCTGTCAGAGGACAACCCATGATTTGAAGGAACTCTCTGGCTGAAGGGTTGCCTAGTCCAAGCTACAAGAAGTTAGGACAGCATGGACCCTTGACGTTACCTGTGCACAGTGAGCACCTGAACTGAGCAGACACACAGATCTCCACTTCAGAGTCTGCCCTCTTATGGGGAGATGCCTTTTATTTCTCTTTAAATTTGAGTAATTATTTCTACATTTGCATCTATGCATATTAAAATTGGCATGTGCAGAATGTATGCAAATCTGTGCCATCTTTTTAAAATTCTTTTGATCATACATTTCTCCTTTTTGGAGATGTGGCTTTGGGGCAGGAGTCCAGAGTCCTATTGAAATGGATGTTCAGGATGGCTCCTGAATGCAGTAAGCCTGGCTTTCCACATTTTGTAGTCACCGAAGTAATACACATCATGATCTAAAGAGGGGTCCCTGTAGGACGATCAGGTCCAGAGTCTTAAATCACCAGCCTTCATCACTGTTCAGTGGCTGAACTGTCAAATACTGCCCACTTAAATGACTTGCCGCTGCCTCGCGTCTAGTGAATACTCAGATCTGTCAAAGCAAGGTGAGGGAGAGCACTGCGCTGGACCACGGCACTCTGCATACTTCATCCTGTTAGCTTTTGCACTAAGACAACAAGCTTAATAGATAAGCCATATTGTGCACTGTGAGCCATAGCATTAAATGCACACCAGCTTTTTAATTGCCCGGTTCTCTGCTGCAAGCACTGCATGGCAGCGTTATCTTACAAGCAAGCAAGCCACAGACATCAGACTATGGAACATCTGCTGACCTGCCTGCTATGGAGGGAAACTCGCAGGAGTCCCTTTGTCTTGCCAATCTGTGTCAAGCAAAGAGTAATAAATACATCCAATAAGGGGTGTCATATTGCGGTGGAGTCGGGAATAGAAAGGAGCACTATTATTTGGGACAGAAAAACAGCTGCCTGAAATATATTAGCAGTATTTAAAGGAGTTGTCATGGAGCTGGAACTCCCAACCTTTTCCATCCCGGGGACACGTGTGGGAATTTGAGAGACTGCCATGGAGACCACTGCAAGACGCTTCCTATGGAGACTGTGGCTAGTTACATAATGGCTACTGCAGGGGCTCGGCTAGCCAAGCGCTGGTGGGGCAAAGAGAAATAGCAAGGCTAGTGGCGAGGTGGGGTGAAGGGAAGGAGTTGTTTCCTTGTCTGCCCAGTCTTTATCAGCTCACACAGCCCTGTCCCTTTTGTGCTCTCTTTCTCTCTCTGCTCCCAGCCTCTAGCTTAGCTACTTTTTATTTATTTAGAACATTTGTATGCCACCCAGTTGTGCCACAGCACCTCTGGGCGGCTCACAACACAGCACTCTCCCCCACCTCTTTGCCTTGCCCATTTCTCCCCTCTCTTAGGCTCTAGCCTAGGTCTTTCTCTCCCCTCTCCCTCTTTGCCCTGTTTTCTTTTCCTGCCAACTAAATAGATGATCAATGACAGCTGCAGAAACAGGAATGAGTACCTGGCATTCTAACTCTTTTTCCCCTTTTTAATTAGCTAGTTAGCTAGCTAGCTTGCTTGCTTGCTTTGAAGGGGACATGGAGTGAAGAGCCATGTGGCCCATTGGTGCAACACTGAGGAACTTTTGGATAGACAAACTCTTGGAAGATCAAAACAATGACAACTTAGATAATATGTATACTGCAATGAAGAGTGTCTCCTTTATAGCTATGTTGTTTCCTAAGACCACTTACTTGGAAACAAGACCAGGTAATTTCATAAAAATTGTTTCCAAGTTAGCACACCAGGATTATAAACTTACAAAGTATTTATTTTTACTGCATTTATATCCATGCATACCCTTCCCCCAAGGGTTGCAAGGCAGCATAAACATAATTCTCCTCCCTATGTTTTTCTCACGTCAGCCCTTGAGGTAGATTAGGTTGATAGTCAGTGTCTGGACCAATGTCACCTGCTGAGCTTCATGGCCGAATAGGAGTAGAATCCAAGTCTCCTGAGCCCAACGCTCTCACTGGTGCGCCCCACTTACTCTGTTACAGCACTCATCCGTTCGTGCATGCATTTTGGAGTGGCCAGATAAGGATCTCTTTATGCCACACTGGCTCACAAGGGTAAAGAAACTGTTGCCCTCCAGACAACATTGGATTACAATTCCTATCATCCCTAACTATTGCCTGTGGTGGGCAGGGCTGATGGGAGCTGGCAAAAATGTAACAACACTGATCCTCTGATTGAAATAACCACAGATGGTCCTAATGTGGCTTTAACCTGCATGAGACAAATGCCCTTCAAAACAGAACCAGGGGACATGGCAAGGTTGCTTGCAGCTAAAGGTCGCAAAATATGAAGAAGAACTGTATGGGAGAAGGTGGGTCTTCAGATATACAGGGTCAAGACTCGCCTGAGTTTAAAAGGTTGAGACCGACACTAAGAAGTGTGCCCAGAAGGCAGCAGGTAATAAGTAAAGCACTTTGAAGAGAGCCCTGAAGTGCTCCCTTCACCAGGTCCCTGCCAGAACTGTGGCTCCTGCATTCTGGCCCAACTGTACTTTCCAAACTACCTGCAGAGGAAGCCTCAGGTGGAGCATGGTTATCTCTAATCTAGAGGTTCTCAGGGAATGGATACTGAAAGTGATGGGTCCATGCAGTGGTGGCCCAAGCAAAGCAGGAAAAGACTCTCTGGACCTCCACCTAAGATGGGTGGAACAACATCAGGTGGAGGAATAACCCCAAGCTACACACTTGCTCTCTCAGGAGCAGAGTGGCCACATTTGGGGTAAACCATCCACCTGCCCGTTGAGCAAGAGATTCTTCTAATATTAATGACTCTGAGTTACATGGTTTGAATGTAAAGTGACCAGTCCTTGTCTGTGACTGAGCAGGAGAAACTGATCGATTTGCATCAGAACTTGTGGTACAAGGCAACTGTGCGATCTGCTCTGCTAGGTCCACCAGCTGAAGCCAGGAAATGCATTTCAAACAACTGGAGGGCAACTGGATACTTGGGCACTGTTGGGTCCGTGTGGCTTGAATCTGTCCTGTGGAGTGTCCTTGATAGCAGTGGAAGATTTTCTGCTTAGCTTAACATGTAGGGAACAATATTCAGGGGAGACTGCAACTCGGGAGAGGTGGGGTCACTGCCTACATGTGCTAACCACCACTCCCCTCAGTCATTTCTCCCAGCTTGGAAAAGCTTAGGAAAAAAATTTCTATTGATATGGGTTAGTCTGAACAGGGCACAATTAACTGAAGAATGTATTTTCTTTGAGATTATTGGTATGAAAAGTTAATTGTCTGGCTTTGCCACCTGCAAAATGTAAACAAATTCCTAGCACTTATTTGCCAACATACACAAAAGTTACGCAGAAGTTGCCCTATGGTCTAGACCAGTGGTGGCGAACCTATGGCATGCGTGCCACAGAGGGCACACAGAGCCCTCTCTGTCGGCACGCGAGCCCAGTCGCCCCAACATCGCCCCAGCAGCCGAGCAGCGGATAACAGCCCACGCAGGGGCCATGCGCCTGCTCGGGAAGGAGTAGCGGCGCCAGGCAATGACATCGCGAGCCACGACTCATTAGCGTCAGTGCACTGCCAAGGATATATACATGTGTGCTTGGACTGGCTATGAGTTTTTTCTAAACTAAAACTTCAGTTTTCAGTTTTTATTGAAGTTTTGGCACTTTGCTATAAATAGGTGGGTTTTGGGTTGCAGGGTGGGCACTCGGTCTCTGAAAGGTTCACCATCACTGGTCTAAACTGCAGGCCTCGTATCTTTTCATAATATCCCTGACTGGATGACGGCCCCACCCAGCCCCTCACGGGCTGCATGGCATCGGATGTCAAGGGTGAGGCCAAGCTGCTGGACATCACCTGATCCTTAGATAAACACCTGCTGGCACTCCTCCTGTTTGCACTTTGATCAGGGAACCCGTGTTGCCTGCTCAGTCCTTCTCCCACAGCTGGGGAGGACATGGATTCAGCAAAGCCACCCTGGCCGAGGATCTCTCCACCTGGTGCCTCGGCTGTGGCAACGTTGCCTGCCACACGGCTTCCCCTGCTGTAGGGGGGTCATGGGGAGGGTGTGTGTGCCCACTGAGCTGCCCTCTGGAGTCGGCCCCTGCACACGTTGCGTGTTTATTACAATTATATCTGTTTACTTTGGCTTTCCCAGCTTCAGGATGTCGTATGTTTTGCATGCATTTACTTTTTGTTTGGTTCAGCTTTTTTCTCTTTAGTAAACAGCTTTGGATTTTGTTTCAAATGAGAAATGGTATATAAAATCACCAATAAATTAAATACTGATTGATTGTTGAGTGAGGAAAATATGGAACACTGGTATTGGGTAAGGAAGAATGAAAGGAAGAAATGGAACATCCTGGAAGATGATGTACCCGGCTGTCCCAAACCCTGGCTCTGAGCACGTTGCAAGTCGTTATTTATTAATTTTCTAGATTTATATCGCACCTTTTCCTTTTTAAAGAACTCAAGGAGGATTATAAGTAAGTTCTCAGAGAGCTGTTTCTTAGTTAGCCAAAGCAGCACCTTCCACACATTAGAAAGAGGTTTCTGTAGCTCATGGAAATCCAGTTTTCCAAAGTACCCCCCCCAAAAAAAAAACCCTCTAGAAATTTCTTAAGAGGGAACCCCTGGAACATTCCACGGCCTGAGCATGCTGAGTGCATGTGGACATTTGACTGGCCATGCCTGTGTGCGCACAGGGGCAGTGTAATCAAAAATTGGGTGCAGAAGGGTAGTGCTTCTTTAAAAACGAAGTAGCACTCAGCTAAATGAACCATGGATCTGACTCACTGTTTTATCAGAATGGTACCTGATGCTTCTTATGTTTATAACTACTTGTACTGTAACATAATATACCTTCTACTGTAGGAAAGAAAAATGCAATATCGTTGACAGAGAGAATAGTTAGGCTGTTATTTTACTTGCAGGCGAGTGCTTTATCCCATATGGCTTCTCTGTTATATATATCTAAATGCCCACATCCATCCTCTCATTGAGTTACTCAGGTCTCTCTTGAGCCCCCAGGCCTAACGCTAGGGGGCGTTCTCGACCTGGAACGCAGCTGTTCAGATGCAGCAAAGCTATCTGCCTGCTTGCCTGGTACAGGCCATGAATCAGTGATACCCCTTCAAAGTATTTTCTTCAGAGAAGCCCAATGAGTGGGACTTTGGGGATCTTTCCAGATAATACGATAGCAAGAGACAGCTTTACCTGGTATACCTTTGTGTATACATAGTTCAGATTATAAAAACTATGCTATCTTGTTTTCTATCACCTTCTGCTAGCAAATATTAATTGAACGATCATATTCTCTTGCAGGGAGAAGACTGTGAACTGCTATATGTCACTATAAAATCCACTTGAGATAAAGCTTTGACTGTGGGGAGATATGGAAATGAAATTAGTGATGGTGATGGTTCCACGTCATGGACAAAAAGGTGTATTTAAAGTCAAAGAAGGTATTACTGGAGGGCTACCTTCCTCACACATCCGTGATGAATTATGCAATTAATTATCATGCCATTTTACTTTTCAGGCTATTTCCTCACAAATGGATTCAAATTTATGTAGTTTGTGTTCATCCCCTTTGAGATGCATCTGCTAACAAGAGTATTATTTCAATTTCTTATCTGTGAAGCTGGTTTTTCCTAGGAATCCATGTACAGCTCCCAGCAAAATTCAGTGCAGAAATACTGCAAGTGTGGCACAGATGCCCTGTAGCATATCTGGCAGGTTCAACCTTAATAATGACAAATGACTAGATTCTAAACTGAGGAATATCATCCAACAGAGTTGGTATCTCATGCCTTCTCTTGTAATATTCAAATGAATCTTTCAATTAGGCTATCAAAATAAAAATTTATGCATAACTTCTGTGACATATGGAACTTAATTAATGTATTATGCTTCCCATCTGCTAGGCAATAACTTAATGACAAACTAAAGAAGGGATGTATTGGGAATGAAAGGAGATCCAGTCAACTTTGCAATGCGGTTTGTGTGCATGTGAGTCCGTGTGATGATAGGGGGAGCTGCTCAATGTACCATGGGGGTGCCATGGGGAGGCAGACCAAATTAAAGGTAATAGAAATGTGTTATTCCAGTTTGATCTGAGAAGGGAGATTTTAAAGTTGGTTATCTAAATAGATGTATTATTGGTCCAGTATCAATTTGAGGCAAGTTCCTTCCCGTGATATTAAAATGATTAATAAGTTAAGCATCAAGTCCCCCTGAAAGGCCATAAAAATATTGTGTTTCTGTAATTAGTACAAAAAAATAACTGGATATAACAAATCTCTTTTTAGAATGATTTATGCTGCAATGCTATGCTCACCTACCTGCGAGCACAACCTTTTACTTCTCACTAAACATGCGTAAGATTGGGCTGCTTCCTGCTCACTGCCAAGTGTCAGCTGAACATTGTCAGATGTAGCTTTTGAACATCCTTTCTGAGGAGCTGGAACCATTCCTGCCACGTCCCCTGCCAGCTTGGAAAATTGCTCACCACAAAAATAGTATGAAGATGAAGCACGAGCACACTGGAGTGAGGAACATGTGAAGGAGTTGCATGGAGACCCTGTTTGGGATGGGTGGCATCTGCCCAAGGAGCAGCTTTCAAATGCTGCCTGGTCCTCACATGCAATGACTATCAGGTGCCAAATCCAGCAGATTTCCATGGTAAGACATCCTGGTCTTGGGAGAAACTGCATATATGTGGAATGAGATCATTAAAGTCCTAAATGAGCTGGCTTGGTCAGAAGTGCCCTTCAAAACACCAACGAATATTTTGACTCTGGGTCCCAAAGACAGGAAGTCATGATCTCAGGTCATTCAGCTTATTCTTGTTATAGACAGGTTAGGTCAGTAAGCTTCTGAGGTGCACAACTGAGCCAGTTTACTCAAGTGCAGCATGTGAGACAAGCCAGTGGCTTGTTTCTCTACCTGCACCACTGTTTGCCCACTGAACAGATTTCTCTAATGATGCTTGCTGGTGCAGCTTGCCATGCCATCTGAGCTGGGCAGGATGGCTTTTGGGGGCAGTAGGGAGAGGCAGAAATCTGCAGGTAGTCCAATAAACCTTTGCTAACTAGGCCACAATCCTGCAAAGTGGGTTGCTGCTTCTTTAGGGGGGAAAATCTGCATTCAGGGAGGAAAAAGTGATGTGTTAGTCCAAGGCTTGTGCTCAATGCAGAGAGCAAGTTCAATACAAAGATCATTTCTATGTTTATAGCAATGTGGGTGGGGTGCTGTGCTGGATTCCGGTTTCTCCTTCTCTTCCTTGGATTCTTGCATATCAGCAGAAGAAAACATGAAGAACCTGTTGTCGATTCCCTCTGACAAGGCAATTTACATTCTAACCACCGCTCCCCACCCTCGCCCCAGCTCTGTGTGTATATAAATCCGCCAATTTGAGGTCCACACTTCAGGCGTCAGATAAAGAGGGAAGCCTCCCCGAAAGTTTATTCGAGAATAAATGTTAGTCTTTACGATGCAATAAGACGCTTTGCATTCCTCTGAACTGTCGTATGGGCAGTTAGTTGGAGAGATCCCTTCCAGATCTGGGACACACACTCTCTCTCCCCCCCCCCCGCCTCTCTCACACACACACAGAGGATGAGCGAGCGAGCGAGCGTCTCCGTTTAGCCACACGGCAAAAGCGGGAGGTTGGGGAGGCGGAAGGTGGATGTACATGAGACTGGTGCCCCCCTCTTCCCGAAGGGAAGAAAACCCGTGTGGGAAGGGGCTCCGCGCCCTGTCCCCCCTCCCGCGCACACGCAGCTTGTCGAGCTCGGCTCCCGGGGCTGCTTCCCCCCATAAACAGACAGACGGACAAACAAACACACGGGAAAGTTGCACGCGGCTACGCGGAACGTGCCGGCTCGGCTCTGAAGGCTCCGGCCGCATTTCCGCGCCGCGAAGCGGGCTCGGCGCCGGCGCGCGCCTGCCGAAGCGAGCAGGCACCGGGCTCGCGGTGGGGTCGAGCCGGGACGGAGCGGGGGGCGCGCGGAGGCAGCGGCGGGGGCGGCGCGCAGCGAGGCGCTCCCCGCTCCATGCGCCCTCCGCGGGCTGCGGGGGAAGCCCCCCTCGCGCCAGGGCGCCCGTGGAGGGGGATCCTCGAGGGCGGGGGCAGAGCGAGGCGGGCGATCCCCCCGCCTCCCCTCCCCTCCCCCGCCCCCCCGCAGCCGAGGAAGGCAGAGCACGCCGCCGCGCCGCCGCCGCTGCCAATGCGCCAGGCTGGCGGCGCAGGAGGAGATGACGCAAAGGGCCGTGCGCTCCCCCCAAAAAAGTGCTTCTCCCGGACGAAGATGGCGGCAACTTAGCGCAGGGCCCCAAGATGAGGGTGGCCCCCGGGCGGCAGGAGGCAGCCAGATCCGCGCCGCAAGCCGGGGGAAACCGAGCCCGGCGGGAGCCTCAGCGGGAGCAGCAGCCGCCGCAGCGCAGTGGCACCAGCAGTGCTAGGAGCAGCCGCGGCGGCGGCGGCGGCGCGAGAGGAGGCAGCCGCAGCGAGAGCCACAGCGGCGGAAGCAGCCGCGGCGCTTCGGGGTCTCCGCGGCAGCCCCGGCGCGGCGACCAGCAGCAGCCAGCCGGGCGCCAGCGGCCGGCCCGGGGCTAGCGAGGGCGCGGCGAGCGGCACCCCCACCGGCGGGCTCCTCAGGGCGCCGGGGCGGGCGGCGGGGGCGGCGGAGCGCGGCATGAGGCGGCGGGCGGGAAGCGGGGCGCCGGCCGCGTTGGCGCCAAAATGGGGGCCCGCGCTCTGACCATGCCCGGGTGACAGGCGCGGCGAGGGAGGCAGGGGACGGCCACGGGCCGGCCCAACCCGACGCGCAGCAGCTCCGTCGCCATTAGCCCCGCCACCCCGTCGTCGCCCTTCGCGGAGGGGGGAGCCTGGCGCCCCGCCGCCCGGCGTCCATGCCCGTGGGGCCGTCGAGCCCGGCTGCGGAGCCCCCCTCGCCGTGGAGCCGGCCGGGGCTGCGCGCTCCCGAAATATGAGCAGCCGCCCCACGGGAGGAGCCGGCTCGGGCGTGTGCTTCGGCCCGCGGGAGCCCGACAAGCCCTTCGCCGACTCGGAGCGGGCACAGAAATGGCGCCTGTCGCTGGCCTCGCTGCTCTTCTTCACCGTGCTGCTCTCCGACCACCTGTGGCTCTGCGTTGAGGCCAGGCAGGTCGCCGCCGGGCGCCATCGGGACCAGGCACGCGCGGAGCCAGGCATGGGGGGCGGCGAGCGGGCGGCGGGGGCCCCTGGCCGCCGCCGCAGCGGCAGCCCTGCGGCGCCGGGCGCCGGCCAGTGCTTCAGCCTGCCGGGGGACGCCGAGGCTGCCTGCCGCCGCCTGCAGCCCGGCGGCTCGGCGCAGGCGGAGCTCTACCTTCCCTTTTGTAATTCCTACACGCTGCGCGAGCTCTTCGCCGGGCTCTCCCGCCCGGACACCCTGAACTGCACTCTGGACCGAGGCGGCGGGGGCGCCGGGGACGCGGCCCGGCTCGGCAGGGAGGCGGAGTGGCTTCGCTCTTGCCGCCGCTGCGTTCTGGCTTACCAGCGGTACGACCAGGAAGCGCAGGACCGCTACCGAGAGTTTGAGCTTGTGCTCCAGAAATACCTGCAAGCGGAGGAGTACTCGGTGAAATCCGGCCCGGAGGACTGTAAGGTAGGAGCTCCGCGAGGACCGCGCGCCTGCCCGCCCCGTTGCGAGTGTTTCACCCTGCGCCGCCCCCCATGCTCCGTTGGGACCCTTCCCCGCGCTGTGGATGCCCTGACGGCTGGCCTTTGGCCTGTGGCCGGGCTGCGGTCTCCGGGGCTGCCCCCTCTTCCGCGTACGCGCGCGGGGGCGACCCCGCGCTCGCGTCGCCTTCTCCAGGCCAGCGCGACGGGCTCCGGCATGCCGCTGGCCCGCTTCGCCGGGGCTGGAATGCGGCGCTGGCACGGGGGAGCGGCTGCGTGCCAGCGAGCCGGACCCGAGGCGGCGGGAGCGCGGGCGGGCGGGCGGGCGGGGGAGGGGCGGGCGGGGACGGGGGGGCGAGGGGGCTTCCCCTGGCCGCTGGAGGAGCCGCTCGCTCGCTTCCCGGAACTGGCGAGGAGGGCGTCATGCGTCTGGCGGCGCGCCGATTCGGTGGCTTTGCAGAGTTGCCCGCGGTCCGGAAGGATGGACGTGACGGAATGGGGGCTTCAACTTTGGGCAGCGCTTGTCTTGGCTACGTGCATGTGTGCAGCCGGACAGAGCGATTCTGTGTGATTACAGCCACCTGCCAGCGATCGCTCCCCTCCCCCATAGGCTGGCTACTGCGTTGGCCGAGAACTTTAAGGACCTCTCTGAAGGACACCCTGCGGGCGCTTTCTGTGTAGGGTCCGCCTGCCAGCCAGACAGATTCGAAGTGTTTCTTGGAGCCCAGGGAACCAAAGTCCTAGAAAGTGTGGTGACTGAGCCATAGAGGAAAGGAAGCACTCTTCCTCTGCCCATGACGACGTTTCAAGCTGGTTGGGCTGCATCTCTGAAGCTGGGATGAGCTCCAGGTTTATTCGTTGCAAGTCGACTGTGCAGTGAACTGAGTGAGAGAAGCAGCAGCGATGGCAGAGTTTTGGGGATAGCCTTGTTGCTTTGTGTGTGGCTGTTTTTCTCATGTTGCTCAAATGACAGTGGTTTGACCCTTACGGAAAGTGTTTTCACATTGTAGCTGTTGCTGTAGTGACAGGTTTCTAAGGTTGCAGACCTGTGCCCATTTATGTGGGAATAAGCCCCATGGAAACCAGTGGGTCTTACTTCAGAGTAAACATACATAAATAGGCTCAGGCTGTTTGCTGCCCACTGCACACAAAGTGAATAAAAATGCAGGGACCAGCAACAGTTAAACTAGTCAAGACTGTGATTGTGGCCACATGGAGTACATCACATTGATTTCAAGTGTGCATAGCTCCAAACAATGTGTTTGACATATTCATATATTTTCTTCTGAAGTGAAATCACTGCATATTCCTTAGGGTATATTTTGATTTCCAAGGAGGAAAAAAAAAGTTAGCACATCCACCCAAAATCCAAGGTTTACATGGGCAGAATTTAGTAAAACATAAAAAATAATTGCTTTCCAAGGAAACCATTTCCACAGGATTATTTTTTTAAATGCAGCAGATCATTTAAAAGTATGCATTGAATAAATTACATGGGGCGGATTCCAAAGCTTTTAGGATACACAGACTCCTGGGATGAAAGCATCAGTTCAGCCTTGCATTATCATGAGCAGCGTCTTTAAGAGTTTGGAAGATTACCCTTCTGTCAAAAACAAAAGCTGCTTCTTAAGGCAACAGAAAGAGCTGTTTTGTGTTAGCATTTCCAAGTCCTTTCCCCCCTCAACCACAGGCATTTTATTTGGTTGGGCTATAAACTGTGGGAGGCTGGATTTTTTGCAGTGGAACTGCAGTCTGCTGCTGTCCATGGTGCTGCAAACTGCTGCTGCTGCTGTCCATGGTCCTTGATGTTATAAGAAACAGAATATAAACACTTTCTTAGTTCTAAAATGTTTATTATAATAAATAATCTAATTTAATATTATGACTGAGCACTTCGCTGTTCAATAAAATTGATGGTGCCTCTGAATTGCTTACCATTTTGGAAAATAGAAACTATAATTTCCTGGCTTAATCCAAATATGTAACTAAGAGTTTTTGAAGCGTTTGTAGTTCAGAATGTTTTTCTCAGGAGTTGTACAGCACTGTTTTAAAGTCTTTAGAAATGGTGGAATACCCTTTTAGTCTAAAATTAACACATTTAACTATGTATTGCTCTGTCTATACTGCACATCAAATTTCTAGAATAATGTAAACGTATAGATAGATATAATTTTGGCCTTGGTGACAATTGTGGAAACATTAAATTTTACTTTAGTTTTAGAACTTAGTTTAGCTAAAATTTCAAATTCAGTCTATATTTTGTATCATTTAATTATTCCGTGCACATTAACAGAGGCAAAAACATTGAATTTAACTAGTCAGTATTCATCTAAACAGCAAAGCTGTTAAATATGTCATCTTCCATTCCAGAAAAGAGAGTGTTTCTTCCCATTTACAATTTGCATTTGATGACAAAATCAATGATACTTGTTATGCATAACATCTCTTGTAACATTTGTCATCTGTCATGTCTTAACTTCCTTCCTATCCAAATAGCCTCAATGAAGAATTGGTTAGTGTATTATAGAGTACAAATTACAGCTTAGATGTTGTCCTGTAAGAACTTTAGCATGTATATCTAAAATAATATTGGTTATAATAATTAGCCATTGCAGTTAGTTTTTCACAGTTACGATATTATATCATTATGATGCACACATCTAATTTTTCATTTTTCTTTTTTCTAATATGCAATTATTTGAACTAGCGATCTTTCCTTTCTTTGTGGCAAGCAGTCCATGCAAAACTTTATACTATATCAGTTACTTTGACTAGAACAGTAGTTTTTTAAGTCATAAATCACAGATCCCTCCCGTTAGGAAGTTGTTATGGATTACAAATTATAAATCTGATCTTTCCTCCCCCCCCCCCCCCCCCCCCAAATTATGACTATGGCTTAGATAGCAGTTACATTGAAATTACTTGAATTCAGCTTATTCACTGCATTGACTAGTTGGTTTAAAATAGGAGAAACTCACATTGATAGTATTATTGATTTTGGATTTGTATTGGATATATAATTCTTTAGATAGGTCAGAGTAATAGCATAATGGTTTATTGTTCTTGGTTCAATTCCAAGTGTCACTTTTGTAAGTCTGATTTCATCTCACAGTAGCCAGTATGCTGATTTAAAGCCATATGTTGTTGCTGATTCTGGCTAACTTTGTACATTGCAGATGGACACTATAATTCCATGCACTCATGAAGTGAGTAAAGGTGATGTATGAGAACAATTCCTTAACAATTACAGTTATAGTCAAGTGTAGATTAATAGAATACTCATGGCTCTGACTTCGGGGGAAGGATGTCTTTATAGCAACTGAGAAACTATTTTAAAGTATGATATATTTTTGATACTGGTACGTTCCTCGTAAATATGAAACTATCTCATTTAGTCACAAAACATGGTAACAATATATTCAGTTCTATTGATTCTTAAAGTGACCCATTCATATTTATTGTGTAATATAATGGTTATTGGTCTGAGGTTAGGAAACTTGAGTGATACCCAATCATCCTCTAAATATATTCAAATATATATTCAGGTCTTCCTTAAATGAGTTGTCTGTACTTGTTCTGGAATAAAACAAGCTTCTGGAAATTGCAGAGTGAGAACTGGGTCACTAAGAAAGCACATGAAACATGCTTGCTTTCAAAGATGTTTTAAATGAGGCCAGCTATTTGAATAAGTGACTTTGAAAATTATTGCAGATACAATTTTCTACTTTCTAGGAAGGTGTGAAGTGACAATTTCCAGTGCAATGTATCATCAGCCATGAAGATCTACCTTGGTAACATGAGAGTAATCTTATTGGCCTAGTTAGCATAACCCTGGCATACAAGCCATCGTCTGTGGTTGTGTTACTTGAAGGTTGCTGCCTGCTCCCAAATGAGCCATGCCATCTGGGTTCAGGTAACATGCTAAGCTGCACCAATGAGGGTACTTATGGAGGTCCAGCTGGCACATGACTGGCATGCACAGTGGGCAAAATAGGCCACTGTGGTTTAATTCCCTTGCTGCAATTATTTGAACGGGCCTAGTTGTTATACATCATTGATTGCATTAGGACTGTAGACTTCCTGGCTAATTGTACCAGCACTGTACGAAATAAATAAGATAGATAGATAGAAAATCACTTGCTTTATGTTAGGGGAGGAAATGCTGCACACTCCCAGCTGTAGTATTTCTCAGATTCCTTCCGGCCTGAGAAATCAGGGGACGCCAGAGGGCCAGTCTGGTTGAATAAGCTGATAGAAATCACCCAAGGCTGCTGTTTTCTTAAGCCTGGGACTTTTTACTGATAGAAAGAGTGGTGCATTCAGGACAAGACCCTTGGGCAGATGTTTGGGGCTACACTCAGCGGAATGGGCAAGGTTAGCTTTCTGCTCTTTCTGAAGTAGAGGATATTCCCTATAACACCACTATGTGTAGTTTCAAGTTACATAGTTGGACCAGTGGATGGAGGCCATCACTTCCTGCCCGTGTATGATTGAGCTATTTGTCCTGTACCACCAGCCCCTGTATTTCAGCCTGCTTGCTTCTGGCTGAAGGCACTCAGCCTACCTTTGGGCCAGAGCACATGACAAATTTTAGTAATAAAATCTAGAAGATTTATTTTATGCTAATGTAATATTTTACATCGTATCTAATGACAATGGGCAAGTGTTTGTAATGATTTATTTATTTATTTATTTCATTTCTCACCTGCTCCATCGCTAATGTTATCTAGGCAATAAAACATGACATGAGCTTGCTGACTGGCAGGTGAGCTTAATGAGTCTCTTTTAATTTATCCTAAGATAGTCCAATTGTTAGGGTGTTCCCATTCCAAATGCTTGCCTCTACATTATTTCGAAACAGATTAGGTAAAGATGACTTAACCTCGTTGCATATTTGCTCAGTGTGTTTCTAGCTCTAATCTCAGTTACCACAGAAACAAGGGTGGGATACTAATTTTTAAACAGGCTTATGTCCCCCACCTAGGAACATACCTGAGGACTAACTGGATAATAGGAGTTATCGGGTTTGTGAAATTTCCCCATTTCCCATATCTTTTTGCACATTCTTATGCATATACCATGCTTTTCTCTTAAGTCAGCACTGACCTGGTTGTGTCCTATACCTGAACATATGAAGCTGCCGTGTATTGTCAGGGCGTTGAGTTCAGTATTGCCTTCTTTGGCTGGCAGCGGCTTTTCAGAAAAAACTCTTCTTAACCCTGCCATCCAAGTATTTCCCAGGGAATTAGTTGTTTTGCTTGTAATGAAAAATTAGAACCCAGTTTTGTAGGGAAGAAATGATAGGATCATAGAATAGCAGAGTTGGAAGGGGCCAGAGGGCCATTGGGTCCAACCTCCTGCTCAGACTCCAAGTTAAACCATCCCTCTCAATCTTGAGCTTCCGTCCTGCTGCTTCAATTTGTAGCTTCCCTTCATCAGGAAGGTCATAGCTCTTCTTTTGGGAGAAGACTGACCCAAAGAAGGAATTGAGCACTTCTGCCTTTTCTTTGTCCTCAGTTATCATTTTGCCATCTACATTGAGTAGTTCAACCCTCTTTTCTTTCCTCTGTTTGAAATATCTGAAGGGCTTTTTTTTGTTGCTCTTAGCATTCCTTGCTAGCCTCAGTTCATTCCTACCTTCAGCCTTCCTGAACCCATCCCTTCAATTCCATGCAACCTGCCTGTATTCCTCCTTTGTAGCCTGGCCTTCCTTCCACTACCTATGCATCTCTCTTTTTAAGGTAAGGCAATCTCTAAGCTTTTTTGAAGCCACATGGGCTTCTTTTGTTGTATTCTACCCTTTTTCCTTGTTGGAATTCTTTGCAGTTGTGCCTTTAGAATTTTCTTCTTTAAAATTTCTCAACCATCTAATTCTCATTAGAGTTTCTTGCCATGGAACTTTATTTATCATTGTGCTGACTTAATTATGATTGACTTTCCTAAAATCCAGGGTACATGGGCTACATTTGGTTTTTGCTTTCTTTAGAATGAAAAATTAAGAATCAAAGAATTGATTCTAAGTCAATCTAGACTTAGTGGATTGACAGACCATATTAAATATATCCCAAATGTATCATTCTAGGACCTTATACACTTTGATCACCCTTGTATAAAATAGTTAATTGGAATGAAGGAAAAATTGGTTGCTTCACATTTTGTTGCAAACTCACCTAGTTATCACTTTCCAAACTAATATGCAAGCTGAAGTGCAGTTATTGTTCTTTTTCATGTTTGCCCAAATTCTGTGATACAGAGCTCCAATCAAAAATGCATGTTGAATTTGGATATTATAAAAGTACACAAAAGTGACAATAATGCAGACAATGTGTTAGGTGAATGTACCTGCAAATATGTGTATATTAGACAAAACAGTGTATTGCAATGTGTATGATAGGAGTTCCCATGAGGAATTTTAAAAAGATCCAGACTGATGCAGAAACTGGGCAGAGCAAATGTTAAGACTGAAAAAATCGGAGGCATAAGCTCTCTGCAAGCATTCTGAAGAGCACATGAAGGCTCGGCCTGTGTTTATCCACCCCCATTTTGTTACATGCTTTCTGTACTGGGCTTGAGAGAAAACAAAATGACAGATACATTCATCCCTAGTGGCTTTTACTGGTGCTTCCTTCTCGTACTTAAATAAAATAAGTTACCCTCAAGTGAGATCCAGAGATACAGTCACTGGCAATGGACATATATTTAATGCCAGCACTATAGCAAGGATATGGCTGAAATCCTGTTCACACACAAGGGAAGTAGGTTTCTTTAAATTCAATGGACCTTACTTCTGAAGAGGCCAAAACAGGATTGCGCTGGAAGCATTTCAAAAAGCAGCTGGCAACAGAGGGAGGCAGAAAAGGTCTTTTCCAAACTGGTGCCAGAAATACACTTAGGGCTGCATCCAGTGTGGCTGCCTGTAATCTTCAAGGCTTGAAGGATTACAGGCATCCCATTGAGCACAGAAGAGGTGCATAGGCAGGAATTGTCTTGCACTCCCCCCACCCTGCAAAACCTTGATGCTGGGAACGATTGATGGCAAAAGGAGAAGGGGACAACAGAGGATGAGCTGGCTAGAGAGAGTCACTGGAGCAGTGGGTGTGGGCTTGGCTGGACTCTGAGGAATGGGGGAGAACTGGAGAGCCTGAAGGAATTTATTTATTTATTGTCCAATTTATATCCTGCCTTTTTCCTACAGAGGGCTCAAGGGAGCTTACATCATTCTCCTCATCCATCTTATCCCCACAACAACAACCCTGTGAGGTAGGTTGGGCTGAGAGTCTGTGACTGGCCCAAGGTCACCCAGTTGGCTCCATGGCTGAGTGGGGACTAGAACCCAGATCGTCTGAATC
Source organism: Varanus komodoensis (assembly GCF_004798865.1). Taxonomy (NCBI): domain Eukaryota; kingdom Metazoa; phylum Chordata; class Lepidosauria; order Squamata; family Varanidae; genus Varanus; species Varanus komodoensis. Next base: position 36,298,112 of record NW_025335568.1, read on the forward strand.
CCAGTCCCAGGCTCTTAACCACTATACCACACTGGCTCTGGAACACTGGGCTGTTGTCCATGGGGTCATGATGGGTTGGGAACGACTTTGCGACTAAAAAGCAACACCCTGCAAAAGACACAGATGGCCGATTGTGGCTGCCTGTTCTTTTCCCCCCACTCATGATGAGGAGGAACTGAGGCGCCACCAGGATTCCTTGCATTCTGGTAGAGCCTCGCTCCTTCCTTTCCTGCTACGCAGAACACTGCCTCTGTTCCAGCTCTGAAGTCACACTTGTGACTTTGGAACTACAGCAGGAGTGGAAAGAATGGTGTCAACTTCTGGGACAGGGTGGGAGGATGCTGTGTGGTCAGAATCTGAGGACCCCCGTTGGAACTGTGACTCCAGTCTATCCTCTGGCCAGCAAGACAGTTTCTGTGGTCGTAAGAGCACAACCTTATTTTCTTGCTTACCTTAACTGATGCATTTATACACTTTTGCTAAAATAACAGTCTTTCTTATTTGCAAATATGTTAGTTCTATTTCACTGCTTTTCCTGGGAATTGTTTAAAAATATTTCTGGCAGAATTTTAATTGAAGTTCACTTTTGATTCTTTTCAATGAAGATGAACTACTAACTGTATTGTCAGGAAAAACTCTATTTTTCCAAAACTAATTCATCCAAACTATGGGAAAAGAAAAGTTCATATTATGAGCTTGGCTTTCTTTTGGGCATAGTTTGGATGCATCAGCTTAGAAGTTTGAGTTATACTTGTATGTTTAAAAAAGGAACAGCTTGGAACTTGAGAACATAAGAAAAGCCACATTGGATCAGACCTAAGGTCATCTAGTCCAGCACTCCATACACACAGTGGCAAACCAGCTGACAACAGATTCCCTCCAGCAGGATGGGTGCAAGACCTCCACCTGCCCAAGCTCCTCAGCAACTGATGTATGCAGGCATGCCACCTCTGCTAAAAGAGGCAGCACATGGCCAGCAAGGCTAGTAGCCACTCATGAATCTGTCCAGTCCCCTTTTAAAGCCATTCAGATTGGTGACCATCACCACTTCCCATGGCCATGTAGTTTAACTATATGCTGTATGATGAAGTACTTCCTTTTATCTGTCCTAAACACCCCATCAGTCATCTTCATGGGATCACCCTGGGTTTGAGTGTTATGGGAGAAGGTGGAAAATGTCCCCCTCTGAATAGAACAGAGTAGAATACCTTATGATACCAGGATAAGTTCTATATATTCAGCCGATATAAGTACTAACAATCTGGAATTTCTGTCATATGCATTTTTCACATATGGGACAGAAGCAGGTACAATCATGAAAGGCTATTAATTTTTGCTGTGCTGTTACCCCATGGCAAAGTATGGACATACATTTGCATAAAACTACATGAAAGGATATTGAATGAATGAGGATATACAATATATTGGCTGTGTCTGCATTAAGCCAGAGGTGTTGAACCAAAGGCCAGTAGGCCAAATCTGGTCTGCCTTCTATCCAAGTTTGACTTTTTGGGGTTTTCAACAGGATCATGTCAACTTATCTGATCCCATCTACTTTCTTCTGGATTTTGTGCATTGTGGTTCTGGTACATGAGATCACAACAAGCCATGGTTTAATCAAGTCAAACTTCATGTGCTAAAAATGAAGCATAGCTTCTGCTTGTAGTTTGCAGCTGGTTAACAGACAGTGGTTTTGCTTGCAGGGATGGGTTCAGGCACAGTGGCCTGGTTCACATGTAGTGAGAAGCTGCCGTAATGAGAAGCTGCCATCAAGGGGTTCTGATGGCAGCGGTAGTTGTTCTGCATATTCAGGGCATGCCAGAGACACACCATAGCTTCTCACTGACTCTCTTCACACACAACGCTAAACCATGTCGTGAAGTCCTGCATTTAGGCAGGCATGTTGTTTTCACACACAGGCAGTTTCCATTGTTCCCCGTATTCCCAATGGCAGCTAGCATGGCATCAGCCCCTGCAGCTGAAAATCAATCCCAGGATGCACCGCTCCTGCTCACATTGCCTGGCGCTCTCTCATTGGCTCAGTGAAGCAACTACTTTCTCACTGAGTTGCACTCAGGCAGCATTACTTGCTGCTACCTTGCCCTGTGCCAGTGTGCAGGCTCCCCCTGCAACCCTGCCTCTCCACCTCCCTCGCTGTACATGTGTCCATCCCCCCACCTTGCATGACTCACACATGTTGGAAAGGCCCGCCTCCCACTGCAGCCTTGCACATGGAGGGCGTCCGCATGGGCACCTGCTGTGAGTTTTCCAAGGTAATGCATCTGCCTGGAAAAGGTTCTTGGTTGGAGGCTAGGAATACGTCTCTGCCCCAGTAGTGGGGGTGGGTTGGAGAGAGCGGGACTTGTTGACCGTTCTAAGGAATGGCAGGGACAAGATGGGAATGAAGCGGAGGGTGGGAGGTGGGGTGGGAGATGAGGGCTTTCCAGACCAAGAGCCCAGTTGGCAAGGCCTGAACGCAAGCTGTACACTCCTCTTGTGCCAGGTGACTTTTGCAAGTGGAGAATATTGGCTGCACGTATAAAACACGCATCAGGCAACTTCCAGGCAAGCTGAGCAACTTGCAGTGACCAGACAGGAGTGCCAAGCATGGCTGCCTCCAAGGTCAGTGCTGCCGCAGGGAGTGTGGCTACTGAGATGCTGAAGCTGCAGGTGGACATCCAGAGGCAGCATGTGGAAAAGGAAGACAAAGAAGCACGGATCAGCCAATCAGAGCACTGCTGGATGCAAGGCAACAGTTGTGAGCAGAGCTGTGGAGTCAGCACATAAAACCTTTGCCTCCAGCTCCAACCTCGACTCCTCAATTTATGGTTCCGTTGACACCGACGCCTTTATTTCTATCTCAGTAGAGGAATATAGTAACTAATTTTTATTTATTTCCTATATTGATTGAAAGACTCAACTTTGTCAGATGTAAAGAATTTTGGTAGTCATGTTTGGCCTGCAGTAGATTTCTCATCTTCCTTTAGCCCAGAAGTAGATGGAATGTATTTATTGCTGTCTTTCTCATGCACAGCTTCTAACACATTGGGATGAAAACGCAGCAAGTGTCTTTTAAAATTTGATGCTCTTGTAGGTGCATTTTTATCAGAAGCACAAAAACTACCAATTTTTTTTGCAACATATACTTTTCACAATCATCATCTTCTATATGCATTGGTGTACATAGTATTTCCCATCTGTTCTTATTGTTCAAAAACAGCCGACTTTGTTGACACTTTTTTGGCATTGTGAATTTTTTCATGGGGCGTCACTTTCACTAATATATGACATTAAAATATATCCTGAAAAAATGGGTTACTTAATTTATTATCTGTGAAATAGCAAATTCTAACATATTATTTATATTACAGTCTAAATTTTATTAGGGGTTGGAGTCAGTACATTTTTACTGACTCTGACCCCAGTAACCAAAGAATTGCTTCCAACTCCAGTTCTGACTCCACAGTCCTGGTTGTGAGAAAGACCTGGACAATGATGAGCACAGGCAGGAGTGGAAACTGCAGCAGTGGCTGTTCCTTGTGCAAAACTATACTCAAATTGTGAAAACCATGTGGAAGTGTGGTTTCTGGGTTCAGATAAGCAAACAAGCCATGGTGAAGCAAGGAGGACATAGATCAAGCTGTTGTTTCTTGGCATGGTTGCATGGAGACCAAACACACCATGCTTCAACATACTTTGTGGGGTTCAGACATAACAACTGTGCCACCATTGTTTCTATTGTGGTTTGTCATTACACCTGAACTCACTCATTATGTGTGAACCCATGATGTGGGCCGATTGACAAGCAACCCAACAAAACACTCTCACTGGGTTCTCATGTAATGGTATCATACCATGGTGGAATATTCAAAATGATAGCCAGAGTTGCAATGAGAAGTCCCATGGGGAAATTCATCCATTTTGGCTTCTCCATCTGTGTGAATCAGATCTGAGACACAACAGATTTTAACAAATGACACCATGGTTTACCACTATGTGCAAATAGGTCAGTGACAATATAATATACATTTCCTGCATATTTAGAATTCGTGTAAAATACTGAACATCTTGTTTTAACTGAAGATAAAAATCACTCAACACAAAATATGCCCACTAAAAGTTGAAACTTTGAAATGCCTCTGACCAAGACCTGTATTATATTATGGTTAAATTTTTAAGTTTCTGCTTTTCTCTTTTTTCCTTGCTACTTTGAAGGAATCAGATTTTGGCTACAGTGAAGCATTTCTGAAAGTCTCATACATGACATGCTGTAGTGATACTTGGTAATCTCGTAATGCCTGTTTAAAAAGAGCAGTTGCATTCTAAGTAAACTATTTCAATAACAATTTATAATAGCTCATATTTATTTGATGCAGCATAAAGAAACAACAGCCTACACTACTTGGTCAATAAAAAATGCATGAGAGGTATTTATGATCCAAAGGGAAATTAGATTTTTTTTTACTAAGCTCTAATTATAGCTGTTGTAATCATAAAAAGATTAAAAAATACTTCTTGAATCTAGATAGTATTTTGGCTTCTTTCCAATTCTGTATGATGCATCCTTCTCCTTCATGGATCACTGCCTTGTCGTGGCGAAGGGGCTTGCGTAGCTCAATGAAGCTATGAGCTATGCCGTGCAGGGTCACCCAAGATGGACAGGTCATAGCAGAGTGCTCTGACAAAACGTGATTCACTGGAGAAGGAAATGGCAACCCACTCCAGTATCTTTGCCATGAAAACCCCATGGACAGTACCAAAAGGCAAAAAGATATGACGTCGGAAGATGAGCCCCTCAGGTCGGAAGGTGTCCAATATGCTACTGGGGAAGAGCAGAGGGCTAGTACTAGTAGTGCCAGAAAGATTGAAGCGACTGGGTCAAAGCCTAAAGGCCACTCAGTTGCTGATGTATCTGGTGGTGAAAGGAGAGTCCGATGCTGCAAAGATCTATACTCCATAGGAACCTGGAATGTAAGATCCATGAATCAAGGCAAGCTGGATGTGGTCAAACAAGAGATGACAAGACTGAACATCGACATCTTAGGAATCAGTGAACTAAAATGGACAGGAATGGGTGAATTTAATTCAGATGACCATCAGGTTTACTATTGCAGGCAAGAATCCCTCAGAAGAAATGGACTAGCCTTCATAGTCAATAAAAGAGTAGGAAAAGCAGTACTGGGATACAATCTCCAAAATGACAGAATGATCTCAGTTCGAATCCAAGGAAAACCATTCAGCATCACAATAATCCAAGTCTGTGCCCCAACCACTGGTGCTGAAGAGGCTGAAGTTGATCGGTTCTATGAAGGCCTACAACACCTTCTAGAATTAACACCCAAAAATGATGTCCTTATCATCATGGGAGATTGGAATGCTAAAGTAGGAAGCCAAAAGATAACCGGAATAACGGGCAAGTTTGGCCTTGGAGTAAGAGTACAAAATGAAGCAGGGCACAGGCTGGTAGAATTTTGTCAAGAGAATCCGATAGTCATAGCAAACACTCTTTTCCAACAACCCAGGAGACAACTCTACACATGGACATCACCAGACGGTCAACACAGAAATCAGATTGACTATGTGCTCTGCAGCCAAAGATGGAGAAGCTCTATACAGTCGGTAAAAACTAGACCAGGAGTTGACTGTGGCTCAGATCATGAGCTTCTGGTTGCAAAATTTAGGCTTGAGTTGAAGAAAGCAGGGAAAAGCACTAGGCCACTTAGGTATGACCTAAATCATATCCCTGATGAATATACAGTAGAGGTGACAAATAGATTTAAGGAATTAGATCTGATAGAGTGCCTGAAGAACTATGGACGGAGGTTCACAACATTGTAGAAGAGGCAGCAACTAAAACCATCCCAAAGAAAAAGAAATGCAAGAAAGCAAAATGGCTGTCTGAGGAAGCTTTACAAATAGCTGAGGAAAGAAGGGAAGCGAAAGGCAAGGGAGAAGGAGAAAGATACAAACAATTGAATGCAGAATTCCAGAGAATAGCTAGAAGAGATAAGAATGCTTTCTTAAATGAACAGCGCAAAGAAATAGAAGAAAACAATAGAATAGGGAGGACCAGAGATCTCTTCAAGAAAATTGGAGATATGAAGGGAACATTTCATGCAAAGATGGGCATGATAAAGGACCAAAATGGCAGGAACCTAACAGAGGCAGAAGAGATTAAGAAGAGGTGGCAAGATTACACAGAAGAACTATACAAGAAAGAGCTTAACGTCCCTGATAACCACGATGGGGTGGTCACTGACATCGAGCCAGACATCCTGGGATGTGAAGTCAAACGGGCCTTAGCAAGTCTGAGCAACAACAAAGCTAGTGGAGGTGACAGTATTCCAGCTGAGCTTTTCAAAATCCTAAAAAATGATGCAGTAAAAGTGCTACACTCACTATGCCAGCAAATTTGGAAAACTCAAGAGTGGCCACAGGATTGGAAAAGGTCAGTTTACATTCCAATGCCAAAGAAAGGCAATGCCAAAGAATGTTCAAACTACCGCACCATTGCACTCATTTCACATGCTAGCAAAGTTATGCTCAAAATCCTACAAGCTAGGCTCCAGCAGTATGTGGACCGAGAACTACCAGAAGTACAGGCAGGATTTCGAAGAGGGAGAGGAACTAGAGATCAAATTGCCAACATACGCTGGATCATGCAGAAAGCTAGGGAGTTCCAGAAAAAGCAAGTGGGACCCCAGCATGGGGTGAGGTGGAAGAACTTTTAATATCTAAATCAACCTCCATTTGCCTATCTTAGAGTAATGGATTTGGGTAATCTATGTTTGTCTATAATAGTCGTACTTCTAATATAACCTCACATTTAAATCCCTGCTCACAATAAATGACCCACCTGCAATGGCAGACATGTACGTGAAAACCAGGTGTGTACAGTTTCTCAAAGTCCAGAGTGATGATGTGTACATGAAGAGGAAGACCATGTGACCAGCGCTTGTCTCCTCATGAGTGTATAGTGAGGGCTCTGGGTCTCATCCTGCATGAGGCAGTGGTCCAGGTGGCAGGTATCCCTCCCTCCCTTGTAAGGCCAGGCCCCCAATAAGAGAAGCCAAAGGAGAAGGTGCTAGAAAACCAGCTGTGTTCATGCCTTTCTGTACACAGATTCCCAATATGGGAGGAAGGAATAGGAAGGAAGGAACAGGGATTTAACTTTCCCATCTGGGTAAGCACACCCTTGCCTTTAATTTGTGACATGTTTTCTTGTTAGCAATTCAAATTATGGGGGGCAAGGCCTCCAGAGATGGATGGGGACCATGTGGAGGAGGGGAGGAGGTCTCCTACTTCCACACTAGGGTCCTGTTCTGGAACAAACTCCCTGTATTTTTGAATGAGAGAGAGAGAGAGAGAGAGAGAGAGAGAGATATGTCTTTAGAGTAATGTGTAGCAGACGTGCAGTATTTCCACTTGCTTTGCTTTTATTTTCCTTACTTGCATCTGCTCTCCTTTGTGAAGTGGTGCCCATGCTTGGTAGCAAGTCACTAATAATAGGTGGAGGCAATGAAGGTGGTTTGAATGAAAGGACAGCCCACCATGGCTTATTTAACCCAAGTCCTTTGACATATCCAGGTCCTGTTTAGTGGCTGTTGTATTATGTGTACCCAGCAAACACAGGTTTATGAGAATTAAGGCCTGTATAGCAGCAGAGCATCCTATGAGTTATGTGAAGGTTGTTTAACTCACACATTAACCATGTTCTCATGATAGGACAACCCTGATGTGGGGGTTGAATATGCAGACTGGCAGGTCTGGACGTGATAGCTTATTGTGATTTTAAATTTTGTAACTTGGTCACTTTACCAGTTTCTTTTTAAAGATGCAAAATGTTTAAGTTGATGATGATTGTCATCAGTTTGTTTAATAATCTATGCTCTTAAACACATTTATTCTGCCAGCAAATAAATAAAAAACATATGGGGTATTTTCTGGGTTTAGAATCAAGGGAAGATGTAACCTATAATATATTTACTCTAGATTAGTACTATTAAAATCAGGAGAGGAGGTAAGGAACCAAAACATTCTCAAAAGTAGCAGTTGCAATTCTGGTTGCATTTCAGTTGTCAAAGTATCACTTCCAGGAGATGTTCCTTTGAATCAAGAGTTTGGCTATGCATTCACTTAAGAAACAAATCTTGAAGTTGAGTTTCATATTAAAAAGAAAGACTTGAACCACTAACATGTATTAAAGTGAATTAGAAATGTTAATTAAATTGCTTCCTAAATTACTATGCCAGAGTAATTGTGTTCTAAATATGAAACTACAAATGGCCAACTGTTATAAATGTGTTATTACAATTATCCCCAAGTAAGAACTGGGCTTTGCTAACATATCCATATGAATGACTGGCTAACAAAATAGCCTGTTCTGTTTATATTTTGTTTCTAAGCAGAATACAACTAGGGGGAATTCATTGCTCAGATAATTTGATGAGTGGAGGGTTTGTTTTTTCACTGCTGTTCTATTATGGCAACCATGCTTGAGAATTGTGAAAAATCTGCTTAATGACAATTCTAGAGGGAAACTGCTGAGTGACTTCTTTACAGCTCTTGCTCAAAAGGGGCTTGTATGCAGGAAGGCACAATGAGAAATGTGGAGTCTTACGGTGCTCGTCATTCTAGTTTTGGAGATATTATTTTTACATTGCAAAAAGAATTCTAGATCAATTTGCATCTAGATTATCTTGGACTAGGCGTAAAAGCCTTTCAACAATAGAAAAGATTACCAAATTCTAGAGTTAGATGCATTGGTTGCACAAGTGGGAGGGTGTTCTCACTATCAGTTCTTCCCTTCCCCTAGTTATCCTGCAGCCCCTTATACTTTCCAAGACCCCTCTCTTGAGGGACACAGAAGGCTCCTGCCCTCTGGGGCTGTATTACAAGGGGAGAATAGACTGGTTCAGTGGGAACTTTAGTGGCTCAAGGTCTCTCTGCCAATTTCCAGGTGTTTTCCCTTCTTTTACCAGTGCCCTATACCACACAGTTTGCATTATACAGGAGTCCACCACTACTCTGGAGAGAGTTTTTAGGTGGTACCATGGTGGTGATGGTGGGAGGATATGTGGGTAAGCTGCCACTGGATACAGTCCCAGTTCACTGCACCAGTATGACTATTGGGAAGCTGTGCAATAGTATTATTCCGAGGTTCCCTGGTGTGACTGGGAGTCTTTGGTCCAACAATGTAATTCCAGAAACTCAGTGAGCAATAGCAGAGTTTCACTGAGTCTTTCTGTTGAACGAATGGTTTACCTATTACCCTTGGACTTTGTGCAAACGGTGCACAATGGGCTACACAACAGTTATGCATAACTGGTTGCAAAATGGAATGGGCAAGCATCATGCACAACTATGGGTAAACATGACCTTCAATCCCCTTCACGAGCACTTTTGGGATCCCACTCATGCCACATCTTCTGCACTAATGGATCGGCACCCAGAAAGCAACGAACTATTGATTCATTCTGACCATACATGGCTTGACCTTCATGCAAAATGTGGTATTGGATGAGATTTATGGCTTGCTTCTAAGCATCTTTACTCAGATAAGTCTCTGAATTCAGGGGGCTTACTCCCACCTAATGTACATATGTCTGATATTGCTTCTTAACCTCACACTGTCCTGGAATGCAAACATAACTGACATCATCTGAGGTTTTCTGTTTCCCTTGGCACCAGCTCTTATAAAAAGGGAGAAGAAAAAAGCGTATAGCAGGCTAGTCAACGGGCCTCTTAAGATGATATTTGGATAAGCCCTTCCTGTGCTTCTGTTCCTGAACTGGAATGATTTATCCACCTTATCCAGTCCTTTCATTACTTCTTTCCAAATCTATTACCTGCTTGGAATCTTCAGCTATCCAGCTTGAACTAACATCTTTATTATCCTGCTCTGGTGCATGTTCTTTCCCTCGATCCCTCCATGCCACCCTGCCATATTCTAGCTTATCTTGAACATCTCAGCATTTCAGCTTTAATGAGATCACATGGATTAGTAAAGGATAAAGGAGTAAAAATGTAATGCATACTGTTTATTTTGTGACAGTGGGTTAAAGTATCAGAAGAATGCAGACAACATAAGTGTATATAATGTCTGTTGATATTAGTTTGACAATAGTCAAAGCATCCCAGTTTAGGACAAACAACAGAATAGAAACTCTTGCATATTTTAAACTGTCAAGAGTTTTTCAGAGCAAGATTTGCCAGAATGAATTTAACATGAATAATAAATGAATAGATCCTGCTTTTTTGTGGGTTTTGGTGGACAGTATAATGAAAAGCAAATGAACTAGAAATAACACTCTTCAGTTCTGAGTTTTAAATCCGCATGAAATTATATGTACTTATTGGTGAATATGTTTACCAATCTTATATATGTTTACTCAGATGTAGGTCCTGTTAATTGCAGTGGAAGCTACTCCCAGGTAAATTTATACACAATGACAGCACAGCTTGTTTATATCAGTGCTTTATTATAGCATTAGTATAAGCAGGATAGGAATTAAGTTTATTATATATTTTATATGCTTGTAAAATAAATGAGCTAATAGCAGGGTATGCTGATTGATAGTGTTCAGGAACTTTGCCACATAAAGAAAACACTTCTAGTGAAAGCTTCCAGTTTTCTAGTTTGCATCCAATGATAGTAATTTAATGTTGTCAGATTAAATGCAGTTCCTGCTCTTTGCTGCCATGTATAACCTTGATCCTTTCCTGCCTATTGATTTTTTCCAGACATTTAATGACAAACTGTGATGCACCTCATTTGTTAAAGACATGATGGGAAATATTTATGAGGTCACAAGAATGAATTCTTCTTTTTCAAATATTTGTACAGCTCAGAAACATGCACGGATAGCAGCCCCGTTTTGTAGAGAAGGGCATTTTAAAAGGCAAGCTGGGAGATCATACCCAGAAACAGACTTGTGGGATCTGAGATCACGAATGCTCTGTAAAAATCATTCCTGTCCCTATTTCTCTTGTACTACGTTAGCTTTAATGTGAAGGATAAACATGAACTTTAATATTTCGTGTTTGTTGTTGTTCAAAAGACACACATCCATCTATTATTTGTTTTCATGTTAAGCACGGAGAAGCAGCTGGGGTTACAGAGAATGAAGTCTCCTCTTATTAACATATTTCAGCAGCATTCTCATTTAGTAGCCCCTTGCAAATAAGACACCCTCACAGGGCATGCTAGTCACACAGGTTTTTCATTCAGTTGTTGAAACAAAGATGGCTGGAATCAAATTGTCAGATGGCATGACATTTTCTGACAGCATGTCAGGCTAGCAAACTAATGACTGCACTTCAGCACACCATGAAGTACAATATAAGGAATCTAGAAGTGGCAAATAGTTTGAAGAGCAAAGAAAACGTTACATATTAAAAGCAAATAATTTGCTTGGAAGGAAAACCCTGTTAAACTACAACTGTAATTTCCTAAAGAGGAACACTGAGCCTTTACTAAGTAACTCGTGTGAAAAAGATCACATGAAGGAGGAGAGAAGGCAAGTGCAGCACCACCACAAGTCAATATTTATCTGCTGATCTGGAGAGAGAATATGGACAACACAAGGAGTATTCCCTGGAAATACCATTTCTCCAAGTCAGTGCCCATGGTCAGAGCCTTGGCTAATCTTACTTTAATATAGCAGGGGACTTGACCGTACTGTGGATATTTGAGTTGGTAAGATCTAGGGGTCTCCTCAGCTTGGTACAATCTAAATTGTTAATGGGAATACATAACATTGGAATGGTTCCATTGTAGTGCTAGTGAGCAGGGTATCTCTCAGTTCTTTGGGACTGATGTGGGGACCTGCAGTTGGTTCTGTCTATGATGCATCCAAGGTGGATCCAAGAGTGTAATTGTGCTGAGAACCAGTTACAATTTTTCCCTACAGTCTTCCTCCAGTTTCCCTTATCATCAGATATTATGGATAGTAAGCAGGGACAGGGGTTTTCTCTCTGTGCGTCTCCAGTTATTGAGTGTGCTCCCCGCAGGAAGAATTTCTAGCACCTACTGTGTTATCTTTCAGGTGCCAGGTGAAGACACTTCTGTTCTATTATTTCAGACATTTTAATGTTGAAGGGTTCTTTTTGACATTTTACTAAGCAGTGGTAACTTTCAGTGAGCATTCCACTTTGCTGTTTTAATAGATACTTATATAAGCATTTGTTTTTATATAGTATGTTTTAAATTTATCTGTAAACTGCCTGGAGATAAATGCCATGAAAGGTTGTACAGAGCAAACTACATTCATTAATTTAAAATATAAATATATTTGATTTTTATCCCACTTACCAGCAGTTCTCCAGAAGCATCTAATAAAAAGTAAAACTAATATCCATCTTAGTTCATGTTGTGTTGCAAGCCCCAGTTGAATACCCCCGGGTGATCCCAGATAGTTTTCAGAAATGGGGGATATAAGAAGGCATTCCTTCTCAGACTAAAGACACAAGTCTTCTAGGACACAATCCTGTTTATGTTTATATAAGAAAAAAACCATACAGCAGTTATGTTTTCTGATTCATGTCTTTTGTTTGAACTTGCATAAGATGGTTCCTTTAGAACTTTAAAAGTTAAAATTAACATTGTTGACCCATGGGTTAAGACCAGCATGATATAGTCCCTTTGACTAGTTGCAGCAAACAGTCCAAATGCTGCATTTTCAATCAGCTGAAGTTTCTAGGTAGTTTTCAAAGGCAGCCCACAGAGTTTTCAAAGGCAGCATCACAGTAATATAATTTGTAGAATACCTGATGGGAGGCAAGGCATTTCTTTTCCAGAAGAGCATGCATCTCATTCAGCAAGCATAGCTAAAGTATTCCTTGACATAGCTACTCCTTGCATATTAAGCCACTTTCTGAGTCCCAGAAAACTCCCCATCTGCTTTCAAGAAGGTGACATCCACATGCTCCCAAAGAAATATTTCAACGTTGTTTAGAGTGAGCTTGAATGTACTAGCCCTTAATTCAGCTCATTACTTAGTATAGGCACCTGTTCAGGGTTTCCTTCCTAGGCTGTGAAGAGAAGGAGTGATATAATGGGATAACATTTTATACTGATGTCAGCATACTGCAGAACCTTGCATGATCTGTCCCAGCAAATCCAAGTAGATAGGAGGTTACATGGGAAGCAAGGGAGAGCCATGTGGGACCTCACATCACCACCACCATGGGTGAAGCAGTGCTCTTCCATTAGTATTTTGTGGAATCTACCTGTCAGCCGTGGAGCCTGTGAGAGTTGTCAGTTGTATTGCCAAGAGGCAATGGTTCTTTTTAGGACTGAGAAACAAGAAACACACAAATGGATGAAGGCAGAAACAAACCAACAGAAAGAAAGCAAAGCACTTCAAGGCAATGATTGCAGCGAGAAACTGCAGACCAAGATCACAAGCCTTGCCTCCCTACGGTCATGGGAATACTTTAGAATTAGCAATGAACCAACCTCAATAATGGCTTCTGTGCAGTACCTTTCCTGGGTCTTTCTGCACTGAGGTTCCACTCTGGGAGTCTCTTAAGGATTGGCATATACCGTTATGCTCACATGAATCCCACCCATGTTCTGACTACATTTCAGTGAGTTCAAGAATGTTTACACACACTTGCAGAGTGGGAGGATTAGTTCTAGCCAATGGCAAGCAGCTTCCACATGCCTCCTCCCCAGACCGCCCCCATGCTCTGTGAGACCTTGAAGTCTAGACTTTCTTAAGGTAAATAATAGCCTCTTCTGTTACATCATTTCAAATGCTGAGAAATAATAAGAGGCAGCTAACAAAATGACCAGGCCAAGAAAGACTTCAAGGCACAGAAGGCATTGTTTGTTGTTTGCCAGCTCCTTAAAGTAGCTATTGTCAGCTGCATGTTTGCTGCCAAGCAGTGCCGCCTACGCTCAGTGCTGACCTTGGATACCGCGGACAGCAGTACTGAATGCCACCGAGAGATACAGGAGACTCAGTAAGGATATCCAGCTCTTTCTTTCTCTTGGTCAACATGTCATACTAACATAAACAAGGCAGTTTCAGCCAGGCTGAAGTCAGTTTGAATTGCATCTGGCTAATGCTGCATTCAAGAATGTGAGGAATGAGGTAGTCAGCCAGAATGAGGTAGTCAGTTCATGTCTTTGGGCTATACAGCTTGCAACTCATCCAAACAATTGTGATCGACAGACACCCAGAATATCTTGCCCTCAGAAATTGTGAATACAGACAGAGTTAAGTTGGCAGAACTGTGAGAGATCTCATCTGTAAAGTTTTTGCAAGCAAGACATATTGAGCAACCGTGCTCTCTAGAGTTCCTGAGTTGTTGTGAGTCCACAAACTACCTAAAACAGCTCTTCAAGATGACACTGTAGATATGATTTTATACAATTTAACTGTCAAAACTTCAGAGAATCATCCCATTATAGCTAGGTGAAAATTCTTTGTTAGAAGCCCAGGTTCCTCCAAACATGCCTAGTTCTCTCAATCTGTAGGGCTTTGCCTTCAGTCCCAGAATCATCCTTGTTGCCCTCCTCTGTACCCTTTTCTAGGGTTTTTTTTTTAACTTAGCTGCCCAGAACTGGACACAGTACTCCAGGTGAGGTCTGACTAATGCTTTGTATAGTGGAACTAGTACTTCACATGTTTTGGAAGTGATGCTTCTGTTAATGCAGCCCAGAATCGCATTTGCCCTTTTTGCAGCTGCATCACATTGTTGCCTCATGTCTAGCTAGTGATCTACAACAACCCCAAGATCTTTCTCATGTGCAGTATTCTCGAGCCAAATGTTCCTCAACTTGTAGCAGTGCATTTGGTTTCTTGTTTCTGCATGTAGGACTTGGCATTTGTTCCTATTGAATTTTAGTTTGTTCTCTGCCCAGCGTTCTAATCTATTGAGATCATCCTGCATCTTATCTCTGTTTTCCAGGGTATTTGCTATTCCACCCAGCTTTGTGTCATCTGCAAATTTAATTATCTTACCATGCACTTCCTCATCTAAATCATTAATCAAAATGTTGAAGAGCCCTGGTCCCAGGACAGAACCCGGCAGCACTCCGCTTGTCCCCTCTCCCCAGTTTGAGAATGTGCCATTGTTGAGTCTAATTTTAAAGCAAATTGTGGATTTACCCTGCGGTTGTACTATCTAGCCTGCTTTTTGCTAGTTTGGTAATCAGAATGTTATGGGGCACATACCATAAATAAGCAGGGCAAGCCTCTGTAAGTATACTCAGAAATACAGATTAAATCTCTCAGCAACACTTTCAAAAAGCATCCCAAATAGCAAACCTATGCATGTTTATTCAGAAGTGAGGAGAAACAGCGTGCTGTCTCTGATGCAAACACATAAGCCCTTGCAGGATAAGGCTCGGAAGGAAGGAGGGCTGAACCACTTGGCAGCATTTACAGTAACATTTCTATTCACAAGTAAGTAGATATGATGTCTACTCACAGTCAAGCAAGCCCTTGCAGAGCTTCTCAGAAGGAAGCTGGACAGCATCAATCAACAGCCTTCCCCCCTGGTTCCAGCCTCTTGGCACCTCAGGGAAAGCTCTTATCTCCAATCAACAGATGATGGCTAATAAGTGGTTTTCCCCTGCTAAGCACTGAGAAACCAACTCCCCTCACCCCCAATGCTAAGTGGGGAAGAAGCACTTATTAGCAATCATCTGCTGGTTGGAGAGAAAAAGCTTCCCCCCACCACCCCCAGGGGCAAAGAGAGTGGGCCCAAGGCGAGAAGTACCAAGTCAGACAGGAGAACTTTCTTGGGAGGAAGATTCCCTGCCCCATTTTTTAGATCTATCTGTGTGGATAGAGAAAGACAAGAGACAAGGCTACTGTCCTTTGAATTGTCTTTGTTACAATTATAGTAGTTGCTAGCTAGTAGGGAAAACACTTTAGCTTAAGTGGTACAGTGCATCCTTTATATACAGCAGAACCCCAGTTAAGTTTCCGGCATGACCAGACAGGGTTAGGAAATCTTGGAGATACTGCCAGTCAGCACAGATATCAGTGATATATAGATAGATGGAACTGGAGCTATTCTACTCTCTTCACCCATTTTCCTTGTTTCTCTTTGCTCCATCTGCCTGTTGAGTAAATAGGCTATTAAAAGGCTTCCATTGATACCAGTGGAAATTTTTACCGAGTCTAATTATTTCTGGGGTAGTCAGGGGAGAAGAAAGGGATATCACAGGCAGGAGGAGGAGGCCCCATAAGCTGCAGTAGGTCTGGCTTGAAGTTTTCTACTTCTGCTGTAGACCATACTGGACTAGATGGGGCCAATGCTCTTAACTCAGTTTAAGGCAACACTCTGTGGTCTCATAATGTAAAGCTCTGTGCATGAAAAGTCTCACTTGCTGTTTTTTTGCATGGGAAACTTTCTAAAAGGGAAAGGAACAGATTTTCCCTGCCCTATTTGCAATACTACATAGGAGCGAAGAAGGAGCAGGCAAGGCAAAGCAAACACACAAAATATAAAAAGAAAATCTGACAATAAAGACACAGCCTGATGTATGTCCACTTGTTGTTGTTAGTCACGAAGTCGTGTCCGACCCATCATGACCCCATGGACAACATTCCTCCAGGCCTTCCTGTCCTCCACCATCCCCCGGAGTCCACTTAAGCTCACACCAACTGCTTCAGTGACTCCATCCAGCCACCTCATCCTCTGCCGTCCCCTTCTTCTTTTGCCATCTATTGTTCCCAGCATTAGGCTCTTCTCCAGGGAGTCCTTCCTTCTCATTAGGTGGCCAGAGTATTTGAGTTTCATCTTCAGTATCTGGCCTTCTAAAGAGCAGTCAGGGTTGATCTCCTCTGGAACTGACTGGTTTGATTGCCTTGCGGTCCAAGGGACTCGCAGGAGTCTCCTCCAGCACCACAATTCAAAGGCCTCAGTCCTTCAGCGCTCAGCCTTCCTTATGGTCCAGCTTTCACAGCCATACATTGCAACTGGGAAAACCATAGCCTTGACTATATGCACTTTTGTTGGCAGGGTGATGTCTCTGCTTTTTAGTATGCTGTCTAGATTTGCCATAGCTTTCCTCCCCAGGAGCAAGCGTCTTTTAATTTCTTGGCTGCAGTCCCCATCTGTGGTGATCTTAGAGCCCAGGAAAATAAAATCTGTCACTACCTCCATTTTTTCCCCATTTATTTGCCAAGAAGTGAGAGGACCGGATGCCATGATCTTAGTTTTCTTAATGTTGAGTTTCAAGCCGACTTTTGCGCTCTCCTCCTTCACCTGCATCAAGAGGCTCTTTAGTTCCTCTTCACTTTCTGCCATTAGAGTGGTATCATCTGCATATCTGAGGTTGTTGATGTTTCTCCCAGCAATCTCAATTCCAACTGGTGATTCATCTAGGCCCGCCTTTCTCCTGATGTGCTCTGCATTAAATAGGCAGGGCGACAGTATACAGCCTTGCCAAAGTCCTTTCTCAATTCTGAACCAATCAGTGGTTCTGTGCCCAGTTCTCACTGTTGCTTCTTGACTCGCATATAGGTTTCTCAAGAGACAAATAAGATCGTCTGGTACTCCCATCTCTTTAAGAACTTGCCACAATTTGTTCAAAGGCTTTAGCCACAATCAAAGGCTTTAGCATAGTCAATGAAGCAGAAGTAGATGTTTTTCTGGAACTCCCTAGCTTTCTCCATGATCAAGTGTATGTTTGCAATTTGATCTCTAGTTCTTCTCCCTTTTCGAAACCCTGCCTGTACTTCTGGTAGTTCTCGGTCCACATACTGCTGGAGCCTAGCTTGTAGGATTTTGAGTATAACTTTACTAGCATGTGAAATGAGTGCAATGGTGCAGTAGTTTGAACATTCCTTGGCATTGCCCTTCTTTGGAATTGGAATGTAAACTGACTTTTTCCAATCCTGCGGCCACTCTTGAGTTTTCCAAGTTTGCTGGCATATTGAGAGTAGTACTTTTACTGCATCGTCTTTTGAGATTTTGAATAGCTGTCACCTCCACTAGCTTTGTTGTTGCTCAGACTTCCTAAGGCCCATTTGACTTCACATTCCAGGATGTCTGGCTCGAGGTCAGTGAGCACCCCATCGTGGTTATCAGGGACGTTAAGCTCTTTCTTGTATAGTTCTTCTGTGTAATCTTGCCACCTCGTCTTAATCTCTTCTGCCTCTGTTAGGTCCCTGCCATTTTGGTCCTTTATCACACCCATCTTTGCATGAAATGTTCCCTTCATATCTCCAAGTATGTCCACTAAATCATCTTACATCCTGGATTTTTGGATAGGGCTTGTTCTGTCATGCTTTCAAACTGAATTACCAAATTACAGATAAAGTGCATCTGGAGTTTCTTCAGATCTGAGAGTTCACAAAAAAAGCAGAAGAAGAAAAGAAATAAAAGCACTTTTGGAAATAGAGTTTATTTAAGACAAATAATCCAGACAGAATACATGTCTGATCTCCTTTACTGAATTTCTTTCACATCTTTCTGCTGTTCCCTTTAAAGGGCAACAGGGAGAAAGGAAGGAAAGGTTATTAGACACTTCTAGCTGTATCTCCAAAATAACAACAGGATGGATTATCAAAAGCAAAGGAAAACCAGGGACGGTGGGAGTGGGGTTGTTATAGTAAGTGTGGTTAGATTAGCAGTGGTTGAAAATCTTGGTAGCTTGAAACCTTATTGTGTGCGTTGGCATTAGAAAATGTATCTCAGATTGGATGATGTATACACATTGTAGCCTTTAAATGGGATAGCCTATGGCATGCAAAAATGGTTCGTTCCATGATATGAAACTGTTTAACATAGTGACCCTTTTTTTCCAGAAACTGGGCAGAATTTCATGAAAAGAAGACCGCACATCTCCATTTCGTGTAAATGTTGGAAATAGCAAGGAATGCACAGAAATTCCTGTGTCCCTGCTGGGTTAGAAGTGTTTTAAGTTGCTAGTCCAGTGGTTGTTCTATAATGTGGACAGTATGGGTCATGCATTGCATGAAATGGAAGAATGCAGTTATCCACTTCAGATAAACATGCCTTCCTTTTGCTGCAGTTTCTAATAGTTGCATCAAGCAGAAGCATGCTCACTGCTTGCTTTTACACTGTATTTTACAAACACACTTGGTAGACCCCTGCCCTCCTGAAATGTGGGAGTCTCCCTCATGCTAATAAATCGATTTATCTTTCCTAACCTGTGCTTAAAGAAGTTATCGGGGTTGTTGTTTTTTAATAAATTGTTTTCACCAAACCACCCTATAATAATACCATACTTCATTCCAACTTGATTTATGTTAGTTTTTGGATTACAATTTGAAAAATTGAATCAGTCTTTGCAGCAGCTTTAGGAACAGGGCATTTTCTACGAATTGCATTAAGTGGTGAGCATGGTCTCCTTTTCATGAAATGGACAGGACTTCTGTCTCCTAACTAAGCTTTCTGAGTGTTGCATTATGTTGAGAAATACAGCTTTTTCATGACACTTGATTCAGTTACTGAAATATGGTCCACTGTCATGACTCTAAGTCAGTCTTTCCTAGCCTGGTACCCACTGTGTGTTTTAGATTATTATTCCCATCATTTCAACTCAACAGAATGGTACTATTGGTTGTACAAAACGGTAACTATAGTCTAGCTCATCAGACTGTGCTAAGAGGAAAAAATACAATGGAATGTTTTGATACGTATATTGCATTGTATTCCGGGTCTTCCTGTGGGAGGTAAATGGAAAGGAAATGTATGAAGATTTTGTAGCTGGTAAGTAAGTGGATGTGAAATTTGCATACTATTCCCTTTCTATTTACTTTTAAACCATGAAATCTGAAGATATTTCCTAAAACAAATTGCACATTTCCCAGAATGTTTTAAAAAATCCTTAGAGGTGCTGGAATGGGATGTGTCAAACAGGATATTCTTCTAAATGTGGCCCTATTCAATCCATCCCATTTAGCTTCCTTTCGACAGCTTTTTGAATATCTGGAACTGCAGAATTGTTCCAGAAAGGAGCTGTGAAAAGGGGATACGTTTATGATTTTTTTTTTCTGGACTGTCTGGAACAGTTGAACAGCAAGTCTTGCCACAGGTTCTCAGTCAGGTTTAGTCCTGGGCTTTGATTGGGCCATTCCAGGACATTCAAGTTCTTGTTCCTAACCCATTTCAGTATTCCTTTGCCTGTATGTTTAGGGACATTGTCCTGCTGGAAGGTGAACCTCTGCCCAGTCCCAGGTCCTTTGCAGACTGAAACAGTCCTTTAGAATTGCTCTGGTTTCGTCCATCTTGCTCTCAATCCCGACAAGGTTCTTAGACAAAGCATCCCACAACATGCTGCTGCTACCATATAGCTTTTCCATGGGGAAGGTGATCTCAGGACAGTGAGCACTCTAGGCTTGGTGCCACCCACAGCATTTTTCAGATGGCCCCAAATTCATCAGACCGGAGAATCGTTTCCCACATATTTGCTGTGTCTCTCACATTCCTTTTGGCAAACTCCAAACAGACTTAAAGCTTTTTCTTGCCACTCTTCCAAAAAGACTGGCTTTATGGAACAACCAGGTGATAATTGTCCTTTGGTGAGTTTCCAGGAACTTGCCTTAAGGGCGTGTTTGGCCCCATCGCTTTTGGAGGTGCCTTCTGAAAATGAACTCATGTCCTCTCTGCACATCGATCTTGGGCCGTCCTCTGTTGATGACATGTTATGGGGTCAAGAGCCACACTTGCCTTGTCTGCATCTGAGAAACTCCCCTGCTCCAAGTCCCCTCCTGCCAACTGTACAGCTTGGTTATTCTCAGAACCTGTCTGCCCACCTGGGGAATCTGGCCTTGATATTCGCAACTTTGCTTATATCATCTCAGTCTTGGGATGACCTCCATTCTCAGGCCCTCTCCTGTGCCTCTTTCCCTTCCCCTGATTCTGATTCTTCTGCAAGCCAGGCAGCAACCTTGGAAGATGTGCACTCAAAGGAGCCATCTTTCCCACCCCCAAGAGAGGCTGTCTTTCCTGCCACCTCTCTCTGGCCCTTGCAGTCATCCATTACTCCAGCAGGTTTCTGTCACAGATTCAGAAGAAGGAGCTCTCCTCTTACATGTTCGTTTTTTAGGCTGCTATATATGCAGGTGGCGCAGTGGTTTAAACCGCTGTGCCGGTTGATCAAAAGGTTGCCGGTTTGAATCTGCACAATGGGGTGAGTTCCCATTGCTCCGTCCCAGCTCCTGCCAACCTTGCAGTTTGAAAGCATGCAAATGCAAGTAGATGAAAAGGTACCACTTCGGTGGGCAGGTCACAGCGTTCCGTGCACTTCGGTGTTTAGCCATGCCAGCCACATGACCACAGAGACTGTCTGCGGACAAACGCTGGCTCCCTCGGCTAGGAAACGGAGATGAGCACCGCCCCCTAGAGTCAGGCATGACTGGACTTAATGTCAAGGGGAAACCTTTACCTTTACCTTTATTATGAAGCATTATGCAGCCTTTTCTATTTTTTTGAACATTCAGACTTTTTTTTAAAATAAAATAGAGCTTTTCCTCACCATAATTTTTTGGGATTACAGAAAGATTATCTAGTTTTGGTAGTAAAATGAAAGAAACGTCTGATTTTGTAGTGAGTAATTGGTTTGTCTATGTGCAAATTGTAGTCACCACAGTTATACTGGAAATTTAATATCTTTCCTTTGTATAATAAAAGCATCTAATTCATGCCTTTTTGGAGCCAGGAGAAGACCCTTTTCCTAGGCCAGTTAACATGAGATTTTTTGTGCAGCTTTTATGCTTGCTGTTTTATTATCAATATTGTCAATATATTTTTTGAAAAACCTTATGGAAGGGCAATTTAGAAATGCATTAAATAAAATGAAAGAAGGAAGCAACATATAGACCTGGTTTGCACAATCAAAATAACCAGCATCGCTTATTGAATGGCACAGGCTGCACAGAAGTCCTGTGGAATGCCTCCTCCCTTGTGCGCCTTCCTGGCCTTTCAGATCAGCTGCAGAGGTCCTTCTCCAGGAGCTGCCCTGCAGGAACTAAAGGGGGTGGCGACTAGGGGAGAGGCTTTCTCCATCATGGCACCCTGGTTATGCAAACAGCTCCCTAGAGCTTTTATTTTCCCTATATTTAAATGGTTAACAATTTTAATTGCTATGATTTTATTACATTTGTATATTATCATCCCATGGATACTGTGGAATAATGGCAAATCATTATTTGTAAATTTTAATTATATATCAAAATTACATTTTAAATGATTTTTCATTGATTTTCTTATTGGGTTTTTAAATTGATTTTATTTATCTATTGTCATTTGTTGTTGGTTTAGTTTGATTATAGTAAGAATGCCATTGCATTTCTTGTGTGTGCTTTGATGTAGGAACAGGTATAAGGTGTGGATGGTCAAGGGTGGAAGGGCCTTTGTGGATGGATTATATTTTTATTGATTCTATTTTATTGTTATATACTTTGTGATTATTTGCTGCACAACTGTATGCATTTTAAATTCTGTAATGTTATTTTTTTAATGTAAACTGTTCTGAGAGCTTTGTTAGCTGTGAACAGTACACAAAAGCAGTAAATAAAATGAATGAATGTGCCAGGTGAATTTGCGAATTTAGTGCCAGGCTGCTTTCTATTCATAGGAAGTAGAGGTTGTGAGAGGGTTAAACAACCTTCCCATAAACCATGATCTGTTGTTGCTTTGATGCTCACAGAATCCCTTCCACCTGGGCTCACATGACTCAATGTGCTGTGGCCAGGTGTTGAATAATCAGAATGGCAGCACGCATGTGCTGAAGCTCACATTGGCTTGAATAAGTGAGCTGTTTGATCGTGCAAATTGGGTTATGGGATCAAATCAGTGATCAATCATCTTCTGATTGTGAATAATAGAACAATGTGAGGTGACAGATGTCTCAAAAATGTTGGGGGAATGTGAGCCTGTTGATTCTCCTTTGATACCTTCTGGGGCCTTTGAGTTGGGTTTAGGGGATACTGCACTGTAGTGGTCTCACTCATACTTGGATGGTTGGCTCTAGAGTGTAGTAGTGTTTGGTAATACTGCTAAGCCTTCAGTATAGGTTTCTACAGGTTATTTATTCTGGTAGGTTCCATGTTGGATTATGGGAATATGGTTTCCATTGGAAGTGACTGCTTGTGCAAACTGTCCTGGGCAGATTGACAGTATGGGCCAGAAGGTCTGAATATAATACAGAATATAGGAGCCTGCACTTTCCTGAGCCCAATTCAGGGTGCCAGTTTTGACCTATAAAACCTTACATGGCTTAGAAACACAATATCTGATACAGCAGCTCTGCCAGTGAGAACCTAGCCATATGTTATGATAAACTCCTGAGAGCTTCCTCCAAGGATGGTTAGGAGGATGGTAACCAAGGAGAGGGCCCCTAATTCCAGAATGTTCTCTCCAAAGTTTGGCTGTCACCAACATTGTCATCTTTTCAGTGTCAGGTTAAGACCTTCCTCTGCACCCCGGCATCTGATGGCATATGAAGGGGGTTTAAAAATATTTATTGGGTTCTGGTAAGTTAATAATTTTAACTGTTCCAGAGTATTTGAAATGATGGTATGTTAAAGGTTTTACATTATGTTTTATCATGTTGAGACCTTCCCAGATAGCTTTAGCTGATGATCAGTTTAACATTATGAAAATACTCCTTATAAATATGTTACCACAGAAAGAGAACAACTTGTGGTCATTCCCTTATGTCAGCCTTCCTCTGCCTGGTGCCATCCGGAGGTGTCATATTACAGCTTTCCTACCATTATATCTCAAAAGCATGAGGCCAGAAGAGTCTGTCTTATTCAACTTTGTAATCAGAGCTTTTCCTTACATGACATAAATGCACATGTTTTTGTTGTAAGTCTATTTTTTAAAAATTCTCCTATTTGGTAGGCTAGTATGTCAAGGAAAAGGCTATGTCACAGATGCAAGGAATTTTTAATGTGTGGCAACATTCAAAACATCTAATCCAGCTACTGGGGTCAAGAATACTATACATTTTTTTCCTTTAAAGTTGTAATTGGTATACGTAAATAGTAGTATGTCACATGATATAATTCCATGGTCATTTATTGCATTTGTAACATTTATATACTTATCCCCACATTATTATACTCATTCATGTGGATCCCTCAGGAATTTTTCTGCCTCTTATGTTTTTGTAACCCAAACAAAATTGTTATTTGAAAAAGAATTATCATTTTTCCAGCCAGCTCTTGCTCTGCAGCCTGTGAGTAAGCCATAGCACAGAACTTGACAGATCTCAGAGATTACCTTGTGCTGTGCTCAAATTGGGCCACTTATTTCTGCTGGTTGTTTTCTTTTATTACACTAAGATTCTTAAAGCTTGAAGTTGAAAGTGAATGGAGCTTGTGGTAGTTGACAAGTGTGGGCCTGGAATGATTTGCACTCGTCAGAGGAAGTTGCCTAGCTGAAACCTCAGGCTTTTTCCATCACAGCCGAAGCAAACTCCTGCCTCATTCACTATGCAAAACTCTGTTGCAGAAGATTTTAGTTTTATAAATAAAATAGGCACAGGCTGGGATAACACTGATTATTGAAACTCCTGCATTGCCCTAGAGCAGTGATGGAGAACCTTTTAGAGACCAAGTGCCCAAACTGCAACCCAAAAGCCACTTATTTATTGCAAAGTGCCAACATTGCAATGAAACCCGAATACTGAGGCTTTAGTTTAGAAAAAACCACTCACAGCCAGTTCAAACATATCTGTATCTGTATCTATCCTTGGCAGCGCACTGACCGGCCATGCGAAAGCTCGGACGAGTCGCAGCTAATGAGTTGCGGCTTGTGATGTCATCGGCTGGCACCACTACTCCTTTCCGAGCATGCGCATGGCTCCTATGTGCGCTGTTATCCAATGCTCGGCTGCTGGGGCAATGCTGGGGCGACTTGGTTTGTGCGCCCATTGCAGCATGTGTGCCATAGGTCCGCCACCACTGCCCTAGAGGATGTTTGGATGAGGATCTTCATGATGCTGGTGGCTTCCATGATACTGTTTTAGGTTCTGGGGTCCCGTCTTTGCTCTGATGAGGAGGATCAGCCATTTAACATGTTTTCACTTAAGGATCAATACCTGAGCTTACATATATAGAATGTGGACATACTATGTTGGCTAAGAGACTGAACTGTGAACCAGAACATTCCCAAATAAAATCTCACCTCAGTGATGGACATATTAGATGATTCCAGGCAAGTCTTTGTCTTTTAGGCCTAACATCTAAAGCTGAGGATGTTAATACTGACATATTTTATGTGAGATAGTATGCATGAAGTGCCTTGATCGTAATACTGTACAATGTGAAATATGCAACAGACCTGACAAAAA
The DNA here is from genome assembly GCF_004798865.1 of Varanus komodoensis. Taxonomy (NCBI): domain Eukaryota; kingdom Metazoa; phylum Chordata; class Lepidosauria; order Squamata; family Varanidae; genus Varanus; species Varanus komodoensis. Next base: position 36,323,406 of record NW_025335568.1, read on the forward strand.
GGGTATGGCATTCTTTTTGATGAAAAAGATATCCAAGGAGTGTTTAATTATACACATGCAAGTAAATCAACTGAATGTCTGCTATTTGTTGTCAAATGTCAGAAGGTGTGTTCTCTAGGTAGTGTTTTCCCAGTCTCTAAATAGAATTCTCCCAGTTCAAACCAGTGAGATTTGGTTAGTGTGTATTTAAGGTTTTTTTTTTTCTCATCACAGCCCTTCAAGTACTTTTGGTGATCAGTTTGCAGTCATATGGTAAGATATTGGCAGGACCTGTGATGCACAAATGTAGTTTTTAAATGCTACGATATAGAGTTGCATTTGAACTGGCTACTTCATAATGCTTGTCTTTGAATTTGCCTGCAATAGAGGGGATTGATGAATGGGCACAGTCTGTTTGGTGAAAATTTAAGAATTGGCTACTGTAACTGGAGATGCAGCATGGAAGAATGGTCCGTTCTTGCTGGACAGCAAACAGCATTCCTCGAATGTTACCCCTTTCTCCTCTGGGTAGCCTGATTTCCCATAATATGCTAGTCAGTTCTCCAGGGGATAAATGGCAGGCGACTGAGATAAAGAACAGACACACAGATTCTAACAAATTCTGCTTCTTCCCAGACTGTGCCTTATTGTATTGCTCTGTTAAAAGTTTGATGAGAGTTCCGGAACATTAACCATGAGACTTATGGCTTTGCTGGGTTTGCAGGATCACAGCCTGTAATACATCCATCATGCATGCTTGACTATAGTAAAAGTAAGAGTGGTTAGGAATTCCTTGCACTCTTGAGCTCTCCTCCCACATCAGCAAATGGGATGCTGGTATACTGAAATCCAAGCAAGGTTTTGTGACTGGGGCCACTAGCATAGCAGCTTTTAAAAGGTTTGGGGTGAGGAGTGGAGGGCAGCAATAAAGATTGGGTCTATTAAAGTCTAGCTATGATATGTAAGAATGCAGATACGCCATGCAATCAATCGGATTTAAGCCAGCCATGACTAACCTATGCCAAACAAGCCCAATTAACTTCAATGGGTATATTCTTCATACCTGATTTATGAATTTCCATTTATTTAATTGCAGGCCATTGCTAGAAACACTGTGATGGACAAGGCAAACTTAGATTAGATCCAGGAAAGCAATTATCTTCTTAAGTTGGATGAATATGGTTTTGTGCCTTGAAAGGTTCCTGAAAGTCTCAGCGGGGTGGGGAGTCCATCCTATCTTCCAAGTCTACTGGCCTCTTGCCCAATATTTGACAAGAACTACAACTCGCATTATCCCTGACCGTTGGCTGCGCTGGCTGGGGCTAATGAGAGTTGAGTCCAAAACATGGTGAGGGCACCAGGTGGGGGAAGGCTACACTGAGAGAAGTGGTGAATTATCGACTAAGCATTTGTATTGCTGAAATGGATGGTTATGTGTCTGTGCATCCTTGTGCCTGCGTATATTTTCATGAAAGATTAATTAAGTAAAACACTTGCCTCTTTCTAGGACTCTGTATTCTGATTAAATCTGACATATCTATCCAGGTGTGCATTTGGATCACTGAATGATTCCGTATTTTATTATCCAGAAAATGTGAACCATGTATTTTTCCTTTATTTCTGAGAATGTGAGCCTGCCATCCATCATCACTGACCATATTTAAAACAAAATCAAAGCAACTTTTATTAGAAACCTTGTCCAAAAGACTGTCAATTTGGTTGATGTAAAACACAAACCCTATGAATGCTTTGAAGTGTTTTTAGAACAGAAGAGTCTCATGGTTATAATGCATTAGCATGATATCTTTTGCTTAATGATCAGTTATCCTACACCTCAAACATCAGTTCCTGTTTCTTCAGATGAAAGGTTCTACTGTCTGAAGAGTGGATGGAGTTAGTATTAAGTATGATTTACACACGTATATCAAAGTCAGCTGACTCCTAAGGTTTGAAAGTATGTGTCCTAATGTATGGGAGTTGCGTTTTGGAACTGTTGTGGAATAAGAAGACTGGATTAAAGGTTGGGCTTTCACTATCCACAAATGGATGGTAGCCCTAAGTTAACCTTGTGTGGAGGACCAAATAAGATTCTTAAATAAGAGTGGCACTAGAAATTATGATGGATGTGGGATTGCTGTTGAAAACAGCAGCTCTGTATTGGGTCCCCACCTTTCTTCCCATAATATATCGAATGTGACATTACCACAACTGTGTGTTTCTTTATTTTATGACAGCTGTTAACATGGGGTGAGGGTGGGGGAAAGACATCATCATGAGGTGATGTCTTGTACTTGTTTCACTTCAAATGATGGACCAAGGAGGTGGCACTTCATGAAGAACGAACCATCTATTTTGACTAGAACTTTCCTGAGGTCAGGATGATAAAAATGGTATAAAAGATGTATTATTCCTGACTAATTATTTCCTCAAAATTATTTTGTGGAGTCTTGTTCTCACCCCACCATCTTTGTCCCTCCAAATAATTTCCGCTTTTGAAATTCCATGAAGAATGTCCAATACTTCCTTTTATTTTTCAAGTTGCTTTTGAGGTTTAATTTAAGCTAATGCCTCAGGCTATTGAGGATGTCTCAGCTTCTTCTACTTGTTCCAAAACCATGAGTCAGAGCCTGCACCAACTGCTTTGTTAGTGTCAGCTTCCAGCTCCAAACTGAAGCTGGGAGCAGTTAGTCACATATAAAAAATGCATGGAAATGGGTAGGTAGCCATATGTCACCTTGGAGATGCTGGGCAGTCATTTCTTTAGGTGCCTGCATCTGATGGACATTTGACTCACATGATTTTATTCTATGCAAGTGCTTATGCATATGTGTTGTGTTACAGTTTATTGTAAATTAATTGACTTTATTCTTCTAAGAGTTAGAATCCAGTTTAAATTCCAATTTGCAATATGAGTAACCGTTTAACAGTTTTTGCTCTGTTTTCTCCTCTTCAATAGATACCTACTAGGGCAAAATTTTACTGAGTGAGTATGCAAAGTTGAACATCCCACTGTGACATTTTAAGCCATGGTGTGCTATAGCTGACAAACTAGTGTGTGTTGACAGACATGTTGAATATTCAAGCCATGGCCATGGCTTATCATGTCAGGCTGACATGGCTGGAGCGGGTTCTCTTGTTTAACCTGGAGCGGGTTAAACAAAAAAGACTTTGTTTAACCAAGCAACCGACTGTGGTTTATAAGAAGGTTGTTTTGCCCTCATGTAACCCAAGCCAAAGTCTGGCATTGGATATTCAAATTCTGCCTGACATTTGCTGCAGCCCAACATACATTAAATAACTGGGCTGTTTTGATCATGTGAATTGGGTCACTGTGTGTTGAGAAGAGTTATTCCTACCCAGATTCACTTCCCAATGCAGCTATTAAAGGTAAAGGACTTCCCCTCAGTCTTCCTTTTCTCCTTTCTCTTATCTGCACACATCTTCCCACTTCGTCTCTCTTTGCTTTTGCCTTTCCTTTTATTAAAAGAAAAGAAAAGAAAAGAAAAGAAAAGAAAAGAAAAGAAAGTGACTGGCAGGACACAGCTTAAGTTAACGTGCAAAACATAAGGAGATTCTGAGTGAAAAGCCAATGCAGTTTCAGAAATACAGAAGCACAGAAATAGTTTCAGGACTTTGCAGTAGAAATGATTGAGCACCCTGAAGTTCTGGGATTTCATTGATCTGAATTCTCCTGAAAAAATGGGAGGAAACTGGGCCCTTTTCTTGAGCCTGTTGGAAAGCTTGAAAAAACACGCCCATGAATTCATGTTCACCGTCCTTTACTGTCTCCCCAAACAATCCTTGCTAACCTCCGAAACATCTACACACCTTCTCTTTATTTACCTGCCTGTCAAGCTGCAGGGAATACTCAGGGAAGCACTTCCTTTTCTGTGTCCCCTTTTCCTTCCTTCTTTGCTGTGATCCAGGGATTGGCCTTGCATGACATGACAAGCAAGCAGCACTATGGACAATGGTTGCTTGTTGTGCCATGTGAACCCATTCATGGTGATCAGCCATGGTGCTTATCATGGTTGGCAATTGTAAGAATGAAGGGTTTGCTGGAGGGGCTGTCCCCTGCATGTCCTAGCTGAGGCTTGAAGCTGACTCCATTGTGGTTCATGGCACGGACCCAATTTGCATGACGGGGACCCTGAAAGCTGTGATGAGGAGAAAGTGGCTCCTGACTCTGGCTGTCAAGAGAAGCCTGGGCTGTCTCTGTGGTGCCTCCTGGGATAGCACTAAGCGGGGTGACAGGAGGCAGCAAAGCACCCTGCACGAGCCTGGTCACTTGTCAGGTTAATCATGTGTGCATGGCACTCAACAGCAACCTTTCTTGGTGATTTTCCCTGACGGAGTGCTATTATGGGAAAGGCTGCCCAGTGGGTAGCAGGGCACTGGGGCATGTGAGCTGCCTCTGTGATGGTCCTCAAGTGTTTTGCTCCAGCATGTTGCTTCCCAGCATGTCACAATGACAGGGAGGGGATGGAAAGGAGGGGGAAATCCTTCTCTTTCTCCTGCTGTGCATTGATGCCACCAGTTCTGCTGCTGGTTAATGGATAAGTGCAGTGAAGCTTGCTGTAAGCCCTGTATCTGGTGGGGAGGACTTTCATGGATGGGGAAGTCTGCTGGAGCGGGCAGGAGAGCATTTCAGGGGAATTACAGTCTTTTCTCTTACTGGATATGGGCTTTTGAACCCTTGGTGTTCCCAGGTTGGGATAGATTCCCTAGCACACCTGTTGTGTAGTTCATTAAGTCCCCTGCTTCCAGAGTATAATTGTACTCTACGTTTATAGTGCAGCAGTTTGTGCTGAATAGATCATCTTTCTCACCTTTTTGTTAGTCTTGTTGTTTGTCTCCAGCCCCTTATGGTCATGGGAAATATAATTTTTGCTCTAGGATACATGCTCAGAGTTGACCCAAATGTTCTGGTACTGTTATTGCAGCACCTTAAGGATGCAGTTGAGCTTTCCAAAAATACAGAGGTTTTGAAAGCAGGAACAGATTCAAACAAGCTATTTCTATGTGGCTTTTGAGGTAGTACAGTTACATGGCAACTAATTTCTCTTCTGGACATGTGAATTGGCTCACATTAGGCACTCCAATAGCCACATTTCCTGCTGCAAACTAAGGGGAGCATGTGCTCACCAAATATGACGACAGCTTTTTATTCTAGAAATGACCCAGGGTGGTGAGAAAGAGCAACAAGGGAGTGTGCAATTAATAGCCATGGAAACCATAACGGATGGTCAAGCCCAGATTGATTGAGATGTCTGCTTCAGTACAAATTTATACCTTGCAATATGGTATCAGGAGAAAAATGTTGTCTTTTTCAAAAGCGAAAGAAAGTAGAAACCTCACACATGCTGATTTCACAGAAGTTTTATGTGTGGATAGTTCAGTTTAGCTGCCAGTGAAATAAACTGCAGCTGAGTACTGGCATTGACGCACATGCATTAACATACCATTGGTCAAGGTACATCTGAACAGGAAAGAGCACATGGCAACCATGGAAGAAGGGCCATGTTTTAAAATTTATATTTTTTCCACAGTTGATCCATGATACTAAGCATTTCTGTGTTGGCAACTGATTTGCCATGAAAAAGGTTCCATCTCTTTCTGTTATTCATTTGAGAGCATCTTCATTCTATTGTCAAATGTCTGAGTAGTTGGCGGATTTCATAAAATCAAAGCATGATTCATATAATTACTGTATTATGATTAGTTTTATTAAAGGATTGAACATATTTTAAAGGTTTGTGACAAATGAAAAGAAAATGGAATTTGAAGAAGCAGTTTTCAGGCAGAGCTGCTACATTCAATATTGAAATGAACACAGGCATTGTTGGAAATTCTCTCACATAAGATTAGCTCTCAGTGGAGAGGTTCTGCATGCTGACCACACTAATTACTTGAACCACAGAATAACTGAAACTGGTATTACAAAAAATTCCTCCCAACGATTGTCGAACCTCTACATTGGGTGCCTTACCCTTAACTACTACACGAAGTCAGAAGCCTGCCCATTCCCCTGGTGTTCTTTTATTTACTTTCCATGCGGGGAATAAACATGAGAAATTATGTGCTTTAAGAAGGATTGGTAGGTAAAGTATTGGCCCTGGATTACATTGGCAAGAATATATGTTGGATTGGGTTGCAACCTGGAGTACTGTACCACCATCACCGTCAATTTTTTGTTGATAGAATTATAATTTCAGAAATGACCCAGGGCGGGGGGGGGGGGCAATGAATAGCCATGGTGACCCCATTGGGCTGAACTGTGGAGCCCAACATAGTATTGGGTTCATATTATAATATGATAATAATAGTATGGGCCATCATCATTAAATGCAGAGTAAATGTGATTTTATGAACTGTGGGTCAAAAATGTCCCTGCTGGAACTGGAGAGTAGAGATTTATTTGTCATCTAAATGGTATTTCTTTGAGGTAGCTAATATTTCTGTAAACATAGATGTCCATAATAGTGGAATTTGGCTTTGGGCCCTGCATAGAATACTTTCTGTTTTCTGTATAGAATGCTGCACAGTACAAGCTGTGAGTTACACATATAAAGGAAGTGTTAGGTTCTGGACCCAGCCTAACCAATGGTAGAAGCTACCTTCTGTCAAAGCAATTCTGTAGCTACAGAATTAAATAAAGAATGAGCCCTAATTCAGTCAAGATAGAGGTGCTCTATGTGACGAGTCTTTGACTAGTACTTGATAGGATTGCACTCTCTCCAGGTTGAAAGTTTGGAATTTTTCTGCCTCTGAAAGGACATGTGGTGATGATGCTAGCTAGAACCGCCTTTTCCAGCTTAGACTGGTATGCCAGCTGCAACCTGTCCCCAGAGGGATTGCCTGGCCCCAGTTACCGATGCACTATGGACATCACGGATAGACAACTATAACGGCTCTTTGTAGGGCTGCTTTTGAAGTCATTCTGGAAACAATATCTGGTGCAAAATGTGGATGCCAGAACATAGCTAAACATCTCTTAAATAAATTACACAAAAAAAATATTATAGCTTTAGTTGCAAATGAAGGGTGCAAACTTATGTATGTCAAGACAGAAATAGGTCTGGCAATTCCCAGCATTCACCATCCAACCATGCTGGTTGTTGTAGGGGTTTGCTTCTGTCTGGATATGCAGAAAAATGCACCTTAAATGTCTCTACTAAAACTATAACAAAGTGACTAGAGTTGGTGCTACAAATTGATGTATCTTAAAGTATATCCTCATTTTTACCAGTTGGAAGAAATAGCAAACAATAAAAGCTGAAAATGTAAACCATCAAAATATTATAAACAAAAGTAAGATTTGGGTATCTGTGGTTAGAGGCAGTGCATCAACCTCAATATTATCATATAGCAGTAGAAGAAACGAATGTTTTGGGGAAAAGCTGAAAAATAAATACTCCTGCAAGAACGTAACCAAGTTATACATCTGGAAGTTCAGTTAAACTTGATAGTAACAACTCAGCAACAGTGCATTCTCATATGCCGGAAGATCCTGCGTACACTGAACAGGTGCCATGGATTGCAATGAGACCTGCACAGGCTTCGGCTGCGGGTTGTAGTAGCTGTGGACCACATCCTGTTTGAATCTTACTTATTTACTTGCATCCTACTCCATCCCAGTAAGTAATAATCCTTTATAATACCAGCATGTCAGTGTTTGTTTGTAATCAGATCCAGTGTGTGAACAAGCCATTACTTTACATGTACAAGTACTACATTCCAAATTTGCTAATTTCAATGCTGTATATATTTGTCTGCTAACACTGTAATACAATTCCATTAATATATAGAAAGATAGGCAGATGGAAGATACTACGATTAACAAGGAGAATAACATGAAACCTATCATTATATAAACCATGCACATTTCACAATAATTGAATCCATGTGTTTTGTAATTATGTAGGATATAAGAATGGGGAAGTGTTGATATTTAGGAAGCAGCATATCAATAGGTAGAATATTGTGTAAGTTGAGTGCTCTTGATCCCTAGGCAGGTAACGATGTTTTTGTTATATTGCAAAACTAAATAAATGAAACAGGGAATAATAAATAAATAAATAAATAAATAAATAAATAAATAAATAAAAAATACCACTGAAAGTAGCAATAGTAAAGAGAATGGATCTCAGATAGCAAATAAAATGGACCAATCAGTCAACCTACTTTTAGGTTATGTCCTAATTGTGCTTCTATTGTCCTGGTTCCTAAATAAATGCTAAATAAGCAGAGATATATTTCCTTCCTATGCATCAAATCCAGCTGATAGAGAGTAGAGAAAATGTATATTTCTGTGTTTGTCATTATTCATGCACATCGAATAATGTGCAGAAGCAGCATCCAATAAGTTTGTGAGTGAGGCATTCAGCTGAGAGGTCGGCATATATTAACTTTTGAGACCCATGCTCTGCAGGGGACTCAGCTTGTAGGTAACAGTATCTTAAATGTAATCAACTGTGTTTATCTTTTTGTAATCTGTGTCTGGTAACATACCCCTTTGTTTCACTTTTCCATTTTTGAAATAGGTATATTAATGGGTAAAAGACCTAGCCCATAACATGGGACAAATGAAGTTGGAAATACTATATAGATGATTATTACATTTCAAGAACATTGGTCCTTTGTTTCTTTTGGAGAAAAAACTATAAAGAAATAAATAAAAATAGCTGCCATCAAAAGCTGTCAAAGGGTTTTAATATAGTAGGGAAAAAATCCTCCTGAAAGTAGTTTTCTTACTGACATCTCTATTCTTCTGAATTTTAGAGTAGCGTCTGCTAATGTTAATGGACTCTCTTAATTCTAAAGGCAAAGCCCGATTTTCCAGGGTTTCATTAAAGCTCTTAGCAGAGATCTCAGACAATACTCCATTTTGTAATTTGTTTTAACTTGGCTTTTTAATGTTCAGATTACAAAGAGGCAACTTAAATTAAAAGTTATTGTCTTTTGTACTTTTGTTGAGCCATGGACATTTTGCATGCAATCCACGAGGTGCTGTGGTTGTGCATTCTTCCCCATGGGAAGCCCCACTTGAAATGAACGGTGCTTGCACCTCTCCGTGTCCGGTGGACTCTATCCATCCACTGCGAGTGAAGCCACATTCAGCCCAGTGAAGTTAAGCAGAAAAATGTTGTTGCAATTTATTAGGTATCTCTGTAATGAATCTTCGTTGCACTCCCTGTGCAAAAGAAACAAAATAAGCTCAGTCTGGACACTGCATCATGCATCTCTCCTCTGTGGTATTTTACATTATTGAACATGTTTACAGATAATTCTCCTTAGATACAATCCTGTGATAGCCCACTGAAGTGAATGGAAGCTATACAAGACATATATATCTTGCTGCCATCCATTTCAGCATGGCTTGCATAGGAAGAGCCTTGGTCCCTGGGTTGAACACCATAATCCTTGGTCCTTGTTTTTAAGGGAAATACTTAACAGTGCAGTCCCATACATGTCTAACCAGTTGTAAGACCCTTCAGGCATTAATAGGATTGCACTCTGAATGGACTGAATGGATTTTATGTATTTTCTTCATATCAGTCACGGAGCCTCCAACAGGCAGTGCCCTTTTCTTTGTCCATCTTTGCTTTCTTCAATTCTCTTTCCATTCCTTCCAAAGTCTTTTATCCATACTTCTGGAATGCATAACCTGTCTTCTCATATCCAACAGTGTGCAAAGGCTAAGATTCATTCTCCTATTGATGATTTATGACTGAAAAGTCCTTCTGTGGGCCTGAATGGAGTAATCTTTCCTAATGGCAACAGCTGCTTTTATCTTAAGAGAATGCCAGTCTGCAATTCCACCCCTGTTCCCCATCAAAGTCAAGGGAATGTTGCTGAAATGGGTGAACAGAAAATCCCTCTGCATCAGCAGAACAGCTATCCAGTTTTCTGTCTCTCCTTTTTAAGACTGACCATCATGCATCACTCTTGATTGTGTAAGTTTTAAGGGAATGGCAGCATGAGTGGCCATAGTAGTTAAAATTGTGATTACATTGTCCCTCTGAACTTTTTAATTGCTTCCTCAAAAGTGTGGTGATTTTAAGCAAGCGTTCTTCTAGGGAATCAACTCTTTCCAAGAAAAGAGGGGACTTCTCTGTATTATGCCTGCAGCTGCCACAGAGCCAGCATGAGGCAAAGCTGCGGCAGTATTAATTAAGGGGAGCTAGAAGGCCAGGTTCAAAGAGGATTAGGTAGTTATGGCAGCACGCAGAGGAGGGATCATGTGAAAGAGAGCCATCAATATGGAATACGTAGAAGGAGAGATGCTTTTCTCTATCATGTTCTGTTGCAATAACCTGGGTGCATATGTGCTTAGATTTCAGTTTGTCACATCCTGTCTTCAAAATTAAAGAGAAAAGTGACTTGAATAAAGATGTGGCTTTTTTTAAGGCGAGGGACCACTTTTCTGTTTCTTGGCAGGCAAGCAGAAACCTCATTGACTTCCCCAGCAGGACCCAATAAATCACTGAGCCTCCCTCTTGAAGATGGGTTGCTAAACAAGAAGATTCACTTCTGGCAAGTGGAGATTGAGCAGTTTGGAGTTTTGTCTTGTGGAAGAGGAGGCAGACACAGGACATTTTTTTCTCAGCAGGGTTCGACTAAACAACTCCAGGTTGCTTCTGCAGCAGGAAAATAGTTTCTGTTTCAGTAGAAAGCCCTAAGTACACACTAGTGTTTGCATTGCATTGCTGAGTAATTAGGAGTCCCTGAATTCTCTAGTCAAGCCCAAGAAGCATAGAGAGGAAACAGGCAAAGTCATTGTGATGGAGGGTAAGCAGCCCAAGCTATCCACAAATAAGAAATGGAAATGGGGTGGAGTGCTCAGATGGAACTGGTTGGCTGACAGCAGTTCCAAGCAGATAAAACTGTAACTAGGATGGTGTGACAAGTCTTCTGTCTGACCTGAGGATCATATCATATCAACTTCTTGCAACATGGGGATGGGGGCAGGTGTTTCTGAGATGCTGTGGCTTTCATGTTTCCCTCCAATGCTTCAACAAGACTCTTTAAAGTGCCACAGGATATGCAAGAATGTGAGTGATGATGGCCCAGAAAGTGGACAGACTCTGGCTCACTTAGCAGTTGCCAGAATTAATAGTTGTTGGCTGCAGCCAAGAGTCAGCTTAGACAGGTAAAATGTCAGAATCTGGGCTCCTCTGGTGGCCAGAACCAGTGCAACCACTACCATATGTGTAGGATAAGTCCCAGACCTTGCAGGAGCTCTGTCTACTGATAAGCACCAGATGGGAGTCCTGGGGGAAGAGCAAGCTCTTCTCTTCAGAACTGGCCTCAGCAGTGTAGGCCCTGTTTGCTGTAGAGCCTGCTCCTGGTTTCTCCTGTGTCTCCTGCCTTGCTGTGTTGCCTCAGTAGCAAATGGGTCTTCTCTGTTTGCTGCTGTGCCTGCTTCCTGCCTGACCTTTCCAGTTCCTGTATCTTGCTGTGTCTCCTGCACCTTGCTATGTCTCCTGCCTTCCATTGTTGCCCCTGCAACACAGGTTTGTCTGTTGCTGTTGTGCCTGTGCCTTGCCTGAACATTTTTGTTTCTGGTTCCTGCCTTCCTGTTATGGCTGCCCTTGCCTGGCCTGTATTCTGCCTGGCTGTGTTACCTCAAAGCTTCCTCCAAGCTGCAGTTCAGCTCCTGGATCTTGCCTGACTCTTGCTGCATTTGGTTCCTGTTGTCTCCCACTGTGCCATGTCTCCCATCCTGTTATCCTGTCCAAGGTATCTGCTCCTCTGTTTGTCCTCCTGGTTCTCAGTCCTTCGCTTGTTCCTGACCATATCCTTCTTCTGCCCTCACACATTTTCTGGATTCTGACCTTAGCTTGTTCCTGGAGAATGTGGCAATGAATGTCTAAATTACTTCTGGATTACTTGTGGATTATGGCAGTTTGTTTTGGGGCCCAATTGAAAGAGGTGCTGATGGGTTGTAAAGTTTGGCACCAGGATATTTGAAGGACGACTTTCTCTTGTATGAGCCTGCCTACCTTCAGAGATGTTCTGGAGTCTCTCAACATCCGAAAGAGTACGTTTTGATAAGAAAGGGTGTATTTTCATTAGCTGTGGTCAGGGTTTGGAACCCTCTTCTGAGAGGGGCTTGTCTTGCTCTTTTTCTAATAGCATTCTGTGGTTGTTGAAACTGCCTTTTTAAGAAAGGCTTTTTGGTGTTGGAAGCTATCTTGTTTTTTACCGCCTTTCTAATATTAAAAAAGCTTTCTATTCTTCCTAGTTCTATGGTGTTTTATGCTGCATATGCACTTGCTTAAACATATATTGTTGCTACCTTGAGTTCTGCTGTGGAGAGAAGAGGAGAGGAGAGGAGCTAAATCAGGCTAAGACTTTAATGATGTAGAAGCTTTTAAAGGTTGTGGTTTGAAGGAATATGCCATGGATAGATTTTCTCCTTATTTCCTCCCTTCACCTCTTTTACATAGATCCTCATTCTCCTGTTTGCTCCAACTATAGTTTGCCATGTTATCCAGTTTGGATTGAAATTAGTGATATCATGGTGTTGCCTCAAAAATCTGACATAAAATAGTGGCTTCAAGTAACTTTGGAATCAGACTTGGTTAGCATCATGTCGAACCACAAAGGGATAAGGGAATCCAGAGGGGAAAGAGTTTGAGAATCTGTAGTGCATTCTGTTCCTCCAAAATATGATTTGATTTCTGAATCGTACCACAGAATTGGTAGGTATATGCAAAGTATAAACACAGTCTAGCACATATTAGAATCTTGTTTATAAATTGACCTTGTTTCTGAATGAGTTCTTGTTTTTCAGGCCACGGATCTCAAAATAGTAGGCATCTGATTTAACACCCACTGTTTTTTACTCCTTCCTTTTCCTGCCTTCCCTCTAAATAACCATCAAGATTTATGAGCAAATGTCTTTCAGGCACATAATAGAGACCTATTTCTACTGGTAAGATGTTAGTATGTGATAACAGACTTCATAGGTTACTTCAGTAATAATGACCCTTTTTCTTTCATATTTATTTTCATCAAAATGAGAGCGCCTGAAGGTTCAAATGTCATTTTACATGTCAGCGATTTACTGAATAACAATGATACCCAAAAGGTAGTGAATAAACTGATCTGTAACAAGGGAAAGTTTACTTTCTGGATTTTAACCATTTCAGAACATCCAGTAGGACTTTTCAACAATTCTATGTCTGCCCGGCACTGGAACAACCTAATACTTTTTAAATATTGCAAGGGGTAGTAAAAACATCTTCTGGGATGCTAAATATGTTGACATTGTGAAAAAGCTAGCCCCCCCCCCCCCCACACACACATTCTTTCAGGCTGCTGCTGCAGTAGAAATGAATAAAGCCCCAAACATCCTGGGACCAAAAGGGGACTGGCTTCTTCCATTTGAATGCTCACCTTTATTCAGGTCATATAAACTCTTCACGTGTCCCTTGGTTGGCATGGCTATTTCAGGTTGAGGGCAGATTGCACAGTGTTTGGAATTACTGCATTTTAGAGTGTTTTTGATTTCCTGGCATTGATGCATTGTTTCTTATTTTTTTATGCCCCACTGATATGCATGGCATACTTTTATCAGTTATTCAAAAGAAAACTTTGCTTGTTTCACGTGTTTGCTATGTTTCCTTAGTAACCTTTCTGAATGCAAAGGAAAAATGAACATCCTACATTCTGGAAGATATAGGTACAGAATAATAGGTTGATAGAATTAATCAAAATGAGTTCATTTTAGCATCCCCGCCTGAGTTACTTATATTTTCGAAATATCTGGATTGCAATTATTCATTAAGCTGAGAGATCAGAATTCAAGCCTGAAGCAACATGGGATGAACTGGAGAGATCGACATTGTGTATTCTTGAAGTTAGGACTCTATAGAATGCTGCCCATGTGTGCATGACCCCCTGAATGCTAATAGGAATGGAACAGCCCATGTGCCAAAGGCCCTACACTTACAAAACTTTTCACAACAGCTCTGACCAGCAGAGGGACACACTTGCTCCAACTTGCCTTACCCCGTGTTGGCTAGTCTGAATGATGCATCTTTTGCCACCTCTAAACACTAGATTGAAACCTGTCCAAATGAGCAGGAATATGATATGTGAGTTCAAATTTTCCTTTGCATTTGCTATCAGTCTGAGCAAACATGGGCTTGGCATCCCCTTAACTCTGAGAAGATTGTGATGAATGGACTAACTGCTTCTTGCTACTATCAGGTCAAACTGTTGAGTAAAGCACCTGCCCCTAATTTTGAAGCTTCTGTGGCAGAAGATCACCTTACAATACTTAATGTTATATGGAGCCATAACCTGCACATGCAGGAGTCAGATCTTGTATCCAGAGGCTACACACATTCAGCTTGTACCTGTCTGACAGCAAGTCAGGTAAATATGGAGACGCTGGGATCAGTTCAGCGAACACAAGAACGTTTGAAGAGTTATGCTGGATCAGTTCAAAGGTCCATCTACTCTGTGCTCTGTTTATACAGTGTCCAATTCATCTGACTATACAGAGCTTTTGAGAAAGAACGTAGTACTACTGACAGGAAAGGCAGTTGTGATGCTGGAGAAAAAAAGGAGTGGAAAGCATACTTCTGGCTTTCTTCAAGCTATACATAAGTAACTAAAGTGAGCAGAAATTTGGAGGAATTTAAAAGGCAGTTCCAAATTGCTTCATTGCTTTATTATCTCTTATAAAAAAGGAGCACTGAGTAGTTCCTAATTTTTTTCTTGTTACCTATCATTTCCTCTTGTGTTACATTAATATAGATACCTGGGAAATGTTCATGAGTTTATTTCTGAAGGTATGTGACTACAGACTGTGCTACTGTGAGAGCCCGTCCATTGTAGTGATAAAGAGTGCAGGACTGGGACTCTGGCAATTTGGGTCCTAGTCCCTGCTCAGCCATGGAGTAAACTGGGTGACTTTGGGCCAGTCACAGACTCTCAGCCCAGCCTGCCTCACAGGGTTGTTGTTGTGGGGATAAGATTGAAAGCAGCAGGAGGAGAATGCTATAATCTGCTTTGAGTAAATTGTAAGGAAGAAGCAGGATATAAATCGAATAAATACTTTTCACTGACTATCCATGGCTCTAAGAAGCCAGTAGTAGTCACATTTTGAAACTACCATCATACTCCCTAGGCCAGTGTTATAAAACAGTGTTGTTTCTGTGTGGGCAATCATTGTATGCTTTCTGTAGGGGAGCAGGGTGTGAGATTACTTGTTCTGGATAATTATCTTCTCACTTTCCTGTAAGCTTGGGAATAAATATTTTAAGCAGATGGAGACATCTTAGCCTAGCTAATTGTATAAGACTTGATGTTGCTTTTGTTGTTGTTGTTAAATCTGGACTAAATCCAGAACTAGAACTAAACACAATTTTTTCTCACTGAGTGAATTGTACTAAATTAGTGTAGTATGAAGTCTTTGCAAAGTTGAAAACTAAATGTTTGATTTCATTGTTTCACACTTGGTTGTTTAAAAAATCAGCATATTCAAACCAGTTCTGAAGAATAAACTCTTTTTAAATACAGCAGTAAGGAAGAAATAATGGTACTTCATTTCCTGATTTTTAAATTACTTCAAAGTATATTGAATGCAAAGGAGTATATTGGATACTTTTAACTTCTACTGGCATCCTAGATACTTGAAAGACATCTCCCGCAACTTATTTCTGGTATGTAAAAACAGCCTTCTGGTAAACTCATTCTGAAAGTGTGTGATTCATATTGCTGTATTTGCTTCCTTTTACATTAAGGGAAACTTGGTATTAGATTTAACAGGGTAGCTTTTGCACTAACACAAATGGAATCCACTGGGGTGCTGTTTTTCAGTTATATAATTGTCAAGGAGGGAAATAATTTTCCCCAAATGCATGCACTTATTCATATCAAAGGAAAGAGCATCAGAAAATAAGAACAGATAAATTGACCTGTAGCATTTCAAGTTATTAGCCTGTCACAGATGCAATTGAATCAGTGTTCCTAAATGTGCCATGTACTTTGCCCCTCCTTTCCCATTTGTTTCCTCACCATTTTCCCATCTTAAAAGATGGAATTTATTTGCCTCTGATTTCTCTGCATCCTTTCCCTGTTTCCTTTTTTGCCCTTCTGCTATGCTTTGAAAAACAACTGTTTCCTCTTTTGGAATTTCTTTTCCATTTTGGCTCATTAAATGTTCTTTCTGATGCCCCATAATTCTTATAAGTAGTTTATAGCAAGTAGGGGTTGGGGGAGAAATTATGCATACCACTTTACCTACTTTCCTGTAATGAGCAAGAATAGCTTTAAGGCAGCTGAGGCTTGGGTGATGCCAAAAGCCTTCTTTGTCTCCAAGGCAGGAAGGAAACATGGCGCTTGTCAATCTTGCTGGAGGGTGGCAGAACACATGCCATGACAAGTAGAAATGTGCAAACTTGATAGCCACATAGTGTATTTGAACTGGCATGATAATACTATTTATCAGATGGCTACACGTCCTTCAGAAAATAATTAATATATGAAGGCTGTCTGAAGGAATGTGAAGGGGAGAAAAAGATAATTGGCTTGAAAGAAAGTGTGCTACTTCCTATCTCATCCTCCCAGTAGTTTTATGAGAAAGGGGGTCAGAGGGCAAGGTGAAGTAAG
This sequence comes from Varanus komodoensis, assembly GCF_004798865.1. NCBI lineage: Eukaryota > Metazoa > Chordata > Lepidosauria > Squamata > Varanidae > Varanus > Varanus komodoensis. The sequence goes on from NW_025335568.1 coordinate 36,340,014, forward strand.
AGAGGAGTGAACTTGTGAACTTGTAGTTATAAACACGCAGGCGTAATAGGTTGATGAATAATAACTCACACACCCTGAATAGACAGTGGTCTAATTATAATGCACATGTGATGTATGTAATGGGATAAGATGGGAGATCTGTAGTAGGCGGACGGAAAGAACCTCCTAGTACCTTGCCCAGTGAAGGAAAGGGGAGGACTGTGGCAGATGGGTTGAGGGGTAAAAGGAGCTGTTTTATGTGTTTGTACTTTGGAGAGATACTGATAGAGCGGGCTCTCCCTGTCTATAGCAATAAATGAAGGAAATGCCTCACTCTGTTGGTAGTCTTGGTTATTTAACCTGAGGAGAAGTATTTTTGCAGCTTTTTACATAACATTATGACCGGCTGGAGAATGCTGAGAGTTTTAGGATTTTTTTCTGTTTAAGTGCTTATACAATTATACACTGCCTGGGGGAGCCACAGAATGCAGCAGATCTCCTGCTCAGAGACAGAGTTCTGATTTTGCAGGAGATCCAGCTGTGGAGATCTTCTCCACTCCAAGCCTTAGCTCTGTTTAGGTGACCTCTCCTAAACCCAGGAAGTTGATCCTGGGCAGGGAGGAAAATGAGTGTCTGAAGTGGGAACTGTATGAAGAGGCAAGAGGTGGTTGATTTCATGGATCCAAGGGCCACTCATCCCCTGTCTCTTTTCTCCCTGCCCCCAAATTGCTGGCCAAGGGAGTGAGTCACCCATGCTCTTTGTGATCAAAACTGTTTGTGTGTAGGACAGAGGAGTGAAAAAGGCCCCCGCAAGATCCCCCATCTTGATAGCAAGAATCTGCCAGGGCTTTGGACTGACAGGGGATTTTGAAATTGGAGGAAGGATTACGTTATGTCATAATAGTATATGCATTGGTACGTTCCATGCTAATTGCTGGGGGTAACTTTGTGATTGATGAGTCCCTGTAGGAGTGGCTATCACTGTTGCTGCATTGCTATTTTGTTGTGCTTTTTATGTTGTTTTCTGGGAAGACATAAATCCCAACCACATGCCAGTTTATGAGTTAATGTATCTTCCTTGGACCATAGGATTGCATCTGTTAGCCTATAAATAAAGTCATCGAATTTCTGTTCTTTAATGCATTTTTCTGTTAGATTTTCCTCTCTCGTTGTAGTGCTTCTCAACTACTTGGCATCATTTAGATTTACAGTTCACACTGAAGATTTGTTTCAAATTGTTTTTTCTGTAGTGAGCTATAATGGAAAATTGAAGCAGAAACTAATGAGACGGATATTGGTCATACATTGTTTGGCACTGAATTCCTGTGTGCCATGAACACTTTTGTAGTTTGACTCGCTTAATGGTTTTATGGAAAGGTGCTAGTCATTTTCTGGCAGAAAAGAAGCCTTGGTGAGGGGTTTTGCAAATTAACTTCTATGTAACGAATGAGGTTGATAACAACAATAGAGAATATCTATTATTTAAATTCAGGAATAGACTATAGACAATTTGAAGAATATGGACTTTTAAAACTGGTTTAGATTTCTCAGCCTTTTAGAAATCATTGCACGATATTTTCTGCTTGCGAAGATACTGGTCTTCAGAAAAGGGAGGATTCACCCCCGAGGTTCAAGCACACCTAGTATCCTGATAGCAAATACACTGTTCGAGTTGGGAGAATGAAATAAAAGCTACCCATAGAAATTAATGGAGAAATCTAAGATTTAATGTAGGAAATCTTTGGTATCAGTGTGTCCACCTTTTCCTTTTAATCACAATGTAAAAACCCTTCAGATGGTAGACACAGAGAAGAGTTCTTACTCTTTTTAATGGATTCATTATTTAATGTGGTACATTAAAAGTAGCCCTACAAATGCAAATTGAAGTTCACTGTCCCCCTGTTGCAGGTGGTAAAACTGAATATGTAGCAGCTGCCAATAGTGTAGGGACTGCTTGGTGGTGGGCCCTGTTTCTGGCTCAGATGCTGAGATGTCCTGGATGTACTCTGACTATGTAGGACAAACAAGTGATTCTCTGTAGAAAAGAATGAGGTGAGCACATTGACAACCCCCAGTATCCAATGGAATAACATTCAAATTACTATGCAAAATGAGGAACTATGGGAGGGTTACAAATGGAAGACAGTGTACAGTGTATGTACTCTTCAGAACTGTGTGGAAGGCACATAAATGTTTCACTTCAAAGCACCCTTCCATACATTTGGCCTCTGCATGCAAATTTACTGTTCCTGTTTGCAATTTATGGCCTTTCATCCCCAGTATTTACATTTTCTTCATACTACATGTGCATGTGCATGTGTGCGCTGTCTGCAAATGCATATGTCTCATCAATTTTGCTCATCTTTAAGGTGTTTGAAGACTCTCCATCCTTTTACCACAAAAGATTAACACAAGTAGTCCTTCTCTGGAATGTCACATTTTAATTACCACAATTTACATATATTCATATTAAGTCCTTTTCAATACATAGGACTGTTTTCTGACTACAGATGTTGTGAATCATTTTATAATGAAACACTTAATTCACCCAGGTGTCCAGTGGGTTGGGGGGAAATTCTGATGCTAATGGAAGAAATAGAAGTTTTGTCCCTGACCTCAATAAAACACAGCTTGCCTCATCTTTTGAGTCTTATTCCAGTCACATGTCATGTTTGTTTATTCCAGCAGTGTCCCTATTGACCTCTTCAACTTTTTTTAGAATGGTAGAATCAGACACATTTCTAATTTTAAACATTAATCGCATTTGACATTTGCTGTAAATTTTTTGGAAACAGCATGCAAGTGCAACCATCAAGCACAACTGCAGTGCAACCATTTATTTAAAATAACAAATAGCAGCCCATCGGTCTTTCTGCTGAAATGAACGGAGGATGCACACCTGCAGCGGTTAGGGTTCTGCTTAGCATAGTCACTTCTTTAGAAGGTAAACTCTAGTGCAGCCTTCCCCAAATTGGTGACATTCCAGTCGCTTGGATTACAGCTCCCATCACTCCTGCCCAAGGCATCATTGGCTGGGCTGGTAGGATATGATGGGAGTTGCTATCCAACACTTCGAGGGATTGGGGAAAATAGCTGTAAAGAAAGAATTTTTCTCAAGATGGACACTCTTATTGTTAGAATATTTCTAAATCATGTTGCTTCTTCCGGCACTTACACATTTCAGTTTACCTTCAGTAAGAGGTGTTGTGTTGGGGCCAGTTTACACAGTGCCTGAGCACCTATGTAACACATGCAGCAGGTGGAGCTTGTATGGCTCTCTCACTGTGAAGGGGAACTTCGGGTGTCTACCCGTCTCAGAGCTGCCATCAGAGACTTTAGGGCTAGACTTGGGACCTAACTTATTATTTATTTATTTAATTAAAACATTTCTATGCCACCCCCATTGCAACAAAGCCACAGGGCGGCTCACAAAGAATACATAAATACATACATAAATAATGATAATATAACAATAAAAAATCATTTAAAAACCCCCAGTGCATTCTCGGCTAAAAATTTTAAAATCCTAATTAATTCAATAATTTAACAATTAAAATAAGTTTTAAATAAAAATGTCTTAGCCTGGTGCCGAAAAACAAATAACGACGGTGCCAGGCGGACCTCTCTGGGGAGCGCATTCCACAGATGGGGCGCCACTGCAGAGAAAGCCCTCCTCCGGGTACTCACCCTCCTAATATTCACAGAGGGTTCCTGGAGAAGGGCATCTGTTGCTGATCTCAAGGGGCGGGAGGGCATATATGGGCACAAGCGTTCCTTTAGATAACCAGGACCCAAGCCGTTTAGGGCTTTATAGGTCATAACCAACACCTTGAACTGGGCCGGGACTTCAATCGGGAGCCAGTGGAGCTGACAGAGAACTGGGGTTATATGAGAACAACGCCCAGTCCCCGTCAGCAGCCTGGCAGCTCTATTCTGCACCAATTGAAGTATCTGGACCGTCTTCAAGGGTAGCCCCACGTAGAGCGCATTACAGAAATCTAATCGGGAAGTTACCAGCGCGTGTGTCACTGTCGCCAGGCAGTCGTTCTCCAGGTAGGGATGCAGCTGATGGATCAGCCGAAGCTGAAGGAAGGCGCTCCTCGCCACCGCCGTCACCTGAGCTTCTAGAGACAGCTCAGGGTCGAGGAGCACTCCTAAGCTGCGAACCCTGTCCCTCAGAGGGCGTGCAACCCCATTTAGGACATGGCCTAACTTAGTGAGCTACCTGGAGTGTGCGCGAGCCTTTGTGTCCTCTTCAAATGCAGAAAGGAATAGGTGTTTTCAGTAGAAACCCATGTGATTGAAGCTTCTGGATTTACCAGACCTGGTAGGAAATATTAGGAGTGTAGCTGCAGTTTAGTTTCCAGTTCACCAGTGATTTTTGATCCTCGGCTTTCAGCTCGATAAAGCTTCCAGATTCTTTACATCCCCCAGGCCTATAAGAGCATCAGAAAAGCCATGCTAGATCAGAAAAAAGGTCCTTCTAGTCCAGCACTTCATACACACAGTGGCAAAGCAGTTGCCCCAAGATCCCTCAGGCCGGATGTAAGATCTCTTCCTGCTTAAACTCCTCAGCAACTCGCCATCTATCCATCCATGTCCTAGTACCACAGATACGAGTATATCAGTTGTGCTAGAATGATCCATCTGAGACATAGTCAAGGGGATGGTGGAGAAGAGGGGCATGTAATTTTCAGAAGGACTCATGAATATTGTATCTTTGCAAATATTAGACCAGTGTTAACCATGGAACCAATATCAGATCCTTCCTTAACACCACTTTTTAGAATTAGCTATGTATTCTAATGACATTGTTTGTATGCCTCTCAGTCAATAATTTCATTTGAGAAGGTGGTGATGGGGAATCTAATAAGTCTTTGAAGTTTTTCTTTTCCTGCCAAAATGTGTATTTTGAAATAGACCCTCTCAGTTAATTTAAACTAGCTTTGCCTAAGAGCATAGTGGAATATTGCAGTAGCCCTAGATAAGACAATCTGTTTGGAATAGGGAGCCAGATAATTACAAACTAGCTCTCTCTCTCTCTGTGGTTAAATTAATTGGTTTTATAATGTAGTAAAAGAAGGAATAATGACAGAAGAGAGTTACTAATACTAACAGTGACTGATTTTCTTGATCAGTAGAGCAACGATTATTTTCTTTCCAATTCTCATTTCACCCGCTGTTCGGCTTAAAGTTTGCACAGGAGAAATTAATATAACAAGTGAGACAGATGGAAAGCAGTCTTTGTGAAAAGCTAAAACTACATGTAGGCAAGGCTTTTTAATTTTCTTGACCTGTATTTGGATGCATGCATGCATGGTATGTGCTCCATGTCATGTATATTTCCACCTAATGAGCCTTAATTGGTTTCATGAATGAGAGAAAATCAGCCTTCTACTTCTTGCAGAGTTTTACATTATCAGGGTATTCCCTCCGTCTGCACTCCCCTTTTCTGAAAAGTATTTTGGCAAAGGTTGAATATGTATAATGGACAAGGGAAAATAATAGCAGTTTGCCATTTTGAATTGCTTTATTTTAAGCTTACATGATGATGGAATCTTGTTTTGTTTTCTTCTTGTAGTATGCTCTGCTCCACTAGCCATGCTTTTTTCCTAATATGTTTCTCTTTTGATTTCCTCTCTGCTCTTCCCTGTCTGAGGCAGTTACTTTCAAGGTAGCAAGCAAGGGGCTTACACATGACAACCTATACTGGGGTGAGTTGGTGTTGAACTATGAGTTGTTTTATTGTGTGAACCCAGCTGTACTAACAAACCATAGTTGGTTAACCATGTACAACTAACAGTTTACAACCAGATCAAAAACAGTGGGATTTCTTTATGGGTTGTGGTTAACAAGCCATGGTTTGTTAGTATAGCTGGATTCATACAACATAGCAACCCCACAGTTCAGTGACAACCCATGGTTTTATGGTAATCACAATCAACCTTGAATGTACTTTGCTGTGTTTTATGAACCCTGCATGTAGCTGATTTCAGTGGTTTGGATTTTTCCAACCTCTGGCCTCAGGACTGTAGAATTGCGATTGAAACCCTCATTTGAAAGCCAGAGAAAATGTGTATGGCCTGCTTCTAACGCTTGCAGGATTCTGGGACAGAGTGGTTTGAAATGCTAGTCTGCACTGGAAGGGAATTAGAATGTAGGTTTAGAAAAATCAGTGCTGAATCTGACCAAACATGGATTAGAGCTCATTGCTGAACCTGTTCTCTAGTGGTATCAGGGGAAAAGGAGTTCTTTGAATCTTCTCAGTGTTATTCAGTAGACTTTTCCAAGTGTCGTATAACCTTATATAATCGAGGCCAGAGAAAGAAATGGTGAGAATGTGGTAGAATTTTGTGACAAGTTTGCATGACATTCTGAACTGGACACCACAATTAATGAAGTTCCATTAGTGCAATTGTCCAGAGCACTGTTTGGTCCAGTTATTGGAAGATGCTGCTGCTGCTGTTGTTGATTTCAGTTCTGTATCACCTTGCAGCTGAAGCTCACTGGGTGGTTTTCAACTGTCATAAAATGAAGAAAACATTAAAAAAGTTAAAAGTTTAAAATACCTAAAACAGACAAATAGAAGATAGCAAAAATTACCCTTCAGACACCCGGAATGGATGAACTCCCTCAAGCTCCTGGTTGGCTAAGTAAATGTTTAAAGGCTTCAGAAGAGAGGGTTGACTTTTAACCTGGCATGGAAAAGATGACAGATTCAGTTAGTCCACAGTGGGAAGGTAGGCCACCACAGACAAGGCCATCCTCCTTGTCGTTGCCCTCTGCACTTCCCTTGAAGTTGGCACTCAGAGGAAGGCCCCAGAAGTTGAGCATAGCATCCTTTGTAGATGGTTGTTGGGAGAGGCACCCCAACAAATATTGTGCTCCTAAGTCATGAAAGGCTTTATAGCTTAAGACCAGCACCTTGAATTGGAATTGGAAGCATACAAAGAGCCAATGCAAGAGGGCCAGAATTGGTCTTATGTGGTCAGGCTTGCAAGACCTGGTTATTAATCTGACTGACACATTCTGCACTAGCTGCAGCTTCTGAATCACCTCCAAGGGCTGTCACGTGTAGAGTGCATTGCAGCAATCCACATTGGAGGTCATCAGAGCACGGATTAGGGAAACCAGGTTATCCCTGTCCAGCTAGGTACATAGCTGGGGTACCAGCTGATCTTGGGAGAAGACTGTCTGAGCCCCTGACGCCACCTGAGCTTCAAGGGACAAAGATGGATCAAGGAGTACCACCAGGCTTTGAACCTGCTCCTTCTGGGAGAGTGCAACCCCACCTAGAACAGGTTGAAAGCCATCCAGTCAGAGGAACCACTCATCCACCACACTGCAGAGTCCACCTTTGGTCTTCATACCTTATTTCCTCAAATAGGGAGCTGATATCAGGCTGTGTTTAGGAAGTTGTAACCTTCTCCTTGAAAGAGGGAATATTGCCAGCCTCTTCTAAAAGATCCTAACCTGGATTCCAATAATTAGCATAGGCCAGTAGCCAACATTCCTCTCTGGACAACATGCTTGAACAGGTGTTTGCTGGTCAACTCCAAGCACTCTTGAACAAAATGGATTATCTAGATCTGTTTTAAATAGGCTTCAGGCCTGGTTTGGAAAGGAAGCTGCCTTGGTCACCTGATGGATGACTTTTACTAGTAGAAGGCAGAGAGAATTGATTCTTTGGGGCTTCTCATTGGCTTTGAATACCATCAACCATGCATAGGCTGTCTCGATTGGAGACACTGCACCGATTACACTTTTACTTCAGTGGCTGATTCCAGAAGTTAGTGCTGGAGAATCATTGCTCTGAACCTTGGCAGTTATGCTGTGGGGTTCCACCAGGCTTGGTTGTATCACCCCATGCTGTTCAACATCCCTATGAAACTGCTGGAGGAGATTATCTAGAGGTGTGGGCTGAGATGTCATCAATATGCAGATAATACCCAAATCCAGCTTTTTAAATCAAATCCAGGTGAAGTGGTGGCTGCTAAGAAGAAGGCCTTTTCTATTGTGCCACCTGGTTGTAGAATGAACTTCCCAGAGATCTTGCCTGACACCTGCATAGTTCTCTTTCCAGTACCAGGTGAAGACCTTATTTTCTGATCCTTCAGTCTCTGTTGTTTTAAATCTATTTCTCTATTTTAAGACTTTGTACTGCTACTAGATTTTACACCTAGGTTTTACTTTGGTTTTTACTTCTATTTTATACTGCAGTTTTAAACTTTTACCTTTTTGTAGTGCATTTGATGTAATGTTTTATGTTTTTAAATTGTTGTGAACCTCCTAGAAAAGCTCAGCTGTTGGACAATATAGAAATATGATTAAGAAATAAAGAAATACATTTCCCACTGCTCAATTGGTGTGTTTGTGTAACTTGATAGGATCATGTTTTTCCAATCCCTCATGCTGGTATGATAATTATTGTAACTATGGTAGGCCCTAAAAATTCTTCATTTCAAAGGATCCCATGTGTGGCTTATTTCCTGTTCAGAGGTTCTTAGAGATTGCTTGAGGATAGTTTAGTGATGTTCTTCACATCCTTAAAAGCTTTTATTTTATTATGCTTTTCCCCTGCATGTTTTAGGATGGGGCCCTCAGTCTTTACAAAGATTCTGAGGCATGGCTGAAATTGAATCCTGTCTGTAACTCACAAGTATCTTCATTAAAACCTTCCAGAGAAGCAGCAGTTTGTTACATGAGAAACACTGGAATTTGCATGTGGAAAAAATTAGGATATAGGATATTTTACATGAAAGACTCATAGCACCACCTATGAAAAAATGGTGGGACTAAGTCTATTTTTCCTTTCTTGATGGATTTGCTGAAGTAAGAGAAACTACAAAAATGGTGGGAAAGCATGGCAGCATTATGAATGAAAGAGGGCATCGTCAGGAATTCCCTGTAAATTTCCTTGAAAAAGGAAGAGTGATGTTGTCACAAAAGCCTAATCTGGAAGTACTTATTGAATCAGTTCAAAACCACTGTTATTACACATCATAACCTTAAGGTCTGCATCATCAGTTCAAACCCAGTGAGGGTAAAACTTGTATTTTTAGTATTTCTTTTACTACCACAGTTTTCAGGCTAGATTGTATCATTTGGCACACTTCTGAATATGATACTTTTACAGACATAATGCAGAATTTTGTGAATCTATATTTTTTGGATAGAATAGATCAACAACAATAACAAACAGAAGATTAGGAATAATGCAGAATTTTGTGAATATATATTTTTTCGGATAGAAAAGATCAACAACAATAACAAACGGAAGATTAGGAAGTGGACTTGCTAAGAAGAGAGAGAGAGAGAGAGAGAGAGAGAGAGAGAGAGAGAGAGAGAGAGAGTCATGACCCATGTTTGGATGTTACAATAAACCACAATAAGGCATAGCTTACTATGATGGGAATCAGCCTAATTTCCTCCGGGTTCATATATTTGCCCCCACCTTATTTATATATTTATTGAATTTGTATGTTGTCCCATAACCAGAAGGCTCTCTGGGTGGTTCACAGTGCAATCATAAACAATAATGCAGATAAAAATAAATGACAATAATAACAAAAACCATAAAACTGAGTAAAAATACAATATAAATCAGCAGGAGGATAAACACAGTATAAACAATAAAACAACAAACCAATAAAGCAGTAAACCATCAGCAAGACCAATAATAATCTAAAAACATACTAAATAAAAAAGACTTGGTGCCGAAAGCAAGGTAAAGTGGATGCCAGTCGCACCTCCCTTAGAAGGGAATTCCAAAGCTGCGGTGCGATGACAGAGAAGACCGCTTTCCTCACCAATTCCCCCCTCACCTCAATGGAAGGAGGGCTTCCATTGATGACCTGAATGGTCTGTATTGAAACAGGTGTTCCTTCTTTGGGTGCAGCCGCATGGGGGAGCAACAACTGTAGTTCATTTCTTCATCCAAAACTCACTATCTGTGATGAATTTTGCTCATAATTTATTTGAAACAAGCCAACTTTAAACCATGGTTTATGAAGCTGGGTTGATTCAATAAATGATAACTAAAATTATCTAATATTTAGAATTTGAGCATAATACCAAACTTTGGTTAATTGAAATTGGAAGTAAAAGCTTTCTATTTCCTCCTTGTACCTGTGCTGGAAGAGGGAGCCCATGAAACTGAAGCTTGTCCGTGTAACAATAAATCATTATTTATTATTTGTTGGAATGCAGTGTTTGAACAGTAGTCAAGCATCTGGAAATTATTACAACAGGCTGCAGATTGATATCTCTGTGCATTGAAATTTCTGAGCAATTTTACCACTCTTAGTCACAGATACTGCGCTTTATGATGCTGTTGCTTTGGGGGATTTTGCAGCCCACCAGTGCTTTCAGTGAATAGTTTGGCCTGTTGTGGAGCAGGAGTCATTGCAGCCATCTGGGACTGATAGGGAAAAGGACAGAGCCAATTAGAAACGGCCTGCCAGAAGCAGCAGATAGTCCAAATCCCTGGGTATCATTTGGAATGTCATTTGGTGTTTTGTTTTTATTATGATCAGAACAAAAATGTTAACCTCTCCACTGCCCTATGCTTACTTACATGGGAGACTTTATTGATCAGCTAGTGCCTGAGCTCATTAAACATTGCTGAACCGTCCATGATTAGGAGAAAAGGAGCCAAAAGCAGGGAGGGGAGCAACCCGTTTGACAGTAGCAAACTCTTTTCATATTGGTGCCTCACAGCAAAATGAAACCACCACAGAAAATAATGTGAAGCATGGATTAATACACTTTTTGTGTACTAAATATTGCCCTGGAAACTTGTTCAGACACCTTAAACTTTCAGAAATATTAATCAAACAGTGCACAAGTTTTCTTGCAAGTTTTTCTGCCCAAGACTCACTAAAGTTAAAGAAGGAAGTGGAAGGGTACTATCTTTCTCGAATGTTTAGATATCCTTTACCCACAAGGGCAGATAGAGCGTTTATCTAACTGAATGAACATTTAAGAACAATATAACTTCACAGCACAGTTCAATTCCCACTGAGTCCAGTGGGACTGACTCCCAGGAAAATGTGTACAGGACTACAGACTTAAACCCTTTGCGTGGAATGATGCATTGGTGAACTTTCCCAGGTTGCTTCCTTTAACTACAGCATTATCCATATGAACAGTGGGATCCACCATATACTTTGGACTTCATTTCCCATCTCCTCCAGCCACCATGGGCAATGGTCAGGAAAGGTGGGAGCCCAGTGCTTCTTCGTCGTGGCCTCTGTGCATCACACATATGGGTTCTGCGCATCACACATATGGGTTCTGCGCCTGCGCAGTGCCTTTGGCCGGAAGATTAACAGCTAACAGTTTTTGGCGGGAACTCCACTCCCCCTCCCCCCTAGCATTATATAAGGAGTGGAGTGTCCACCATTTTCCAGTCTTTGCGACCGCCGTTCGTTGTGCCTCATGCCGCTTCGCTCTCATTTAGATCATTACTTACCTTCTTGCTCATTGGAAAATCTCTCTTTTTTCCTACCAAGTTTGTATCCCTTGTTCTTGTTGTTAGTACTTCACTTGTTTTTTCTTAACTTTTGCATCGTTTTTTCCTCTTTCTTGTTCCTATTAAAAAACCCCCCAAAAATATTACTTTCCCACTTTACTATCTCCTTTTTTCTTCTTTTCTACAATGGCGCAACGGGAGGCGTTTCGCAAGTGCGGGAAGTGCGGCTCCAAAATGCCCACCGCGGACCCACATGATCTGTGTCTCCTTTGTTTGGGGGAAGGGCACAGAACCGATAAGTGCGGCCATTGTTTGGCCTTCTCTAAACAGGCGAGGAAGAACAGGGAGAACTGCCTCCGCAAACTTTTATGGGACCAGGCTCTCCTCCAATCGGACCGGCTGGTGGCTAAGCCTCCCACTGTTGTGGCCCCACCCGAAGGCCGTCCAACTTCGGCTGACCTGCCGCAACACCTGGCCTCTTCCTCCAATGCTCCGCCCTCACGCCCTTCTGAAGAAGGTGCTCTTACCATGGCTGACCAGTCTGTTTCCCTGTCGAGGAAGCAAAAGGAGAAAAGAAAGTTCAGTGACTCATATAAATATCCTGTGCATAAGAAGGCCAAGAAAGATAAGACGGGCAAGCCGGTTAAGAAGCCAAAGAACCCCGAGCAGGCAAAACATTGCCACTCGGGCTCGGCCACTTCCTTGATTCTGATCCCTGCATCGGAACCGACCCCCTCGGTCCCGACCATCCAGGCGGCAATGAGGGTTACTCCACCGGGCTCACTGCGCCGAACGACAGCCGAACCCATTCTGGATTCACGGCGTGGTTCCATCTCAGATGGGGAAATACGAGATTCTCCACCTAGAGCTCGATCACCAACCCCGATGCCTCCGATCCTGATGGATACCGAGATCGCCATCTCCCCTCCGAGAAGCCGCAGGAGCCTCTCCTCAGATGTGAGGTCTGATGACTGGTACCACTCCAGGTACTCCTCCGCTCCGCAACGGGAAGAGTACCACTCCATGGCCTATTATTCGGCTTCCAGGGGACGATCTTCACCACCAGCGCCTCGGGAACGTTTCCATTCAGTGCCCAGAGATGTCCCGAGGGCCCCATCTAAAGAAAGTGGCAGATCAGAGTCACCAGGAGATTCTTCCTCCAGTGTACCACCCCCCTCCTGGATGGAATCTGACGAGTCTGAGGCTGACTCGACCTCGCCGGATGCAGCGGTTGCTTCTCAGGGCCCGGGGTCACCCGAAGAGCCATATATATCATTTAACGATCTGATGGCCAGACTAGTGAGGTTGCTCGATATCGAAGCCCACCAACAGCCAGGACTGAGCACTGACCGTTTTTATGATGTGGTCAGAGGCGAACGATCGACATCTATTGCCTTGCCGTTTATTATGACCTTACGGCAGGCAATGACCCAGCCATGGGACCTCCCAGCTCACACACAACCAACTTCTCGTAAATACGAGTCTATGTATTGGGTGCGGGAAGAGGACATCACGTTTCTTCTCCAGCACCCCAAGCCGAATTTGGTTGTTGTAGAATCCTCCCAGGGTCGGGAAGCCCATGGACACACCTCGCCTTGTGACAAGGAGGGAAGAAAAGTCGATTCCCTTGCCCGCCGGGTATACGCAGCTTCGGGCCTTGGTTTATGAATTTCTAATTATGAGGCAACCCTGGCGTGTTACCAATATTTTCTTATGCAACGCCTGGACGCCATCATTGATACCCTCCCAGGGAACCAGGGCGAACTTGCTAAGACTTTTGTTAAGGAAGCTATGCAGGTGGCGGTGCAATAGCTTTCCACCGCGAGGCACCACGTGGACTCTGATTTGAGGTCGCTGGTCAGTGCCATTTCCCTCCACAGACACGCCTGGTTGCGTAACTGCAATTTTCTGGAAGAGATGAAGCGGAGAATTGAGGAGATGCCATTTGACGGTTCCAGTCTCTTCCACGCGAGGACGGATAGCAAATTGAAGAAAATCCTTGAATCAAGGATGACGGCCCGTCGTATGGAATTGCAGTCTCTACCCTGACGTAAGTGGTCATGGTCACGCCCACAGTACCATCAACAATTCCCGCCTTGGCAACAGCAACCACATCAACGTCAGCAACGTCGCAGGCAACAACCATCCCAGCGTTTCCAACAGGGCCGCCGCTGCTTTGATACAGACAGGCGACAGCGCTGATGCAACGAGTTAACCTCTCCTCTCATTCCAACCCTACCCTCTCCTCTCTCATTTGGGGCCTGACTGAAGAATCGGCTCTCCATTTGGGAGTCCATTACATCTATTGGGTGGGTGATATCCATCATCCGGCACAGATATGGAATCAAATTCGACGTTGTGCCATCACCGAATTGTATCCGCTATACACCGACTTCCTCGGTACTGTTAGAAGAGATTCACCAACTCCTTGATAAAAGGAGTTATTCGTCGCCTGTCGTTATTGGAGGGATTCCATGGATTCTATTCCAGATACTTTACGGTCCCGAAATGAGATGGGGGTCTCAGACCAATATTGGACTTGAGAGCTCTCAATAGATTCATAACACCAAAGAAGTTTCGGATGACCACACTTCAGAGTATTCTCCCGTTGCTGGGAAGAGGGGATTGGTTCACCTCATTGGATCTGAAGGATGCCTATTTTCATATTTCAATACATCCAAGTTATAGGCGCTTCCTTCGTTTTGCGGTGTACTCTGAAATCTACGAATTCACGGTGCTACCGTTTGGATTAGCCACTGCATCAAGGGTTTTTACGAAGCGTATGGCACCTGTCTGTGCACACCTTCGATTATGTGGAATTCGGATATACCCATACTTTGATGATTGGTTGCTGGTCTCCGACACAGAGGCAGGACTTTCGTCTGCTGTCGAGTTTATGTGTGCTCTATTGCACGACCTTGGACTCTGTATTAATCAACAGAAATCTTCCCTTCTCCCTACGCAGGTGATCAACTTTATCGGAGCCCAGCTGGATTTGACGTTGGCAAGAGCCTTCCTTCCTTGGGACAGACCGCATGTGATTGCTTGGTGCATCGCTCAGATCCGACAAGCAAGAACCGTCCCCGCCCGGTCTATTCATAGCCTGTTGGGACACATGTCTGCTTCCATCGCTGTGGTTCCACATGCCAAACTAAGGCTACCTTCAACTGTTCTTCAACGGAATGTTCCGACCACAGACAGATCCACCTACCAAATGGATTCGACTCCCGGCTTCCGTTCTTCAGTCCCTGTTATGGTGGATAGACCCAGCCAATCTGACTGTTGGTGTTCCGTTTCGACCCAGATACCCTACAGTAACCCTCGGCACAGATGCGTCCCTGCTGGGATGGGGAGCCATTTGCTCCGATCTATGTACCCAGGGGATATGGAGTCTCCGGGATTCCCGGAACCATATCAATTTTCTGGAACTTCTTGTCGTTTTCAAAGCCCTGCAATCATTCGAGGACGTGCTTCTACACCAGGTCATCCAGGTGACCTCAGACAACATGGCGACGGTCTTTTATTTTAACAAACAAGGGGGAACCCGATCCCGGAAACTAGCCCGCCTGGCCATGCAGATTTGGGACTGGTGCATACCAAGAGGTATCACTCTTCTAGCAGTTCATCTTGCTGGCACGGACAATACAGACGCGGATCTCTTGAGCAGACATATGTCGCGGTCACACGAATGGGAGCTAGACCATCGGGTTCGCAACACACTATTTCACAGATGGAGCCAGCCAGACTTCGACCTGTTTGCCACACAGCAGAACAGGGCATGCACAACCTATTGTTCCAGAGCGGGGATAGGTCAGGACTCGCTCGGGGACGCTTTCATGGTCCCCTGGACAAATATGACTTTTTATGCTTTCCCTCCGATTCCACTCATCATGAGAGTGTTGGCAAAGATCATTCACGAAGGGGCCACAGGGCCACTGATCACCCCCTGGTGGCCATGCCAGCCATGGTTCTCAACTCTCCTTCACGTCTCCAGAGAGGAATTTCTCCAACTCCCTCTTCTTCCTTATCTTGTTACCCAGAGGGAGGGCACAATTCGACACCCAGACTTCTTGTCGCTGAAACTGACTGCATGGAGGATACGATGACCATATGCGATGCACCGGTATCGACGCCACCGACCATCCCTGCCATTGCTGCTCAGCAGAGTCTACACCCAGACCTACAGTATATTCTTGAATCTGCGCTACAACCATCTACTAGGAAGTCGTACGTGGCGAAATGGCAGAGATTCTCTAACTTTGCCGATTCACACTCGTTTCCGACCCCCTCGGCTTCTGTTCCACAGATTCTTCAGTTCCTCTTCGAATTGCATCAGTCTGGACTCAAACCTTCGTCCATAAAAGTTTATACAGCAGCGATTTCACATTACCGGGGAACTCAACCTCTGATTAAAAGATTTTTGAGAGGATTGAGTAATCTACATCCAACTATAAGGCCTCTAATGCCCACCTGGAGTCTTTCGGTGGTTTTACAAGCACTGACTTGATCACCTTTCGAACCCATGGCGACAATCGATCTACGCCTTGTCTCATGGAAGCCTGCCTTCCTTGTTGCAGTGACTTCAGCCCGTAGATCCTCTGAACTCTGCGCCCTTCGGGTAGACCCCCCTTTTCTGAATTTTCATAAGGAAAAGGAGGTTCTTCGGCTGGCTCCATCTTTCCTTCCGAAAATTGCTACTTCGTTTCACATGCAACAGGAGATTGTTTTACCAGCATTCTTTCCAACCCCTTTGAATCCGATAGAGCGATCTCTGCATATGCTGGACGTTCGTTGTTGCTTAGCCTTTTATAGGTCCAGGACTGAGTCTGTTCGGCGTTCCAATAGACTTTTTGTAAAATATTCGGAACATGACTGAGGCTGTCCGGTCACTTCCCAACATCTTTTGAAATGGATAGTCAATACAATTGTCCTGTCTTATCAGTTAGCTAAGTTGGACTTGCCATCTACTCCAAGAGGTCATTCTACAAGAGCTGCTTCTTCGGCCTTTGCATCAGGGGTTCCGATGGAAGATGTGTGCAGGGCGGCCACTTGGGCTACCCTGTGTACCTTCGCCAGACATTATAGACTCGATGTCCATGCCAGGCAGGATTGCTCTTTTGGAATCTTCGCTGATGACACCTCCCTCCTCCAGTTGGGGTAAGCTTGCTAATCTACCCATATGTGTGATGCACAGAGGCCACGACGAAGAAGAGCAGGTTGCTTACCTGTAACTGATGTTCTTCGAGTGGCCATCTGTGCAGTCACACAACCCACCCTCCGACCCCGCTTGGTGTCATGGATGGTCTGACTATCTTCTTTCGATACTATGATCTCTTTAGATATGTGTCGTACCACTACTGAATTGGGCTATATTGTCATACTGACAAACCTTATTATAGAAACAAACGTCAGTCTTTCAAAGACTGGAAAATGGCGGACACTCCGCTCCTTATATAATGCTAGGGGGGAGGGGGAG
This sequence comes from Varanus komodoensis, assembly GCF_004798865.1. NCBI lineage: Eukaryota > Metazoa > Chordata > Lepidosauria > Squamata > Varanidae > Varanus > Varanus komodoensis. Next base: position 36,356,942 of record NW_025335568.1, read on the forward strand.
CGGAGTTCCCGCCAAAAACCGTTAGCTGTTAATCTTCCAGCCAAAGGCACTGCGCAGGCGCAGCACCCATATGTGTGACTGCACAGATGGCCACTTGAAGAGCATCAGTTACAGGTAAGCAACCTGCTCTTCTGGAAGAGTCCAGGTTGGGGATGGCTGTGCTGTAGAGTTGCTGCTGTATTACAGAGCCAAGACAGCATCCCCATGTATAGGTGTTGTTGTTGTTGTTGTTTTCATTTCTATACCATTCCTCAGCTGGAGCTCTCTGGGCAGTTTTAGCAGTCCCTGAAACAGATATTAGAATTTAAATATTTGTACAATACAAATATATAAATACAAACAGATAGTAATAGCATAAAAACACAAAAGCAGAAATACATTAAAAGTTTAAAACAGCTAATACTAAACTATAGCAAAGAAAAATTCAGTAAAACACCTGGTTTGGGCAATTCCCTCCAGCACTTGGGTACCCAGATATGTCTATGCCTTGGCATAGAAGGCTGTTTTAACCTGGTGTGGAAAGATGACAAATTCAGCACCAGTTGGACTGCAGTGTGGAGGTTATTCCACAAAATGGGGGGACCTGAGAGAAAGCCCTCCCCCATGCGGCCACCCTCTGTGCTTCCCTCTGAAATTGCCGTTGGAGGAGTGCTCCAGAGGTTGAGAGTAGTGTCTGAATAGACTGCAGTTGGGAGTAGGTTATACATTTTAAGTAAATATGAATAATGAAAGAATAGGCTACCGTGCATTTTAATACACATATATTTATGATATAGCATATACAGGAAATAACATATATGGGTTAACACTATCGTGCAAAGTCATCAAGCATTTTTCTAAGAATATATACTTTCTCTTTACTTAAATTCATGCCTTTCAAATGTTCTAGCTTTGTTTACAGAAGAACTTTTGTATTTTTCAGGGAACTCTTGCGTGTTGCAGAGGATTCTGGGGTGTAGTCTGGGGTATAGTTTAATACTGCTTAAATTTAGGGAAAAAACCCTTATAAGTTGCAACTTTTAGTTTGAATTGGAGTCCTGTACCTGTTTCCCTTCTCCCACTCCAGCCTGTTATTTGTCCCAGAAGATGCTATTTTCATCAGCAGGCCCCTGTTTTACAGTTTTTGGTAAGAAACAAGTATGGGCCCTTGATTCAAATCTGATGGGGTCCCTCTTTGCAGCCATTTATCCCTTGGTAGAAAAATGGCAAGCTTAAACATTTTTTTCTAAGTATGAATGCTGTAATCTGCAGTCTGTCCTTCAATTCATGTGAAGAACAGGCGAGGTTTGTTTGGCATCACCTTCATCCTGTGAATGCTAAGAGGATCCCCCTAGAGCAAAACATGACAAAGTAGGTGCACATCATTAGCAATATCGTCAGCAGTGAGCAAGTCATTTAAGGAGATGTTTTGCCATTGCTGATTGTTATTATGAACCTCTGTGGAAACCAGGGATTTAGAAAACCATTGTCTACGATCATGAACTTGGTTAGTTGCACAAAAGTTGCTATGCTTGTGTCATATTTGTTACGTCTCTATAAAACCATTCTTCCATTGTGGGGTTTTTCAAAGTTCTTGCAATTTTCATTCTGGCAGCAGTTAAAAGATTAGGAATCAGCTTTATTCAGCATTTTTCAATTATTTAAGCTGGATGCAGAGAATCATATAAATCGGATTCCATGGCATAATTTCTTGTATGGTTCATGCGGTAAATTTTCCAGATCTTCTCTTGCCTTGATATACAAGTCCAGAGTCTCTCAGCAAAAAGAACAGAAGGGCCCACACACATAGCTGGGCTGGCTTGCCACATAGTGAAGTGATAATTTAAGCGCACCCCCTATATAGTACTATTGGTATGATTTATAAATTTTCAGAATAAATAAATAAAGTAGAGGACAAGTCTAGAGCTTAAAATGGCCAGATTACGTATCTAGAAAAGTCATGCAAAAGGGATATTTAAGAGTTGCATCTTAAAGAGCCTTAATGAGCTGGTTCACATTTAATGGAACTCTGTCATGGGTTAATTGACCTATGATTTGCTGAAGTGCATGCCAGGTACAGTATTTGGCCATTTTGAATATTTAACTCTCAATTGGGGTGATTGGGGACTGCTACGTGACGATTATATGTGACATTGTAAGTTAATCATGGGTCAAACAGCTCACAATTAACTAATTGTTGAATTAAAGGTGACTTGTTTAATTCATGATAAGCTTGCAGTGCCAGGGTCCAGATGTTTCAGAGCAGCCCATGATTGGCCCAATTGGGGAGGGGTGAATATTCAGAAAGGGTATGGAATGAAACTGGCCTGCATTATGGCAAATCATGCTACTGTTGTGTGTGAACAGCCCCAATAGGTCCATTTCAGTTTATAAAGGGTTAAATGGTACTGGTACAGGGTTTTTGAAAAGTGTGGTAAGACATCACAACATTGCTGGGTCCACTGATCTTCAAGCAGACTAACTGGCATTGAAAAGCTGTACTTTCAGGGCATTTGTGTTAAGTCTATTTATCATGACCAGTGCTGAAGGCGATCCCTTAAAAGAGCTTTCATATACTGAATGGTGGTATAGAACAAATGGGTAGGGAAAAGTAGTGGTGATGCTTTATACTATCACAGTGCAGATATTCATGACTATATTTAGTCAGCAGGCTGAGTAGCGAAATCTACAAGTGAAAACGCCATGCAATTACTGCCTTTCAGTGTTAATTAGGGTAGGAAATTAAAATCCACGCTGATTCGAGTGAATGTTATGTTGGCAACACAGTGTACACTTTTACTTACCCTTTGACACTGTGCTCAATACTGGCCTCCCACTTTAAGCACAAGCGTTCATACGGACTGGAATCTACTAAATATCCTTAGTTTCCTAGTGACCACTGCACCACTCCCAGTTATTTCTTATTCCTGCTTTGCTGCAGCTCTTTAGTATTCTTTGTTTCCCTTAACCTAAGGTAAGAGCAAAGCATTCCCTGTGACTTGCCTTTATAATTGTACCCTGTTAGTAATTGCTTATCCATTTAAAAGCGTTGCTGCAATATTTTGAAACAAATTGCCAGCATTTTCATACTGGAATTAAAACTGCCTTTCAGAAAAATAGTGTAGGGAGAAGCCTTATTGTTATGCAAAAGTGCCTGAGAAGTCAAATTAGCTTTGAGATCTGACTTTGAGTATTTTTTAAAAGCAGCTCTAGCTATTGATATCTGTCTGATACGAGAATCTTCAACACATTATTCCTGACTGAAGTACCAGCAGGAAGAATGCTTCTGTCAAGAAACTGGCTTTGTTCCAGTTAGGTTTTTCCTCAGGGAAGCTTGCTGAGGAGATGGATCTGCTGCTCTGTTTCCTCCCCTGTCTGGGAGGGTAAAGGTGCTGGAGCAATTCAGTCACTGTCCTACCCCGCCGCCCCCCCAACCTCTGAAAGGCTGGGACTTCAAGGAGGGGGAAGTCTTTTGTCTGTGGTCCCACAGGCCAATGGGGCTAGCCTGGTGGGTCAGATGTGACCTGAAGCCTGGAGGTTCCCCATCGCTGCTTTAAGGAAATAACTCAGTCACCATAAACCATGGGATTCTGGTTTATTGTGAATTATGCAGTATACTGCTATATGGTGTAAGTGGGACTGGCTAAGCAAACCACAGTGTTTTCATCTGTAGTTTGTTTACTGTGACTTGTCTCTCCCCAGACATACCAGTGTCATGAGCTGGAGCTGGTGGGGGTTGTGTGGAGACATAACACTGTGGCTTGACTGGGGATGAGACGAGCCAAAGGTCCTGATACAACATGTCACAACCACAGACAGAATGTCCAGTGTTTGAGTAGCTGCTGCTACTGTTCACAGGAAGACCCAGGTGGGAGGAGTCCAACAGAGTGCACTAGCTCATTCCCATTAAGCCAACATTCTTAAGATTTTTTAACTTAGCCCACCATACAAATGCATATAATATACAAATGCATACACCATACAAATGCATATAGCAAACTCCTTAATATACAACCTTACGGACCCAATAATTTAACTGTCTACTCTGAAAAACTGAACATCCTTTCCCACAAAAGAGTTATTTATTTATTTATTTATTTATTTATTAATTATTGCAGCTACTACTGTCTCATAGCCCACTGGGCACTTTGCAAAATTTAAATTGGTGTTTTGCTTCATGAGAAGACAATGCCTACATTCATGTAGGTGTTAGTACTTGATCACCACAAGTTTTATTAAGAATTTATATGGATTAATTAACTTCTGTTTTGATGTAGTACAAATAAAGTATTTCACACAACAGGGTGGGTGGAAATAATCTGTGGAATAACACTGAAATTGTAATTTGCTTTTGCAGAAGTAGAGATGATGATTAAGATGCAAAAGCAGAGAATGCAGAAGAGTTAAGTGCATGTTCAAAACTACTAATTTAACCCTACCTCCTTTGTATAATGAGAATGATTGATGCAACTTGGGTTTGCATTCATCTTCATTGCAACATCTCTGGCATACTATGTATATTCTTCCTTAGTCACAGCCTCATTTGAAATTGTTGTAGACTGTGCCCTACTTCCTTGAAGCATTCCAGGTGCACTTTCGATGCCAGGACTTTATTCTATGTGATGACAAATTGATAGAGTTTTAGCATATATCAATGTTAGAAAGTATGAATTTGATTCTAGGCTAACATCTGGTATGAGTAAGCCCAAATACCACTTGAAAATGCGCATTGGCTGTTGCTTGCCTTCTGTAAATTGATAAATGAATCTCTCATTGAAGAGTATGGATTCGCCTTTTTGGATATTTGCATGCCCTTTCCAACTTAGCTCATTTTTTAACTTAATGAAAAAAAGTATGTGCGTTCTGGTCTCTCACTAAGCAAGCTCAGGCTGGTTCACTAAAGGAGATCATTAAAATGTCCAACTGGACTCTTTATCACAAGACTCTTGTGAATGTGACTGTTCAGTATGAAATCTTATTAGAAACCCTGTCTGAGCATGTTCAATGATTAGCAGACAATGAGGAGCCTATCTGAGAGGAGTTTAATATCAGTGTTTAATAAGCAGTGTTTTTAAAATGATGGCAACAAAGATCACCCAAGATTAGGAAATCAACATACAGTTTTCAACCATGGAATTTATTTCTCTGGTTTGTTACAATGTAATGCCCTCTTGAGCAGCTGCACTACTTTAGCTGATTTTCTGAGCTGTAATTTTATCACCAGTGTAATGGGATAATGTTGTATTCAATATCATATTCTGCGGTGACATCACATTTAAGGAGCCCGCAACATATGTTTAGAGTTGCAGAGTGTTTGGGTAAATGAGGTCTGACCATGGCAAAACATGACACAGGTATACAAAGTAAGGTCTGAACTAGGGTTGGGATGAATCCATGTCTCACTTGAAAAGTGAGCCAAGTTGAGATGGAGCCCTAGTTGTGCAAGCAGCAACCTTCTTCCACAACATTTGCAAAAGTTAGCATGGAAAACAGATGCTGCTTGTGGAGCAGTTGTGGGTAGGTGGCTTTCCTGGCAAGCCCCTCTCAAGTACACTGTCTTTGGTGCTCACACAATGCCTGTTCCTGGCATTGGAGCGGGCACTGCTTGTGCAGTGCATGGGACTCGATTCCTGGCAAGTGTTCCCGCTCTCCAGGAACTCTGATTCTAGGCTGCTGCGAGTGGAATGGAATCTGAGGAGCAGATTCCCCTTCCTGGACAGATTTGTCACACATCCCTTGTTGGAACACTTGATAGAAGGATGTAAAGCCTGATATGGAGAAAGTAGCTAGGGAGGCACCTGATGGAAGCTTCAGGCTAGATAAAAGAATGTGGTTCAGTCCATACATAGCTAAACTGTGGAGTTTACTTGCACAACATATGGCGATGGTCACTAACTTGGATGGCTTTAAAAGGGGGTTTGTTCCCTGCTGCGGTGTGGGCACTCCAGAGGTGCCCACCCATGCTTACCCCTGATGGCAGTTCTGTGTTTAGGCTCTGCGTGTGATTGAGCACCTTGAGCTGGGCCCGTGAACGTTCTGGAAACAAGCCATTTAAAACTCTTCCATTCAGCCACCACCACCATACAGATGAAATTCTAATCTTGTAACTCTGATGTTGTGTCTAAATAATATGCATTGCACCAACCCACATCCTTCTGTAAAACAGGTATTTAGGTACCATGGTGACTGGCATGAGGTGAATACTAGAAAAGAGATACCACTGAAGAAGGAAGTCTCTCTCTCCCCTCTTGTTTCATATGCCTTTTCCAAGGATACAGCAACATTATGCTCTTCTCTTTACACAAATTCTTCATACAGAAGAAATAGGAATTGTGTATGAAGGGCAGGTAAATATAATTCAGCCTTTATTTGACACTGCCCCCTGAATGGAAGAAGCATGTTCAACAAAGACTATAGCTATCTATTTCCCCCCTACATGCATTACCGATATTCTTCAGTGCAGTGAAGGAGCAGCACTTGTTCATAAATGCTGAAAACTGTGGCCTTCCCTGCACCAGCTCTAGTTAGAAATTGCTACTTGTAAGAATACTGAATTTAGGGCCTCATTGTTAGGGAAGTTCAGATTTTATATTAGTGGAAGGCATTTATAACATAGCAGAAATCCAGAATGTGCTCTCATCTTTTCAAAAGCGCATACATGACTGTTTGGAGTGTACAAATGTAGAAAGAGTGGACATACTATAAAGACACCCAGCCCCCAGAATGCTGAATAAGGCTTGTGGAGGGAACAAGTTTTAAATAGCAAAGGTTTGGGACATCATTTGGAAGGAGCCCACCAATTTTCATCATTAGAAAGGAACCCAACAACCTCGGTGAATGATAGTCTCTACAAGCAGAGTGCTGGTAGGCAACTCATGGTCTTCCAGATGTTTTGGCCTACAACTTCTAGCAGGCTTAGCCAAGCATAGCCAGTTGTAAGATTATGAGAGTTGGAAGGCAAAATATCTGAAGGGCCTACACTTGTTGTTGACAAGAACTGGTTCTCTGTAGCATTTAATAATAATGTAATTGATAAGTTCTTCTAGGCTGGACAAACTAAGTCACAGATAAGCCAAAATTATTCTTTCTGGATGGGGAAACAACCTTTGGAAATAGTTGGGTTGAATATATCTGATCACCTGAATCTATCTGTCCAGAATAAAATACATGAATCCCTGAATGGCTCACAGGCTGTGCTATAGATGCTGTTGCTTGCACATGCTTTTGGTTACAAATGTTGCTTTTTCATTATTCCTGAATTTACTTTTTGTTTGATTAAATAGGCATCTCTCCTATGTATAATAACAAGGAAAGTGGACAGGTTATTCAGCTTGACTACTAGAAGCAAAACTCTTTGTGCATGATATAGTGAGCTAGAAAAGAATCAAATCCTTAGATCTCTGTAAGACATTTTGATTGAATGGGGATGGAAGAATGAAAGATTTTAGCACACAAAATACTCCAGCTATTTATTGATAATAAAGTAATAAAAATAAAGACACCTAGTAATGAAAAATAAGTAAATAAAATATTTACTGTCATAAAACTGATGAATTGTATCATCCTCTGATATGAGCCTGCCCATTTTAAACATAAATTCTGCATATAGATGCAGGTGGTAAAAAGCAAGGAAGCATACTTTCAAGAAAGCAGAATGATCAGGAGCTCTGAGAGATCAATAGTGATCAGCAAAAACAAGAATACTTTTATTTAACAAGTCAGGATATTGGATTCATTATCTTAAGGGGTAATCATGCTAGTCTGTGGCAATAAAAACAACTGTCTTGTATACTTGAAAAGCAGATTTACTGTGGCATGAGTTTTTATGCACAAGTCCATTTTGTCAGATACATGAAGTATTACCTTCAGTTGACAGATATCCTCTGTCTGTCTGTCTATCCCACAGGAGTACAGAGAAAAATGGCAAAATTTTCCAAAATGTTTTGGAATGAAAGGATTAGTAACATATAGCTTATATAGATATGATAACCTAGAGGAAAGCAGCAAAATGGGACAGGAAATCAAAACGTTTTTGTATTGGTTTCTGAATGCTGCCATTTTTATGTCCAGTATAGGTCCATTTATTCTCTTGCATAGAGACTGGCCTAGTTGTCCTTTGCAGAAGGACATTGCTAGCAGCTGGTGGCATTTATCATGTTGGAGGATGAGCAGGTGAATGAGCAGCTGATGGCAATGATGTTCTGGAACAATGTTGCCTTATACACTGTTGGTCTTGGGATTGTTGCAGTGCCTAATTGCAGGACCGGTATCACTCATTGAGCCTGTTGTTGCTGGAATCAATCATTTTAGATTAGGGGACTATCTGGAAGTAAGAACAAATCAGTTACTCAAAGCCTGTGAGGGCCATAACTAATTGGAGATAAGTCATAGTGGATTTAGCTAAGAAATGTAGGTGATAATATGATAGTCTGTCACTTTTACTTTGAAACTGCTGCTATGTTGAGCAGTTCCTAGGGACAAGCCTGGTATTATTCTGCCTCTTTACTTGTAGTGGGTCTATCAATAGATGATGTAAATCATTCTATGTTCAAGAAACTGGAATGAATGCATACATACATATGGTAAGATTTGGATCTGGATTTGGGATCTTGTGGTGTGTTCTGGATAAGTGGTTAGGTAAATATGAATATATGTAGCTTTCATTGACTCAGTTCACACAACATAGCTCCTCAGAGTTTAAGCAAACCCCAGGTAGCTATGACTGAATAGTAGTGAGACAACATGCGTTCCCTGTTTGATTGTATCCCTTGAGTTAAACAACCAAACAATACTTGTCTCCATATATCCCTTCCCAGCCACTAAGATCCTCAATGGAGGTTCTTCTCTGAGAGCCATCCCAAACAAAGTGGGGAGAGAAATGTCTCAGAAAGGGGTGATCACACCCCATCTATGGAACACCCTCTTGAAGGAGGTGCATCTGGCACCATCACTGCTCTTGTTTTGGTGCCAGGTAAAGAAGTTCTTATTTAACAGGTGCTTTATTATTATTATTATTATTATTATTATTATTATTATAACATTTCTATGCCGCCCCTTGCCGAAACCTCGGGGCGGCTTACAACATGATAAAATACATTGAAATACAATAGTACATAATAAATTACCATTAAATATAAAAATACAAAAAATACATTGATTTACAAATACAAAATTAAAATTATCAGTATAAAATAAAAATATAGGAGGAGAAAGAGAAGGAAGAAGAAGTTGCCCAGGCCAGATCATATGTTTTAACAATTGAAATGATGTTTAAATAAAAAGGTCTTTACCTGGCGCCGAAAAACCAGTAACGACGGTGCCAGGCGGACCTCTTTGGGGAGTGAATTCCATAGGTTGGGCGCCACCGCAGAGAAAGCCCTCCTCCGGGTACTTACTCTCCTAATTTCTTTCATGGAGGGTTTCCGGAGAAGGGACTCTCCCGCAGATCTCAAAGGGCGGTCGGGCATATACGGACGTAAGCGCTCGTTCAGGTAGCCAGGACCCAAGCCGTTTAGGGCTTTGTAGGTCATAATCAACACCTTGAATTGGGCCCGGGCTTCAATGGGAAGCCAGTGAAGCTGATGGAGGACTGGAGTCATGTGAGCATAACGCCCCGTCCCCGTCAGCAACCTGGCAGCTCTATTTTGCACCAATTGAAGTGTTCGGACTGTCTTCAGGGGAAGCCCCACGTAAAGCGAGTTACAGAAGTCTAGGCAGGAAGTCACCAGCGCGTGTGTCACCGTCGCCAGGCAGTCGTACTCCAGGTAGGGGCGCAGCTGATTAATCAGCTGAAGCTGAAGGAAGGCGTTCCTCGCTACCGCTGTCACCTGAGCTTCCAAAGAAAGCTCCGGGTCGAGGAGTACTCCTAAGCTGCGGACCTTATCCCTAAGAGGGAGTGTTGCACCATTCATGACCAGGTCAAATCCACCCTCTCCGAAACCCGATCCGCCAACCAACAGGACCTCCGTCTTGTCTGGGTTGAGTTTCAGTTTATTGGCCCTCATCCATTCCCTTACCTCGGCCAAGCACCGGTTCAGCACAGCCACTGCCTCACCTGGATTAGTGGAGAACGAGAGGTAAAGCTGGGTATCATCAGCGTATTGATGATTCCGCAGCCCACACCTCCTGATGACCTCTCCCAGCGGTTTCATATAGATGTTAAATAGCAGAGGGGATAGAATGGAGCCCTGTGGTACCCCATGGCATAGCTGCCATGACGTAGAGACATGGTCCCCCAGCACTACCTTCTGGAATCGACCGTCGAGATAGGAGCGGAACCACTGCAAAGCAGTGCCTCCAACCCCCAATCCCGCAAGTCTATCCAGAAGGATACCATGGTCAATGGTATCGAAAGCCGCCGAGAGGTCCAGAAGAACCAACAGGGATGTACTCCCCCTGTCCTTCTCCCTGCACAGGTCGTCGTACAGGGCGACCAAGGCAGATTCAGTACTGTACCCGGGTCTGAAGCCGGACTGAAAAGGATCCAGATAATCAGTTTCATCCAAGAGTGCTTGGAGTTGTCCCGCCACCACTCGCTCCAACACCTTGCCCAGAAACGGGATGTTGGCCACAGGTCTATAGTTAGTGGCCATCTCTGGATCCAGTGACGCTTTCTTCAGGACCGGTCGTATTACCGCCTCCTTTAAAGGGGCAGGCACTCGACCCTCCCTCAGAGAAGCGTTAACCACTTCCAAGATCCAGGTCCCAATCCCGTGCTTGGAGTTATTTATTAACCAAGATGGGCAAGGATCCAATAGGCAAGTGGTGGGACGTACTCTTCCAAGCACCTTGTCCACATCATTGGGCCACAATAATTGAAATTCCTCCAGTAATTTTGGACCAGACGGTGGCATTGGCGACTCCTCAGAGACCTCTGATTCATTAGTGGAGTCCAGCTCGTGACGAATCTGAGCGATTTTCTCCCTGAAATGCCTGGCAAAGTCGTCACAGCGGGCCTTTGAGGGTGGCATCGGATCTTCCTTAGGACCCAGGCGAACCAGGCCTTGCACCACTCGAAAAAGCTCCGCTGGACGGCATTGTGAGGAGGCAATGGAAGCGGAAAAAAACTTCTTTTTCGCCGCCTTCACCGCCACAGCATAGGCCCGATAGTGGGCTATCAAGTGTGTTCGGTCAGATTCATCCCGTGATTTCCTCCACCTACGCCCTAGCGGTCTCCCAGCTCGCTTCATCGCCCGTAATTCAGGTGTATACCAAGGAGAAGAGCGCACTCTGCCTGGTGGGAGAGGACGCTTAGGAGCGATCGTGTCCACAGCCCTGGTCATCTCTCCGTTCCACAGTTCGACCAGAGCCTCGACAGGAGCACCAGTCTTGTCAGCCGGAAACTCCCCCAGGGCCCCCAGGAATCCATCCGGATCCATCCGGCTCCGGGGGCGGGCCCATACAATCGGGTCCGCACTCTTATAGAGGGAGAGGCCACTCTCGAGCACAAACCTCACCAGGAGGTGATCTGACCATAACAGGGGAGTCAAACATAAGTTCTTCACCCTCAGGTCATCCTCTACCTGCCCCGTTGTGAATACCAGGTCCAGAGTGTGTCCACGTTCATGGGTAGGGCCAATGACGTGTTGAGACAGGCCCATGGCTGTCATAGAGGCCATGAAGTCCTGAGCCGCCCCGGTCAGTCCAGACTCGGCATGGAGATTGAAGTCCCCCAGGACCAACATCCTGGGGGTCCTCAATACCAGATCCGAGACGGTCTCTGTCAGCTCAGATAGGGAGACTGCTGGGCAGAAAGGTGCACGGTACACCAATAGAATCCCCAATCTGTCTCGTTCGCCCAACACCAAGTAGAGGCACTCCAGCCCTGGTCTCAAAGGGACCGGAAGACCCGTGAGAGAGATGGGGGCTCTGTAAACCAACGCGACTCCCCCTCCCCTCCCTTCTGGGCGTGAACAGTGTTGAACCAGATACCCGGGCGGGCACAATTGGGAGAGGGCAACATCCCCTCCCTCTCCCGCCCAGGTCTCCGTTATGCAAGCCAGGTCGGCCCCCTCATCCACAATCAAGTCATGGATGAGGGAAGATTTATTATTGATTGACCTGGCATTGAGCAGCAGCACCGTCAGACCCGAGGGGTGGTTGACAAGGCTACCTGGCGCCCTCTTTACAAGGCTACCTGGCGCCCTCTTTAATAGCTAATGGTTTTTAATAACTGTTTTAATCTTATTTTGAGGTGCCTGCTGCAAGTTAGATTGTGCATTTTCAATAGATTTTCTGTTTTTAATTGGTTGTATTGTTGTATTGTTTTTATTGCTGTTTTATTGTTTTTTATCACTGGTTTATTGTAAGTTGCCCAGAAAACTCTTGGGCAGTACAGCGCCATATAAATTTAACAAACAAACAAACAAACAAAGCTGGGGCACCCAATCCTTGAATTTTTTACCATGTTGTCTGAACCTGGGATGAGATGCTGTCAGGGGAAGAACAACCAAGTCCTGCAAACCATAGTTTGTCCATGGGTTACAAGGAATGTTGTGCCTAACTTTCTTTCACACTTCTGACCATTTTCATTCAATTTGATAGAAAATAAATTGCTTTATAATGAATTTCAAGGAAAGATCTTTTTGGAGAAAATCTCATGCGTTTGGTTCCATGTTTCTTGTGCTGACATTACTTAAGAGGTAGTCGTGGAATGTGTGCAATGGTGTTTTTTGCCATTGTACAACTGAAGAGAAGAGCTATGATGCAATTCTCCCCTTGGGGCTTTTTCAGTTCAGGAAGCACAGAGATTGGGAGGCTGCATAACAGTGGAGAGAGGTGTAGTAGAAATTGAAACACAGCTGCAAAGCTGTGCACTGAGCTAGAATGCTGACTTAGCTTTGGTCAGCTGGAAAAGCATGGGCAGGGGTCGGCAACCTGTAACACTCAAAGAGCCATTTGGACCCATTTCCCACACAAAGGGAAACACCGGGAGCTGCAAAACCCCTTTGACATCTAAAATGAAGATAGCATTGCATATATCGTTTTTTTACCTTTATGCTATGTATATCTTTATTATGATTTAGCTGCAGCTCTTGTTCTAAAAACTGTTATTTTTAATCTTACATTATAAACTAGTAGGACTCCTTTCATATTTTTTGAATAGGAGAACAGCTTCCTGCAGAGTCAAAGTCAGTGCTAAAGGGCTGCATGCATTAAACAGCAAACCCCTTAAGTTCGTCAGCAGTAAAAGCAAATGAATCTACCCATGTACCATTAAACGTTCGGTTTTCTTCAGAAACTTTTCTTTTCTTTGGATTTATCCATGGTTGGAGGGGGGGAAAGCTCAGTAAAGCTGCACTGGTCCCAGATATAGGTGTGTTTAGTGACTGATTAGCAGATAAACAGTCAAGTAATGTGAATTGTGACAGGTCCCAAGCACAGCTTTTAACATTCAGATGAAGGAGATTACATTGGGACAAAGAGAATCTTTTCAGCAGCTTTTGTGTAACATGAGAGCCTGCAGGAAGCTTGTTTAGCAGAGGATTTACTTAACTAGCTGATTTACTTAACTAGCTAGCTCTGTGTTCCTGAGTGGCTGTGTACTTGCACTTAGGTAAACTAATCATCTGAACCTGACAAAGAGGATGAAACATCTGAAAATGAGACTGTACAGCTGAAGCCAATTTCATGGGGGGAAAGTCAAGAAATTGGAAGTCAATTTTGGCTCAGCACTAACTTCACCTCTTTCCTGGAGCTGGACACAGCGCTGCAGTCCTACATTGTGCTGGATGCAAAATGCTGCTAATGCAGGTGATGCTTCGGCAGGTGCAGTTACAGCATAAAAAGCCTTGGAAGGAAGGAACGAACCAACCAACCGTGCTACAACTTGTGCCAGTGGTGAGCCTATGTGTGAGAACTTGTTGATAATTTGTCCTCCAGCTGGAAGTGAAATTCTCTCCCCCACTGCATTCCTCTGCCTGCAAACGGTGTGGAGAATTTCAAGAGGTGGCTTGCTAATTATGGGTTTGAATAGCATTATAAACAAATCAGGGATGAAGCATCAGTGGTTTGACTCAGCAGAAACAACTGGTGAGGTAGAAGCCAACATGCTCACTTTTCCACGTTCACTACAATTCGTTGTTCTGCGCCATCATGTGATCTCCAACTTATGGGAACCCTTTGAATGCATGTCCTAACCTCCAAAATGCCCTAACCTCAATACCCCTGCTCAGGTCTTCTAAACTCAAGGCTGTGTCTTCCTTTATGGAATCGAACCATCTCATATTTGGTTTTCCTCCTCTTCTTCGACATTTAACTTTCCTAGTGCTACTGCCTTCCCCATTGAGTCTTGCCTTGTCATGATGTGCCCGAAGTATGAAAGTTTCAGTTTTATAACTTTTACTTCCAGGGCATGTTCTGACTTGATTTGATCTAGGACTCACTGGTTTGTCTTTCTGTCAGTCCAAGGTAACCACAAATCTTTCTTCCAGGGCTATAATTTTCTTCCTTGCAGCCTTTTTCACTGTCCAGCTTGTGCAGCCATACATAGTGATTGGGAATGGAATATCCCAATCACTATGGGATATCACTGTGGATGATCTCGGCCTTGGTGTCCAGTAGAATGTTTTAATAGTTTATGGTCTTTTGTAGTTCCTTCATTGCTGCTCATCCAAGTCTCAATCTTCTAATTTCTTGGCTGCAGCATCTGTTTGAACCGATGTTTGAGTCAAGGTGTGCAGAATGTTTTACAATCAATTTCTTCATTGTTGACAATAAAGCTATGCAATTCTTCTGTAGTCATTTTTTTAACATTAAGCTGCAGTCCTACTTTTGCATTTTCTTCTTTCACTTTCATCAGGAGTCGTTTCAACTAATCTGTGATGTCTGCCAGTAAATATGGTATCATCCGCATACCTTAAATTATTAATCCATCTTCTGCCAGTTTTCACTACTTCTTTCTCTGATCCTAATCCAGCTTTCCTTATGATATGTTCTATGTACAGATTGAACAGATAGAGAGATAACAGTTAACAAACTGTGGGTTGTTTTTCAATTTGTGAACTGGTCAAAAGAGTTTCTGAAGTAGTGTTTATATGTCCATCTCATGGGTACACTGTTGTGACAGGAGGATAAATGGGCTGGTCCAGCATCAGTTTCATCCTATGGCAGAAGCTGTAAAAACAGCAGCAAAACCAAGTGTATTCTTCTTGTGGGTGTGGTTGATGAGATGTGCTCCTTCCATATGTATTAGTGTTTTGGACTAGTTTTCCCAGAACACTGTGAGGACAGAGTGGGACAATTCTTCATCAGCACTGACCAGACTAGGATAACATTGGAAGGGATTTCAGTGGGTGGCAAGCAGTGTAGAAGTAGTTGGATGCATATGAAAATGTCCTGCAATTCTTGTCTTCCCTTTTGGCAGTCAAAATAATAATGTTTGGGCCTGTTTTCCCTTTCCTATTATTGTTTGCTATGGAAGTCCGTTGGTTGCATACTAAATTTGATTTGGGATGGACTTGAGCCGATGATGGTTGAGATGATTAATATTAAGTGAGCTAATTATTGGATTTGGGATTTAGACAGCCTCCAGGGAAGAGATGGCTGAATTTCCTATTTCCTTTTCTTCCTGCTAGTTTTCAGTTAAAATACTAATCGGCATTGTCACCTGGAGGATGTGTATTACCTACCTCCTGTGCCGTGCCTGATGCTTATTGAATGGTACATTGGCTTGTGAATGGTGCATCCCCACCAGCAGGACTTATAGGACAACTATCAGGTGATTATTGAACAAACTAGCAAAACCCCCACTGGTTTGAAAATATTTGAAAATGCATCTTCTCAAATGTTGTACAGGCCGTAGTTAGGAGATAAGAAATAGACCACAGGAATGTGTCCACTTTTTCCTGTTCTCCCAGTTGCTTTCTGAATTGAATACTTCTTCTTCTTCATCATCATCATCATCACACACCAGGTTTAACTATGCTTAGGTAGCATTTGGCAGCATTGCTAATCACTAAGAGCAGGGAAAGTTCCTTGTTTTGATATATTGTCTGTTAATTTTAATTAAAGTAGTCAGTTTTATAGTCCACATATGATGGCCAAAACAGTTAAGCATGAGACTAAGCCCAAAAACGATACCTCTGCACCTCAATATGCAGCAATATATCAATATAGGCCAAGTTAACACAAATCACCACCTTATTTGGAGGAGAAAAATTACACAACAGAAACTGGAACAGAATCACATCAAAAACAATTCCCATTTCTCCATTATCTGAAACCAAAATTGGAAGCTACTTAGCATTAACTGTGTGCTATGTTTAACTGCTATTAACATGTCAAGTGGTGTCATTAACATGTCTAATGCAGTCCTATGCATATCTTACTCAGGAGAAAAAACCATAGCACTTACTCCTAGGTATCCTATACTTATTTATATGGGATCCAGACCCTTTGAACTCAGTGAGGTTTGTACAGTGAGAACAGACATGTATAGAATTGTCTGAGAATATGATGGCTATGCCACATTTTTAAGGCATACTAAAATTTAGATGCAAGTGTTAAATCTATGTGTGTTAGCATTATCCAGATATAAATGGGGCCATATTTCTGGAAGTTGTTTGCAAATGTTAAATCAGATGGATTTAAACAACTTACAATGAGGTAATTAAACAAAAAAGTGTAATAATTTTGTCAGAATTATTATAATTTCTGTGCACATGTGGAAATCTTTATGGAGTTTGTTTTTCCAAATCTTCACATCAATTTATTTGTGGTTAGTGAGCAAATATTGAAAGCTCTCTCATGTCTTTATAATGCAAATTAACTTAACACCAGCCTAATAATCAAAATGTGTCTACACTGAGAGGAGCATCTCATTCCCATCCCACACATGCATGTGGGTCCCACACTGTGTCTGTCAAAGAACCTCAGGCAAGATCAAGTGGAGAGATAACATGAACAATATGAACAAAACACAAATCCCTAAGAGATTATGATAAAAATAAAAAATGTTCTATATATTTTTGGGAAGTTAAAATGACCTAGTCCCCATGTTCCATGGTGGTCAAGAGCTTACTTTTATTATGCTCCTACCATTATGGTTCATACAGATGCAAGTACTTCTCCATGCACAGTAGTTCTTTATATCTTTATATGGTCATCACTGGCTTGGGTGTTACTTGCACAAATGCAAAATATTCATAGTAATGTTATGCTAATAGTATTTTAAAAAACATCTTAAACAAAAACTTCCTTTATGTGGTTGCAAGTGGTCCTGGAGCAAAATGTTGCAACTCCATTGCTTCAGTTTCTCCATTCTCTTCCCATCTCCCATTTTATTATTTTCTTTTCTGATAGTGAGTCAGCCTTCTGTGCCCACTGAGCATGCTCAATCCTCATCACGGGTGCAAAATTTCATCCCTGTCCTCATCAGAGGATGCTAAATTCCCCCACTAGTTTCTAATAGTGCGTGTGAACCACATTGTACCTTGGATCATTTAGATAACTCACACAGTTCTCTGTCTTGAAAAATACTTTTACTACTACAGTCAATATACCTCTGTAACTTTTAAAATTAATACTTGGAGTTTAGGATAGTGTCTTATGTACAATACTGTACCTTGGATTAAATCCCAGTTCTCAAGAAAACATGTTAGAGTCTACCAGCTTCTGGTATGTGAGAAACTTGGAGTGGGAGGGGAACACACTCAGGCCAAAAACAAATCCTTAATGTCTTGTAATCAGCCTCTGAATTGAGGGTAGCCCTGGCAACTGACCGGGCGGCAGCATTTTAAAGTGTTTTTTGTTGTTTTTAAAAATTTCTTAGGCCCATTATGATTTCCACTTGTTTGGTTGTCCTCCTGTATAATCTATTTTATTGAGGCTGTGATTTGGTATTTTGCGTTGATGGTTGGTTGCTCATAATAAATGTAGTACTACAATAAATACTCCTATATGACCAGTAATCATGATTTTATTTTGTCGTAGGCACAGTGAAGATCATTTGGTGATAGCAATCATATTTAAAGTAATATATGCAGACAGAGTATATTAAAATGAATAATTCTTCTGCTTACTTCAGCAAATGCAAATGCTTAGCATATAAACCCAGGCCCCCAATCCAATATTTCAAACTGTATATACATTTGAAAAACATGACTAATATTAATAAAAATTATCATTGGAGGTACAGGGTTATCATTTTATTCATACATTGATTGACATGTCATTAAATGTGGCCTGCATTTTCAAAGAAATAGTAAATTCCATGCTTACTGGAAACTTGATTCTGAAAACAGAATGTCACACAGGTTGCCTTAACATTTTCCTACCATCTTTGCTACCATACCTTGAGGTGGTAACTGAGCTCAGGCTCACCAGAGATCGCTGTTTTTGCCTCCATCTCTGGATGCAGAGGGCCAAGACCCCAGACTAATGCTTCCCCTCATCATTTCCTGTTCAGTAGCCAGTGCCCAGGTCCCCATTAAGTAAACGTGTGTGCTTGTGCAGGCTCACACCTTTCCCTGATAAATGGAGTTGTGCCAAGGGTTACCAGTAGCCAAAGGAATTCTCACCACTAAATTGGTGAGCTCCCTGTGCTTGCAAAGGTTATTATGTCTCCAATCTAGACAGATGTAATTCCTCCACATTTATTTCCACTCTCATTCCACGTCTCTTTCCCAGGCAACCTACGCACAGAACCGCCATGACCATTTTCTAGTTGCCTTTGGCGGTGCTCCCCCTTTCCTAAGCACTGCAGTTAGGCATGTCCACTCCAGCAGGAAGAGGTGGAACTTCTACTGCCCGGCGCTTTGCTCTGCTTAAAAAAGAAGCAAACTTGCACTTCATAGAACTGTGTCAAAATGTGAAGAAGAAAAATACTTGGGGGGGGGGGGAAGAGTTAAATAAGCAAAACTCCACAATAAGACAGAGGTTGACTGGCTGTGAATCAGAATTGTCCTTTCTGTAGTCTGTTAAGTCTTGCAGGGGAAGCTGATAGCATCAGATTCTATTTAGAACAGTTATCCCCAAATTTTTGGGGGTTGCTGCCCCCTTTCCTCTTGGGCACTGACCCTTACACCCCCATGCCTCTTTGTATTAGAGGCACTAGTTTTGTCATACCTTAGGTGAATTAATCAATGCTCCTTGCTTGCCCAGCCTCTCTCTCTCCTCATCCCTCAGGGGATGGGGCAGTCTCCTTGATGCTCCTGGGCAGCAGTAGCGGCAACGGCAAAGCAGGTTTAGTTGGCCTTGGGCCCTGGCTGGCTGGCACAAGAGGCCCTGTGGGGAGGAGGGCCTGGGATCAGTGTGCCACAGTTGTGTCACAGTTTGCCTGGGCATGCTCCTCTACCATCCCCACTCCCACCAGGGCATAGGGAGAGGGGCACTGTGTGGATGGCAGCTTGCAGGACTGTGGGAGTGGGAGCAAGGCAAACTCCTCAGTGGTCTTGTTTGACAAACTTTTGCCTTTTGGTTCTCTTTGTTTCTTCTGCAGATAATAATCTATACAGGCAGTCCCTGGGTTATGGACACAGGGTTTATAGCTGTCTGTGCTTTCATCAGTACAGGTTGTTTGTAACCCGGGGATTACCTGTAATCTCCTAAAGTCCCTCTGCTGACCTCCTTTTTCCTCAGCACTTTGGGAATCACTGATTTAAAAGAAGGGGAGAAGAAAATGGGACTTTGGATAGCTCCATGGATGTCCTGGCGACTGGAACTTCCTTTTACTAGAAAGACAGGAAGATGTTGACTTGTTTTAGATAACGCTATAACCCACACTAAAGGGTTGAATATGGGTTGAAAGTGGTTTGTTGTGTTGTTTGAACCCAGCTGCAACTACAAGCATTCTATGAAGAGACCCATGTTTTGTTGTTGGGCTGTTCCTCATGTTTTATTATTTCAGCTGTATTCAGACAATGCAGTAACCAACATTTCAGTAATAGTCCATGCTTCAACAATGGCCCACACTCAACCCATACACAATGCTTGGGTGTTGTTTGAATCCACTGATTGTCTCAGCAGGGAGCTAAAAGCAACTGAATCTTTATGTAGGCTGATGAGATCTGTAGTGTGGTCTGTTCCATCCCTGTTCTCTTGCCTGATGCTTTAATCTTTGTGTGTGTCTGGGGAGGTGGAAGTTCTGCTGGGGCATAATCTTCTGAGTCAAGGATGATGACAAAGCTGTGTCTCTGGTCAAAAGGCACCAACTGCAGCTCCTAATAAAATAGCCCATGCTTTGGCCTTTTCAGCATTGTCAGCTGCTAACAAAAACCACTAGTGCATCATTTATGCATCACATTCTGTGGAGCACAAAACAGTGTATGTGTGGTTTTCTAAGCAATCTCCCATCTACACAGTGACTATACACAGATCTGCTTAACATCAGTCAACAAGGTTGCTGCATGATGTCAGACCTTGTCTCAAGATCTATCTAGAACCTTGAGAGACTAGGTTGATCTTGGGCATTGTAAATAATATTCAGATGTGGTCTGAAGACAACAGAATTGTGCAGTGTTTCACCAAGAAACATGGGGAAGGAAATTATCTCCTGAAGTGGCACTCCTTGGGCAGCGTTGCATCACTCACAGATAGCTTTACCACTGCTAAGTTCTAAGTGGGCCACTTGTGCCAAGCTTGCAGCTGCTCCTAGGTACCAAGGTCTAAGGTAGCAGTCAACATGACTGTGTACAGGCCTGCACAAAGGGCAAAGAGATGGAGCCTTTGCAGTATATTTCATTATCTATTTATTCAAAGCATTTATATTTCCACTCCTCATTAAGGTTTTCTGGGTGGCTTAAGAAATTCATTAATTAGACAGTTCCTGCCCTCAGGTTTACATTCTAAAAAGACATGAGATGAAAGGAAAGGGATTGAGAAGGAGGGGATTAAAAAGCATAACGATGATACTCGATTCATTTGCCCAGATGCACCTTCTGGTACCTGTTCTGGAACTAATTGTAGTCAGGCTTGCATTGCATTTCTTGGCCTACTGGCCTGGCCTGTTATTTTCTTTCTTCTCTTCTGCAGTCGTTTTCTTTTACATTCAAGTGTAGTCTGTTTCTTCTCCCTTCCCCTCAGGGAAGATTGTTTCCTCAGCTGCCCTTCTGGGGCAATTGTGGGGTCACCACTGGCAGCTTGATAGTGGCAACTCACTGGGTTACGTCTCTTATGTCTTCTTCTGTGATACATATGGTTGTACATACCACAACAGTATTGGTGGAAGCCAGAGATGTATACCAAGTAGAGAGATGCACAAAGGGCAGTGGATAAACCTATAAATTCTGATTTAGAAACGTAATAATCAAATGTAAAACAGGCATGTTGTATATGAATCTGGTGTTTGGAAAAAGCAAGTATTAGATTTATATCCTGCTTTTTTCATTTTTAAAGCACTCAGAGATGCTTTCCTCATTCTGTACCTCCTGTTCTCAGTCTTATCCCCACAACAACCCTGTGAGGTAGGTTGAGCTGAGGGACTGTGGGTCTATGGCCAAATGGGGACTTGAACCCAGATCACCTGAGTCACAGTCCCATGCTGTTAACCACTGCACTACAATGGCTCTCAACTGCAAATATAAGCATGCATGCATGTATGCAAGGGATTTTTAGTGTATTTCTGAAAAATGCATCTGGATATTTAATATAGAATGTTAAGTTGTAAAACCTGTAAACTCCTGTAGCTTCTATTACTATTCTAGATAAACCAGTAGGAAAGTTCTAAGTGAGAATTTGATTAAATTTGATCATTTTACTATTTGGTATACTAATCTATGATTAGATGAAGATTAGCTAAAAGTATATGCCATCTGACAAGCAAAAGTCTAAAAACCCTGAAGAATTATAAAGATAAGTGACTCAGAGGGTCTTCAAAAGGTCAAAGAAAATTGATGTAGAAATAAAACCATAAAAGAAACTAAAATACTAAATGCCAAAGGAAATGATGAGATTGTGGGGAGAAGAAAGTTAATAGAAGTTATAAAGAATCAAAGCATTGAGAGAAATTAATGTTTTACTCATGAAGTAGTAAATTAAACATTCTCAAGGAAGTGAATTCTCTTATTTAACATTTGAAAATACAGTGGTACGGCGGCTCATGGACACCTCAGTTCACCACCAAATTGGGTTGCAAACAGAAATTTAGGAAACATTTTCCTCAGGTCACGAACTCCGCATCAGGTGACAATCGTGGATGTGCTGAGGGGGGGAGATGGCCATCATTGTAGTCACACTTCTGCAGGGAAGACGGGTGCGATCATGGTTGTGCTCGGGGGGGGGGGGAGATGACCGCGATTGCACCCATCTTCCCCCCCGAGCATACCCGTGAGTGTGCCTGTCTTTCCTACACAAGCATGACCGCGCCCGTCTCCCTTCCCAGCACACTCGCAATCGTGCCCATCTTCCCTGTGATTAAAAAAATGTTTACAGAATGGATTAACCTTATTTACATTGAACCTTATGGGGGAAATTTGACTTGGCTCACGACCAATTTGGGTCACGACCAGAGTCATGGAATGGATTAAGTTTGTGAGCCAAGGTACCACTGTATTAAGATTGTTTTATAGGTAGTGATTTTGATATGGACTCTGATGGCAAAAATGACGATACTTCTTCACAAACAATATATAGTTTACATTTTTCTTTTAACCTAGTTTGTGTAGTCCTTTGTTCTAGCAAATGCATGGCCCATCTGTGGATGAAAGTCCCTGTGGCTGGATATGAGTTCCTCTGTCTTTGACCAAGTACATTTTTGCCTTATCTGGTACCATAAATGGTCAGGCTCTTGTCACAGATGAAGAATCTAGTTACAGGTTTTCCCCAAGTTCTTTTCCTATGCTTTGTCCAGGGGAGGAAAGGTTCCTCCGAAAAAGAGAGGAACGTTCATTTACGGGTTTGCTCCCTCCCTTACTTAAATCCTCCTCTGAATCTAATAGCTCCTGTCAAAAAGGGATAAGTGCTGACAAGCCCAACTTGAAATTGCCCCCATGCATAATATATGCCCATGAAGCAACTGCCCACTGGATCATAAGAAAATTGTCTCCAATAAGTTGGAGACAAAATAGCTTTCTCCACTTCCTAGGAACTGATTTGGCATTCTCTGTTTTAGAGAGCCATTGTGGTGTAATGGTCAAGAGCGTAGAAATATAACTGAGCCAGTCCGGGTTCTAGTCCCTGCTTGGCCATGGAGCCAACTTGGTGACTTTGGACCAATCACAGACTCTCAGCCCCACCTATCTCGCAGGGCTATTGTTGAGATAAGATTCACAGCAGCAGGAGGATGTAAGTTGCGTTGAGTTCTTCAAAAGAAAAAAGTAGGATATAAATGTAATAACCTGTAATGTAAATAAGTGTAAATGATCTTCCCCACTTGCTCAAGCACAGGGCTAAAGTGAGGCAAATGCTAGAAAGATACCTTTGTTTTGGATTGCTTTCCATCATATAAGTCACCAATGTATGGCAAGTTTTGGAACATGTTTCCTTTTTCGTTGTGGTGTTTTGTACTCAAATAGTCTAATGTAATAATGTTTTTGAAATGTATCTTTTTGTTATTTTATATTTACATTCTGCCTCTTCAGGAGGCAAATTACTTCCCATTTTTATCTTGGTAACCTTCAGTAGTTTTAACTTTTAAAACACAAAACAAAGAATATTTCTTAATTTTTAAAAAGCATCTCAGTTTTTAATGCACCTCTCCAGCCACCTCTTATAATGGAGATTAACATGATCCCCCTTCTCCTGTCCCTCTCTTTGTTTACAGCCTTCATCCTGTTCTCTCTAGCCTTTATTTAAACTACCACTTTCCCTCTGCAATATGATAAAACCTAACAGTTGCTTTTTACTTTAGATCAAGTCTTGAACTGAAAAAGGACACAGTTCAGTGGCGAGGCATTCCCACCAATGCTATTTTCAGACCATAAGCTTGAGTTCTTTCCTTCTGTCCTTGCTGTCCTGTATTAATTGCCCCTGTAGGCATTGGTGACCACTGCTTGGAAAACCTTGCTTTATCAATTCTCACAAATCACATAACTTTTTCAATTGTACCATGGATGTGGTGGAAGACAGAAGAGGGAGGGAGTAGTAGATACTTCAATTATTCTGGCAGATGTCTCCACATGCACTCACTTTTTAGAATGAAAGAAAAGCTGGTGTTATGCTGGGAAATTCTTCTGACAGCTCATTATTGGATCAGTATGTGCTGTTTTCAGGATTACCTTGTATTTTTAGATTTGGCTTTCATGCATCAAAACAAATTGCAGGAATCACTGGAGAACTTCCTTGTCTGGAAGAGTCAGCTTGGCACTTTATTATTCCTTTTGCAATCAAAGATGAACAGAACCCAAGACAGACAGCTGTGGAACAGCTGGTGGAACATGTGGCATCAGGAAACATCTGTCAGATATCACAATGTCTTGGGAAATAAGAGTAGACGAACGACTGAGGGAATCAGTGATAGTTTTTGTCTGTGGCATCCTGTGGATGAATCGAGTTGGCAAACATTTTAAGATCTAATAATAAAATGCCACTCTCTTCTGACAGTTGTATTAGCCCACCTCTATCCATTATGAGAAGCTGAGCCAATAAATACAAAGATAGTGCATAGCTCTTCTGAACGACGTTTGACCAAGTCTGGAAGAGGCTACAATCCTTCCTAAATCTGGGGATACTTTGGGATCCAGTATTGTTATAAGGGCCTCAGGGAACCTTTTAGTGGCTTGGACTTATATTCCAGCTATGGCCCAATCTGGACAGAGATAGCCTATCTATAAAAAACCACACTCTGGTAACTTATCATTTGGGTGATTGCACTGAATTATGTATGGGGATGTCTTTGCAAACAGACTAGAAATTTCAGAGCAGTAGGACGGTTAATGGGGACAGACCAATATGATCCTGTTATGCCAGAGCTTTGTGATTTCCACTGGCTTCCATGTCATTTCTGGGCACATTTCAAAGTGCATGTATTAATTTTTAAAGTCCTAACAGCTTGGGTCCAGGTTACCTAAGGAATCATCTCCTCTCCTATATAGGTGCCTGAAGTTTGAAGTCAGCTTCCATGGCCTTTCTCTGGATCCCCTTGCATCCTGATTGAAAACTGAGAAGCTCACCAGTTCCAGAGGAGCTCACCATGTACCTGTGTGGTGCTGTTTTCAGTGCCAGCTAAAGATCTTTTCATTTTCCTTGATATTTTAGTATTTGGTTTTTTAAAAATATGTTAGTCTTAATTAATCCCCTTGTTAGGCAGCTGGCTTTCCCTTTTTAAACTCTAGCTACATTTTAATGCTTCATAGTATGTTTATTTGTATCATTTATTTATTATTATGATTTTTAGAGTTTATGGCTTTAAGTTTAGTTGTGTGAACAATGCAGAGAGATTTGGCTATTAGGTGGCATAGACATACAATAAGCACAACAGGCAAACCACAGGATTTCTGCTGAAAATGGCACTCCTGTTCCAGGTTTTCCCCTTGTATAATGTAGAGTTGAGCTTTCTCCATGTTCTGGTGACATTATTTTGTATATTTCCTTGGTAGCCAGTTACATGGATTTTAGTAGGGAACACACAGCTCCCTCAGCCAGGATAGTCTCCCTGCAGCAAAACTCTCCACTTCTCCATAACCAATGTGCCAGCCTGGTGTGTGCAGAATGTCGGACTGGGGCTTGGGAGATCCAAGTTGTACTCCCTGCTTGACCATGAAGCTCCTTGGCCAGTCAGGCTATCGGCCTAACCTACCTCACAGGGCTGCTGTTAAAGTAAAATGAAGAAGAACAGGATCACTGGGTTCCTCTCAAAAGGAAAAAAGATGGGGCATGAATGTAGCAATAATGTTTGTTCAGATTTTAAACTGGATACGGAATGCTGTCATCCCCCTAAAAGGAAATCCTCTTTACACAGCCAGCAGCTTGCACTGATGTTTTCTTAAAAATAAAACAAAACAGCTTGCACAGTAGACTCTCGGTTAACCGGCACCCATGGGGTTTGGAAGATGCCAGATAAATGTAGTTTCTGGTTGCTTGAGAGTTACGGTTAAAAATAGGCCTAACTAATACAATACCCGACACCATACCATACCAGAAACTCTGTATTGACTTGATATTAATATCGAAATACAGTAATTAAAAGCAAATAAAGACAAACTTCTTCCTTCTGAGACTGAGCCTTAATGATGAGCCGCCATTAAATTCGGCCATGAGCACTGCATGACGCTCACCTTGTTCAAGCATCTTGCATATTTCCTTCTTCTGCTTGAGGGTAAGCACGCTGCATTTATGCTTACTTGAGACCTGTTTTGGCATAGTTGGGTTTGGGTGAGAACACAAAATTTGACTAACCGTAGATCCCAATGATGCAGTGAATTGGCGGGAGTGGGTGACAAACAAGTAGGCTTACTCATGGTGTGTGGGTGAGATGCACCAAGTTTAAACTTACATTTCTTCTGGAAATTGATTTTATTTTAATTTTTATCTAAAGTATTATTTCTTTGATTTTTTGCTGGTCGCGTGAGTTGCAGTTAACTGAGAGTCTGCTGAACTAATGCAAGTGATTTGTCAAGCATTGTTGCATCTTCTCAAGAATATTTACACAGATTTAACTCTGAGCAATTTTCAAATACTTTTGTCTCCTGCTGGTACCTTTATATTATATACAATATTTATTAGCTAACTAGGCTTAAATAAACTAAGCAGTGCTTTTTTCATTCTGGTTGAGGATTTTCAAGTAATGCATTCCTTCCTATTATATTAATCTCTCTGTGCAACTCCAGGAATAGAATTAAAAAACACTTTTTTGGTAACTGAGTAAATGAGAAATCCAACTTGTGTTTAACTTTGCTTTTCATAAAATATGGCTCCTATTTGATAACATGCAATCAAACAGCAAATTAGTAGGAATTCGTTTGAATTGCCTCATTGGGTTCTGGTGTCTAGCTGTAAGAAAGCACAGTTGTTTATATTGCTGCACCGTGTTTGTTCATTCAAGGTGCATTACTTCTCAGTGCAGTTCTTATCATATTGTCTCCATGAAAAAGCTTTGTATGAAATGCTTGCTGTTTTTCTGTAGCACTAGGACTTAAAATATATGATTACTAGGAAAAGTAGACACCACATTGAATATGTCTTTGTACCTGCTATGTGCACTGGTATTAGGTCAGAGATATTTATGAAGCAGCTAATTTTGAAGCTTTATAGAAATCTGTAAATTCCAATTAAAGAAACAGCAGCATGCAAGGACTGAGGAAAGGAATAATTTACTTTAGTTTCTCATTTAAGAGTACCCCTTCAAAGGGGAATTGAGCTGATCTTGATAAGGTCTTTAGCCTATTTTTAATTCGTGCTGTCTGCAAATGTCTCTTGTATTTGTTGGAATGCAATGTTCACATGCCCTTATATTTACTTCTTTCTGTATTGGTTTTCCCAGCCTTTGAATGTGAGGTTCCAGCAAATTATGTTTGGCATGGAACATACCAATTATACTGTACAGTATATTATACATACATACAATTATACTGAACATACAGTTATACTGTAATAACAACATTGTGTACCCAATACTCCATACATTTCCAGAAAATGGTATTACATTGGCATTAAAGGGACATTACTCTGGAGTTACAGGTAGATAACAGTGAACAAATAAATGGGGACTCCCCAGGGTAAGAGTCATTATTAGTGTCTGTAAAGTATATTGATTTCTTATGGTATTATAGAAATAATTATGATTGTTGCAATATGTTTGCTGAATAGTTTACACTTGAATGACATTCCTACTTGCTCAGAATTTATTGTTATTTGTAAGGCTCACAGAACTAATAACAATAAAGAAAGACTATTCATTATGAGAGATTCCTCTAATGCACAATTACCCTGTTTTTTATTTCTGACTTGAAATTTTAAGAAGCCCACTTGCATTCATGCCTTTTAAATAAGGTACAATACTATTGCTCCCATTTTAGAGAAAGACTGAATGAAAGATGGTATGCATTCATGTGTTTTACATAGTGAAAGATGGTGTGGACTTCCATCCCATCTTTTTTCCTTCCAAGGAACTCAGGTTGATTAGATAAGTCTCCTCTTCTTCCTCTAATTCTTATCCTTGCATGATGTTAGTAATGGACAGGGGACACATGTGTCACATAAGTACACTAATTAGACCCTGGCTTGCTGATACTACTTCAGTAATCAGGAAACAGAGTTGCTTCCTTCTACATGAAACTGTTGTGGGAGGTTATCTTGGTGTGTGGACTGAAGTGCCATCAGTATGACAACAGAACAAAACTCTTCGTCTCTTTTTCACCAGGTAAGGCAGTGGATATCCTGAATAGTGCCCGGGCAGGATAATTGACTACAAGGAGGCAAAGAAACAGGAGCTCAGTGGTTCATCAGCTTGGTTGAGTGGCATTCAGCTTGCCCCAGATGGAGTGGCACTCTCTCCGAAAGTGCTGGCCCACCACTTGGGGGTGCTTCTGAATCTGCTGCTGACACTCAAGGGCCAGGTGGCCTCAGCTTAGGGTGGTTGTACCATTCGTGAAAGAGATAGGTTGGAGACAGTTGTCCATGCTCTGGGAACCTCTCAACTGAATTACTGCAGTGTTCTGTATGTAGAGCTACTTCAGAGTATGGTTCAGAAATTTCACTTAGTCCAAAACAGAACAGGGATGCTACTATCTGGGACTGGCTGATAAGCTCCTGGTTCACTGAGTTGGTGCTGACCTTTAAAACTCTAGACAGCTTGGATCCAGGGTATATAAAGCATGCCTGCTCCTGCATGTACCTGCTCAATCCTTTAGGTCAACTTCAGAGCCCCTTTTTTGGGTGCCCCTGCCAAAGGAAGCTAGGTGGGTGGCTATAATGGAGAGGCATCTGTGTCTGCAACAGATTTCTCAGTGAGGTTCTCCTGGCACCTTATGTTGTTACGTTTTTGGCACCAGGGAAAGGCCTTCTTCTTTTCCCCCAAGAATTTTAGAGACTTAAGTTCTATGTTTTATAGATCCCTTTGCTGTTTCTTGCTTCACATTATATTGTATTATATTTGTATAATATAATAACCAATATTTATAATATTTGCACTGTATTACATATTTAACTGTTCCATGTCATTTTAGTTTTTTAATTGTTTATAATGTACCCAGACAGAATTATTATTGGATGGATTAGAAATGTAATAAATAATTGTTGGTAAAGCAGGACCCAAAGCAGGAGAAAGCAATTATCCTTCCATTGCCTGTTAGTAGAATAAGTGAATATTCACACCATAGGCTGAAATCAGATGAGTCTCTTAAGAGACTGAACTGGATCACTCATCGTGTTCCAGCAGGCCAATCAATCGCCACTTTTAATTTTAGTTGGATATGCTATATTAATTATCTGAGCATTACTGCTGTAATGAAATAACCACAAGGTTAATCTCTGTCATGTTTAGGATAAATGCTTGATACCTACTGGTAAGTGGTAGGACAAAGGCTTGAATGATTGGATAAAACGACTCAGAACTTCTTTCTAATTGCGAAGATGCTTTACAATAGCCTTTCCCAACCTGATGTTCCCTAGCTGTGTTGAATAACTGCTTTCATCATCCCCATGTGGGAAGTGTAGGACAAATAAAAGGAGAAACGACTTCACCCAGTGTATAGTTAAACCATGGGATTTGCTGCTGTGGGAAGTGGTGATGGCTGCCAATCTGGATGGCTTTAAAAAGGGATTGGAGAGATTCCTGAGGGAGGAGGCTATCAGTGGCTACCAGCCTTGCTGGGTATGGGCTGGATCAGAGGTGGCCTGCCTACATGCACCAGTCGCTGGGCAGCTCGGGCAGGCAGAAGTCTTCACCCATCCTGCCTGAGGGGTCCTGTGGGCAGCTGGTTTGCCACTGTGTGTACAGTGTCCTGGACTAGATTGGCCTCTGGTCTGATCCAGGCTGACGTTTCTGATGTTTTGAGGAGAATGGCAGTCCAAAGGATCATCAGCAGAGCCAGAGGGCACCTGGCAGGAGAAAGTTGCTTTGCCCTAGGCTCAGTATTCCTATCACTGTTTTTCTAAAATCAACTGACAAATGTATTTGCTATGGCATGCTTGAAATGGCAATGCCAATCTTATTTTCATACCTTTCTGAGAACAAACTTTCTGGGACTTCTTACACTGGCTCGATTCAGACATAATGTAAAGTTGTGTTTTAATGTTGTGGGAAGGATGAGCAGGTGCATCAAAGGCATGGTCTCATTCTCCCTTTCCAATATTCAAAGGACACGCTCCACTTCCATTTGCAGTTTGGGGAAAAATGTAGGTTTCTTTTGTGTCTGAATTGCACAGAGCAGCAGCTGTGTAACCATGCAGTTCTCCATATAGGGCAGAGTTTTAATGAGAAATTTCTTTTTTAAAGCAGGGTAACCAGATAACAAGATATTAAAAATGTCATTGGAAGGAGGAGAGGGAAAACTACAATCACATATATATGCACCAATAAAGTCAATCTAATTTACCAAGTTACTTATGACTTTCTGAATGAAGGTTTGCATTTCAAAATGTATGTAGAGCTTCTCAACAGCAAGGATGAACTGAGAGAGTTCATCTTGGATTCCTTTTTTTTTAAATAAATTTTATTGTTTTCACTACAACCTAACTTTAAAAACAACGATTATTTAAGACATCGGACATTCCGGGTTAACATCTTCTTCATTTTAACAGTCAATAGTCATATTCAAATCTACAAATAGTCCCATTTCTCTAGCTGATAATAAAATGAATTCCAAGTTTGGTAGAGATTTATGTCCTTCTTCTCCTTCAGAGACAAGATCGATCTGTCCCTTTCCATACAGTCCAAAATCCCTTCTGAGCTCAACTCTTTGGTGCATGGCTCTTCACTCCTCCTGTAGGGAGCAAATAAAATCCTTGCCACAGTAATTACATGTAAACTCAAATATATGGTCTATTTATCAATATCATTAAGAAAAGAAAAAATAGAGAAAAGCCTTCAGATTTAAATATGTGTTTACATTTCCAATGTCCAATTGACAAGTTTAAAAACATTTCTACTAAACTTAGCAATAAGAACTATAAGTCATTTACTTCTATCTGTCTGTCTGTCTATCTATAAAACATTTTTATAAGTTTTCTTTATGTGAAATTACTAAGATTACCTTGATATTTCTTTATCATAACTTTTACTGTTTCTAGAACTCAATGTTATGTCCAACATTTTGTGCCTGTATTATCATAATTTCCTTAACTCATTAATCTTTCATTTTATACCCAAAAAGCAGTTATACAATCCTTTAATCATTCTTTCATCCAGTTTTAAAATCATTTAATCAAATGTTACTAATTCCTTTATAGGATCATATATTCTATAGACTTCACATATCTCAATCCTATTTGAACTTTATGCCACCAAGAAATGTCATTTACCCTTATCACCTATAAGCATGCCATCCCATTTATAAATCATATGCTTCAAGATATATAATTCCCTTAAAATCATCCATTCTCCCACAGAAATTTATGACTTCTAACATAGCTTAGGTTGACTCTATAAATCAGGTCAGATTGTTTATCAGTCTCTTCCTTTTCCAAAACAGGAACATCTGTTAGCATAGTGTTTATTAAACCACTTAGGTTTTCATTTTTTGCTTCTAGTGTGTTCTGAAATCTCTCCAATATGGCAACTGAATCCCATAACAACTTATTTGTTTGTGTTAATTGTTGCTTCTCTTGATCCATCTTTTCAATTTTCTCTTCAAAAACTTAAGCCTTCTTTTTCACTTCTTGTATCTTTTGTTCATTTTGTTTTATTTTAATACCAGAACCTGCAAGTTGATTCATTATCTTCAAGACATAGCTATCCAATTTGTCCAATTCATCCTTTTGTTTCAAAGCAAATTCTTGTATAGCGTTTTTCATGGACTCTTGTGATGCTTGGATAGATGTTAAAGATGCTTGTATTGCCAAGAATGTTGTTTGTAAGCTTTGAGAAGCAGTCCTAGATGCCAAAGATGATAGGTAAATTTTATCCATGATGAAAGTAAAAGGTTTAATTAAAACAATTTTAAATAACCTGTTGTGGTACTAAATAGCCACTAAATAGCAACAAAAAATCACAGAGAGAGGAAAATAAGCGTTTTTTTTTTTTTTTTTTGGCAAAGTATCTGTTAAAAGATAAAATGACCACAGGGTGGCATTGAAAAAGTTATTTGTTCAACCCTACAGAAACTAGAGGAATCTGATTGCCATGTCTCCGAAATGGAAATTTTTTAAAAAAGAGAGCTTCTTCTACCAATTAATATAAAATAAGCTCAAATTTAATTCTTCGCACTTGGGGAGATTAAACATAGAAAAAATCTCTTCTCTTCCAAGTCCCAAATACCCCCAGTTTCACGTTATCTCCCCTAGACTTGTCACTGCTTGAACTCCACAGGGAGAGGTTCCCTCCCTCAGCCAAAGGGCCTTTCATTTGTTGTTAAGATTGATGGTTATCTCACAGGTTCTTTCACAGGCAGTATTTTAAAAGGTTTAATAACTCACCCAGCAGGACCAATATCCACTCTTATGCTTCTTTTTGTTTTCTTCGCTATTAATCCGGTGCTGACAGCTTGTGAGGGGGTGCACCCCTCTCTGTCAGTTCACTGAGAATTCCCCCGAATTTCTCCCATCGGGTGAGGAACTGCCGCCCCCCACCAGGCAGAAGTATGCTTGGGCTTCTAATCCCTGCCCCGACAGGGCTTGGATGGGCCACCCCCGGGCCCCCTGTAGAACGGATTTCGATGTTGAGCACAGAGCCCCGTTCTCCACAGCCATCTCGTTGCAAAGTCAACCGGAAGTCGAATCCCATCTTGGATTCCTGATTCGATATTATGAGGAGTATAACAAGGAATAAGCAAACCCTTACTGTTACGGGAATCTGAGTTCAGTAAAAGCTGCCCCTTAGTGGAGACTAAGGCAAAGGCCATAAGCAAAATGCTTATTTATCTGAGTGTCCCAGAGGTGCACCATCACATTTCAATGTCCATACCAACTTAATTGGTTCATTTTTGTGCAGCATTAGCATTCCAGTGTGGGTTGCTGGGGAAGGGTGCCAATGCTACATGGATGTCTCCTACATGTAGAAAGTGTATTTAAGCATGACTGGACATTCACAGAATATTTACATGGACATTCAATCATATGCACTTCTGTCATAAGAAAGAAGACATTTATACAGCTATATCTAATATAGACATTTATACAGCTATATCTTCAAACCATTTATCTAATGGTTTGAAGAATGTGCTTCCGTATAAAACCTTCATTTTGGGTTCAGATATTTGTCAGGTCCTATGTGACTATCTTGCATGAACTACAAAAAGGCAGACTGTGAATGATTAGACTTTCAGGTGGGGGCAACTTGTAGCTCTCCAGATGTGTCTATGTACAATTGCTATTAGCCCTAGCCAGCAGAGCTGAAACACCTGAAGGGCTACATTTTGTGCAGTGCTAGTACAGAGGGCAGTAGATCAATCAGCTTTATGAGGCACTGTCTCCTAATTAGTATTTTTGTGCATGTACCCAAAAATGCCACAGTTTGCACACTTGAGTTTGAATAATGGCTCATACAATAATGTAAATTGGCAGCTCCATGCAATGCTAGCTGAGTTGTGAGTATTCTTGGAAGTCCCATGTCCTTTTGCAGGCAATTTTCCAAAAGTTGTCCAAAATAGGCTGGAGTGGAAGTTTTACAGCAACACACCCTTAGAAAACTCAAACTAGTAGATGAATATAGTTTTGAAACAAAGTGCAGATAGCAAACAATGAATCCTGCTTTTAAAATGCCCCATTCATGTGATTTTCTGACTTTAGAAGTCATGAGACAATATATTTTCCTTGTGCTTTATTCTTCCTTGAAATTATATTGATGGTGTGTTGATGACCTAGCTTTGCCTGGAAATAAATCATGTTATTCTTCTGGTCTATGGGACTTCAAGAAGAAAAAGATTTTTTACATAGGATTATGCTCTCAGCTGGGAAATAAACTGAAGTTTATTTAATAAACTGTAGGCACTGGAATACATTTTTCTTTACTCCAGTGATAAAGAAAATGGCAGCATCCTAGTGGAGTTCTAAATGAGTTATAACACTTTGTCTGTACAATTGCAGAAAATCAATATCTGGAAACACATTTTGTATATTTCTACAAGGATTTATTCTTTAAAACCACCAGTTCTAATTTTTAAAGCAGTGTTTTAAGTAGATAACGAGAACCATTAATCATTATCATAGAATTCTCCAACTTTTTCTTTCAAAGCATGGGAATGAGGTTCCCCTATTGTTGTTGTTAGTTGCGAAGTTGTGTCCGAACCATCGCGACCCCATGGACAACATTCCTCCAGGCCTTCCTGTCCTCCACCATCCCCTGGAGTCCACTTAAACTCATACCAACTGCTTCAGTGACTCCATCTAGCCACCTCACCCTCTGCCATCCCCTTCTTCTTTTGCCATCTATTGTTCTCAGCATTAGGCTCTTCTCCAGGGAGTCCTTTCTTCTCATTAGGTGGCCAAAGTATTTGAGTTTCATCTTCAGTATCTGGCCTTCTAAAGAGCAGTCAGGGTTGATCTTCTCTAGAACTGAATGGTCTGATTGCCTTGCGGTCCAAGGGACTTGCAGGAGTCTCCTCCAGCACCACAATTCAAAGGCCTCAATCCTTTTGCGCTCAGCCTTCCTTATGGTCCAGCTTTCACAGCCATACATTGCAACTGAGAAAACCATAGCCTTGACTATACGCACTTTTGTTGGCAGGGTGATGTCTCTGCTTTTTAGTATGCTGTCTAGATTTGCCATAACTTTCCTCCCCAGGAGCAAGAGTCTTTTAATTTTTTGGCTGCAGTCCCCGTCTGCGGTGGTCTTGGAGCCCAGGAAAATAAAATCTGTCACTACCTGGCAAATAGATGAGGAAGAAATGGAAGAAGTGAGAGGACCGGATGCCATGGTCTTAGTTTTCTTAATGTTGAGTTTCTCAAGAGACAAATAAGATGGTCTGGTACTCCCATCTCCTTAAGAACTTGCCACAATTTGTTGTGATCCACACAAGCAAAGGCTTTAGCATAGTCAAAGAAGCAGAAGTAGATGTTTTTCTGGAACTCCCTAACTTTCTCCATGATCCAGCGTATGTTGGCAATTTGATCTCTAGTTCCTCTCCCTCTTCGAAACTCTGCCTGTACTTCTGGTAGTTCTTGGTCTACATACTGCTGGAGCCTAGCTTGTAGGATTTTGAGCATAACTTTGCTAGCATGTGAAATGAGTGCAATAGTGCGGTAGTTTGAACATTCTTCGGCATTGCCCTTCTTTGGGATCGGAATGTAAACTGACCTTTTCCAATCCTGTGGCCACTGTTGAGTTTTCCAAATTTGCTGGCATATTGAGTGTAGCACTTATACTGCATCACCTTTTAAGATTTTGGATAGGACAGCTGGAATACTGTCACCTCCACTAGCTTTGTTGTTGCTCAGACTTCCTAAGGCCCATTTGATTTCACATTCCAGGATGTCTGGCTCAAGGACATTGACCACCTCATTGTGGTTATCAGGGACATTAAGTTCTTTCTTGTATAGTTCTTCTGTGTAATCTTGCCACCTCTTCTTAATCTCTTCTGCCTCTGTTAGGTCCCTGCCATTTTGGTCCTTTATCATGCCCATCTTTGCATGAAACATTCCCTTCATATCTCCAATTTTCTTGAAGAGATCTCTGGTCCTCCCTATTCTATTGTTTTTTTCTATTTCTTTGCACTGTTCATTTGAGAAGGCATTCTTATCTCTTCTAGCTATTCTCTGGAATTCTGCATTCAATTGGGTGTATCTTTCTCTTTCTCCATTGCCTTTCACTTCCCTTCTTTCCTCTGCTATTTGTAAAACTTCCTCAGACAGCCATTTTGCTTTCTTGCATTTCTTTGGGATGGTTTTATTAGCCAGCTCTTTAGTAGCCAGCTCTTGTTGCGAACCTCCGTCCATAGTTCTTCAGGCACTCTGTCTATCAGATCTAATTCCTTAAATCTATTTGTCACCTCTACTGTATATTCATCAGGGATATGATTTAGGTCATACCTGAGTGGCCTAGTGGTTTTCCCTACTTTCTTCAATTTAAGCCTAAACTTTGCAACAAGAAGCTCATGATCTGAGCCACAGTCAACTCCTGGTCTAGTTTTTACCGACTGTATAGAGCTTCTCCATCTTTGGCTGCAGAGCACATAGTCAATCTGATTCTGTGTTGACCGTCTGGTGATGTCCATGCGTAGAGTCGTCTCTTGGGTTGTTGGAAAAGAGTGTTTGCTATGACCATCGGATTCTCTTGACAAAATTCTACCAGCCTGTGCCCTGCTTCATTTTGTACTCCAAGGCCAAACTTGCCTGTTATTCCGGTTATCTTTTGGCTTTCTACTTTAACATTTCAATCCCCCATGATGATAAGGACATCATTTTTGGGTGTTAATTCTAGAAGGTGTTGTAGGCCTTCATAGAACCGGTCAACTTCAGCCTCTTCAGCACCAGTGGTTGGGGCATAGACTTGGACTACTGTGATGTTGAATAGTTTCCCTTGGATTCGAACTGAGATTCTGTCATTTTGGAGATTGTATCCCAGTACTGCTTTTCCTACTCTTTTATTGACTATGAAGGCTACTCCATTTCTTCTGAGGGATTCTTGCCCGCAATAGTATACCTGATGGTCATCTGAATTAAATCCACACATTCCTGTCCATTTTAGTTCACTGATTCCTAAGATGTCGATGTTCAGTCTTGTCATCCATCTCTTGTTTGACCACATCCAGCTTGCCTTGATTCATGGATCTTACATTCCAGGTTCCTATGGGGTATAGATCTTTGCAGCATTGGACTTTCCTTTCACCACCAGATACATCTGCAACTGAGTGTCCTTTCGGCTTTGACCCAGTCACTTCATTTGTTCGGGTGCTACTAGTACTAGCCCTCTGCTCTTCCCCAGTAGCATATTGGATACCTTCCAACCTGAGGGGCTCATCTTCCGGCGTCATATCTTTTTGCCTTTTGGTACTGTCCATGGGGTTTTCATGGCAAAAATACTGGAGTGGGTTGCCATTTCCTTCTCCAGTGGATCACGTTTTGTCAGAGCTCCCTGTTATGACCTGTCCATCTTGGGTGGCCTTGCACAACATAGCTCATAGCTTCATTGAGTACCCAAGCCCCTATACCATGACAAGGCAGTGATCCATGGAGGAGGAGTTTCCCCAATATTGTTTAGCAAATAAAGGACTGTGACAATTTGGCCTAGCAGACAATTACTGCACATAGGTGAGCTCTGTAATTTCGCCATGGCCATACATACGTACTTTGGGATCTGATATATCTGATGATCATTAAGGGGAACCAGTGGACTGTGATTTTGGGCTGGACTGGGAGAGCAGGGTTTCCGTTTCCATTCAATTCTTAGTTTTCTTGGGTGGTCTTGTCAAAATCAGTACCCCAACCTAGCCTACCTCACAAGAACATCTGATAGTAAACTGAGTTTATCTGATTTTGCATGTTAGTATCAACCCCATATTTATCTTATCCAACCCATATTGCATCAGCGAAATGATAGAATATAGATTTTGTAAGATAACTAAGGAGTTGTTGCAAGCATGTGAAGTAACCACACAATATTTGCCTTGAATTAGCTTTATTATATTGTTTCTACTGCATGTGATTCTTACTGCAAGTGCTCATTGAATACTGCTTCAAAAATTCTGGCCACTGTGCTTTGTTAATTTCACCAACTGAAGAAATTGTCCAGATTTTAAAATAGATTGGATAATCACTGTGTAAAAGTCTATCTGGTTGATCTGCAGTTTGCATTCCAACAGAGGCAGAAAACTAGGGGTGGGTGAGTGGGTAGGAACTACATGTCCTAAGGCAGTGGTTTTCAACCACTGATCCATGGACAAGTGCCGGTCTGCGGGAGATTTCCTGCTGGTCCATGGTGGGGCTGTATCCCACTTGCCACAGACTGGCGTGGGAGTTGGCTGTGCTCCACCATCTCTTTTTTGGTGGGTATCACATTTGTGGGGAATGTGCTGGTGCTGCTGGGGGTTGGGGAGCAGGGAGAGGAGAGATGACTTGGTGGGAGCTGGCTGGGAGCAACACTGCACCGATTTCAGTATTTTGTTCTTTTGTTGGCATTTTTTGTTGCTTGGTTTCTGATGTTCTGGAAAATTTTCATTTTTTGGGTATTGTGTTTGGAAACTAATACACAGAATACTCTATTATGTGCATGGTGCTTTTTGTTTCTGCCTCAGTGGTCCCTGAGGTGGTTTTCCTGTTTTGCTGGTCCCCAGCTGTGGAAAGGTTGAAAACCACTGTCCTAAGGCAAATTTGGAACTCCCTGTTTGCATTGCAATGCTAATGAGAAGGGTGGCATCATTTTGCAGGGAAATTGTTTCAGTATTACCATGCCTGTTTATTGTCCCCTTCAAATGACCCTTTGCTTTGCTTTGCTTTGCTTTGCTTTGCTTTGCTCTGCCTCTGCCTCTGCCTCTGCCTCTGCCTCTGCCTCTGCCTCTGCCTCTGCCTCTGCCTCGCTTTGCTTTTAAATGCCTTCTCCCTGCATTTCAGAGCAGAAGAAGTCCACAGGTAGGGCACAATACTTAGGTTTATTTCCCAAG
>NW_025335568.1:36395587-36400281 GCF_004798865.1 Varanus komodoensis
AATTATTTTTCTCCCAAGCCATATATATATATATATCGCCTGGTGATTCTGCAAGATTTAACAAGTTTGATAAGCAACTTTATGGGAAAGGTTTACTTGTGGCAAAGCTAAGTAAGAACATGGTAGTATACTCTTCCAATAATGAAAGTGATGGTCCAGTTTTGAGCAGTGATGTGGGTTTCTCAAGAAAAACCCTCCCAACAGCCACTCTGCATGCCATACCATAGTGCTGAAAGGGGATTTGAGAAACATGGATGGAATCAGCAGAGGAGAAGAAAACAACCAACCTAGGGATTAAGCAAATATACCATATCATGTTTGATCATCTGCTGGACAAAGCCTGCATACAGCAACAAACCATGGATCTGTGTTATGTGCAAACCAGGCCTATATATGTGATTATTCTTGTTAAAGCCACTTAGCCCCTTTTGGTCTGAAATAACTTGAAATTAAATTTCATATTGCAAATGCATTTTTTTCTCCCATTTCTCAAGGTCTTATATAAATAAGTCACTTGTTGACTTAAAAATATTCCCATTAGCAAGAACTAAATGGTAGGAATAGTAAACTTTACAACAAGCATTTTCAGTCAGCTTCTCTGCAAGCTTCTCTGAATTTATTTGACCATATTGCACTTTTAATCCTCCGAACTGTATTTCATCTCAAGCAGAAGAAAGCTATGGAAGCAGTGTTGATGTCCGCCAACTTGGATGGCTTTAAAATAAGATTAGACAAGTGCATGGAAGGCTACCTGTCATGGTGACTACGTGTGACTTCCATGAGGCACATGACTTTAACTGTTTCTGGTGGACACAAGAAGAAAGATACTTTTGCCCATGTGTCCGCTATGGGCTTCCCGTTTGCCTCTGGTTGGCCAAAGTGGGAAGAGAATGCTGGACAGGTCTTTGCTATGCTCTAGCAGAGTTCTTCTAATGAAGTATCTCTTCTAGCCTTATTAGATCTATTATAAAATTAAATTAAGAGTGTAGTGGACTCCTGATAGATTAGATCAACAGGAATGATGAGTCGTGTTGATTGCTTGAGATGTTCACTCACAGGTGCAGTGCTAACTTATATAGTTGTGCCTTGTAATGAAAACCCATTGGAGCAAAATATTTTAGAGGATTGCTTTTGTGTTAAGGTCTGTGTATGACTTCACAATTTGGAGAAAAACCAGGAACTTTGGGTCCTCAGAACAACTGCTTGTAGCCAAGTGCTTGTTTCTTAGAAACGGGAAATCTTTTCAATGTCCTAACACAGGAGAGTGGCTAGAAGATCAGTTCTATCTGGTAGTTAAAGCAAAAATTATTAATTGGGAGTCTTTAGGGCAACTTTGTCAGCAAGTGGCCACCATCTGACTTCCGCTCAGATAAGCCCCAGCCATCATGGAAGGTACCATCATGGGAAAATCTGCTGCAGGGAAATATATTGACATCTAGAAAACACTTTTAGATTTTGTGGATGATTGAGATTGCAGTCCTATACATATCCATTCAGAAGTGCAAGTGAATTTGATGCGATTTAATCCCAGGAAAATGGGTATGCAATTGCAGCCTAAATTGTATCAATGATTCTCTTGGATAGGTGAGCTTGATTTTCTACCCACCATCTTGCCACCTGTTTTTTTAACCATGGTGTTTATTTTATCATTCTTCCTTCTTTTTTTTGCTCTGTCTGATCTGCTTATGTTTCAGTTGTGGAATTATGTTATGGAAGAAATGGGATGTGTTGGGATGGTGGATTTGGAGGGCAGGAAGGGTGAAGATTAAAGGTTCCTGTCTTTCCTTTTATTATAATATGAAGAAGTGTAATAATATGTAAACAGTAAAACACAGACAATGAGATGCTGGAATAGATGGATGCTATGTGATTGCTCTCTTGTTCTTAGCAGAAGACAAAAGACCCATTTAAGGAATATGGGTGTGCAGAAGGTGCTGCCTGGAGCTGAAAAGATACGCAGAGTCAGTGCAAAAGCAGGAGGCATTTTGAGGCATGATGTCTCAGGGCCCTTAAAGCTTCCCTCTCTTTTGTGCTGAAAGTGTTTATATATACTCTGATTTTCTTTGCTTAAGTAGTGAGGGCAGGCAGCTGTAAGTTTGGAAGGGACATTCAAAAGTAAATAGATACTTATTCATTAGATTTATATCCTGCTGTTTCTGCAATGAACTCAGGATGGCTTACATAATTCTCCTCCTCCTGCTGTCAATCTTACTCGTACAACAACAATCCTGTGAGGTTGCTTGGGCTGAGAGTCTATGACTGGCCCAAAGTCCCCCAGCTGGCTTCATGCCTGGGCAGGGACTGGAACCCAGATCTCCTGAGTCCCAGTTCCACGCTTTTAACCACCACACCACACCACACCACACCAACTCTCAAAAATATCATCTTGATCCCATAAAGTTCTTTCACTGCTGGCAGAGCAGTCACAAGTAGATGTGCATACACCGTCAGATGAGGTGTTACATCCATTTTTTTTAAAGTGTATGGGAACAGATGCCTTTACATATAATGTCTGAATGTAAGAAGACATGGCAAATAAAGCATGTTACTTCACTTCAAAATGTTGATAAAACATGCAGTGTTCTCAAGTGCTCCAATTTGTATTTGAAGTTGCCACATTTTAAAGGATGCATTAGTACAAAACAGTACTTGAAATCCAAATACCCTAGACTAGGTACAGGGGCTTA
This sequence comes from Varanus komodoensis, assembly GCF_004798865.1. Taxonomy (NCBI): domain Eukaryota; kingdom Metazoa; phylum Chordata; class Lepidosauria; order Squamata; family Varanidae; genus Varanus; species Varanus komodoensis. The sequence goes on from NW_025335568.1 coordinate 36,398,275, forward strand.
AATCCAGATTTAGACTCCCCTTGTACGCAGTCTACCATATTTGGACTTACCCTAGGGTTTTGATCCAGGTCAAGTGCCCTGTCTCTCCTCCAGAGTAAAATCCAGAAAAAGCTATAACGGCTGGATACAGGTTTCAAGTAATTTTCTGTATTTACTCAAAGACAGCCCTCCCCAAGCTTGTGCTCTCCAGATGTTCTAGAAGATAACTGATCGTATTTTTGACCACTCTTCATGCTGGCTGCATTGATGGGAGTTAGAGTTCAAGGCATAAGAAGGGCAGTGGGTCAGAAAAGGCTACATTAAGTGTATCTCCACTCATCAGTGCAGAACTAGCTGATATCATTGTGCAGTTTTCATACAGATAAATTTCATGACCTTAATTTTCATCTAGTTAGCATAATTATGTTGATTATTTTATGAATTATTTTATTCTTGATCATTCTATGGTTGGTTTCTTTTAAAAAGGAGTTGTTGCTTTGGAATGTTTGAATATTTTAATCGTAGCTGTGGGTTTCTTGCTCGATCCCTCTGTTTCTGGGCTATTTTATCACTCAGTCAAAAGTGTTTCCAAAATTAGCTTTTCCCACCTATCAAGTTTTCACCCAATCACTATATCAGGATTTGTTCTTAGTCCTATGTGGAAAGTCAGGCTGAGGATGGCATCATTCCCTCCTTCCCACCTCTTTTCATTTTTTTTTAACAGTTGCTCATCCCTAGAGCAGAACTATAAAGATCAGTGGTATAAGTCAGTCATTAAGCTCCATTCATTTCAGTGGATCCTTTTATCTCTTTATTTAAATATCTTTTTTTATGACCATGATTTAAGGAGGCTAGACTTATGTTCACCCAATGGGATTTTTGACTTTTTCCATCTCCTGTGAATGGCAAATGTCTACACCTCATCAACATTTTCTTTTGCAGCTCTCTCCTATTTCAAAGGTCTTTTCAATGCATCCTCAGGAAGGGGAGGCACCCTTTAATGTATGGAATTTCAACCCAAAAAAGATAGCACTTTGAATGTGTGCCTAGTAGCTGTGCCTTCATTTATATTCTGCAATCAATGCATGGCCTCCTCCTGGATCAGCCCCACCCCCAGCATAAAGGGATGGGGAATTTTTAAATTCTGGCTTGGGGCCCTAGAACATGGGTGGTATGGGGTGCTTTAAAATATGGATTGGGCCCCTTGTCCCTCTCTAGAGTAACACTGAAAAGAGATAGCTGCCGCATACCCATTTGAAGTAATGTCTGTTTTACCCCCTAGGGCTCACCTGCACAGGCTGTTTTCTTTGAAATAGTCGGGATGGGGCCAGTGATTTGGGTTGGGATCCTAGGGTTGGGGGCTTTAACTCTTTGTCCCTTGCTTTGATCCCACTTGGGGCTGGCCTCCCGTTTGCATTTAGTGGGACTGGGCGAAGTTCCTCTGAGCGTGATGTACAGTGCAGTGGTTTTGGTGGCTGGTTTGGTATAATGAGTAGGGAACATATACATCAGCTCCACTGGCTTAGTTTAGTGTCTGCTGTTGGGCGGAATTCTAAGTGCATACTGGTTTTAACTTTTAACACCCTCTACAACCATCAAACCAGTTTAATATACCTGAGAACGTTCATCCATCCAATTGTGGACATATGAATAAACCCTAAAAATATAAGCCTTCTTCAGTACATACCTGATGTACTCAAGGAGGGCAACTTTCCTGAGAGGAGAGCATCCTGTTTCCATGGAAAACTTCCACACAATCTAGAGTGCTGGAAAATCAGGGTTCCTCTTGGATACAGCAGCCTCTCCTCTTTGGAAGTCACATTCTGTGAGAAGGTAATGAACACGGTGTTGAAGTTTGCATCCTCTTTTTGTTTAGCCCCAGTTATGGAACATCTGACTACAGGATCACTGAAATGCCATGTTTGCCGTGGAGACCAGCATGCTAAAGGCCATTTCTCTTTACTGCAGTCTAACTTAGTCTACACCATCTTAGTATTGAATTAGTATTAGAGAAGGACATCTCCACCC
>NW_025335568.1:36400381-36557097 GCF_004798865.1 Varanus komodoensis
GGGAAATGGGGTATTAAAATACAGGCAAAAGATTGCATTGGAGTCAGGGGAGAATTCTTTTTTAAAATCTCACTGTGGGGGTAGGCTGAAGTAAAATTTTGGAAAAAGGGGGGTATACTCTGGTCCCAGTCTGAACAAGGACTGCACATGGTTACACTAGAGTAAAGAAAAGCTACACCCATACAATTAGCAGAACATGTAGGTTGACTGCTAGGTAGCATGTCACAGGGTTCCTTCTGATTTTATATTTGTTTTTTTCAGTGTTGCTCAAGAGCAGTAGTTAAAAATATTATGCTAGTCGTTAAGAATTTGTGATATTTTTCTTGCTTTGTTTAAAAGTACTTCCCGCCACTTTAAATTTTTGATATTAAAGTGGAAACCTCTTGCGATCATGCGAATGTGCACTTTTTTGCCATATGATGGCTTCAGCTTGAACTCATTCCCTGGTGTTAGGGGGTCAAATGGACAATTTAGATCAATAAGAGGAATCGGAAGAATCGGAAAAAAGCTGCCATTGGTTAACTGGTTAAGATACACAAGGGTTTGTTTCATTATCGTCATGCCATGATTGTGAATTTGCAGTGAGACCTTGGCCTCCATGGGCAAGAGTTCCCAGGCCGTACTCATTCAATTGCTGCTGTAGGATCACCCTTAATAGGACATGGAGGGTTACTCCACAAATGATGGACTTTCAGCAGGGAGGCACCTCTTGCGGGAAATTGCATGACCACACCTCAGAGGAAGAGCTCCTACACCCTGGTTCATTCCCCATCATCTCCAGTTATGTGGCCCAGATGTTGGGAATGACCTCTGTCTGAGGCCATTTAGACTGAGCAGGCAATTTAGGGCTACATGGATATAGTTTGACCTGATGTAAAGCTGCTGCCTGTGTCCTTATAACACCAATGAGTGCAGTAGGGCAAGTCACTGCATGTACCTAAGATGTTGAGAAACTGCAGTTGACTCTGATCTCTTTGTGTTCGCTTTCCCATCTGCCTTTTGTAACATCTTGCCTGCTGGTTGAAGATCTCAAGAGCTTGCACATTTTTGTTGGCTCAGTGAAGGTATTATAGTAAAGCCAACATCATCATACAGAGAGCCAATGTGGTGTAGTGGACAGGGTGTTCGACTTGGACTTTGGAGATCTAGATTCTAGATCCCTTTCAGCCAAGAAACTCACTGGATGACTTTGGGTCAATCATGGACTTTCAGGCTAACCTACCTCAAAGGGTTGATGGAAGGATAAATTGGAGAGTAGGGGGATTATGTAAGTCACCTTGGGTTCCTTGCAGGAAAAAAGATGCATGATAAATGAATAAATAAAATTAAAATCATCAGAACTGAAGGTTGTTTATTGGATTCATACAACTTCCTCCATAGAAGTTAATTCCTATTGAAGAATTTTGCATGAATCAGTCTGCATTTTTGACCACAGGCTGAAGATGCTTTTCTTCCAGCTCATATTAAGCTCTGATTCATCCTCTAAACATGCATGATGATAAAAGATGGAAGAGTATCGAAAGTGGTAATTCCAAAATAATAGATTATGTTTTTGTCCCTTGGTTTTCAGCAGTTCTGCCACTTGTGAATTATTGTCCTTACGTGCAACAATCCTGATTTATTGCCTTGTTATAGCTTTTAAACAATAAAGGTTGCAATTTCCCCTTCTGTTTCTTAATATAATGAACATCCATCTGTCAGTGTACCTGTCAAAGTACAGTCACCAATATCAATACTTACATTGTCTTATTGCTAGAGTTCTACCATTATAAAATTTAGATTTATGAACAGTGTTGCCTCCAGTAACTAACACCCTTCCTCACATCAGCATTCATAACATGAATGAGATATGAAAGCATTCTAAGAAATAAGCTGTTGATTGTACACAGAAAAACAAATCAGCAATAATTAAACATTTGATGTTGTGCTCCCTCAAAATCGCAGTGGGAAGCCATATGTGTTTGCTTTGGAAGAAAAAAAAATCTCCGAAGTGAATAATTTGCTTGTGATGGGGAACTAGGGCTATTTATAGCTTCTCTTTATTTATAGTATGAAATATGCAGTGTTCATCACGGTACTGTGTACCATGTATGGACAGCTTCCTATTTCACACTGTCTTAAGTTACTAGTTATATCATCTGTGCTTTTAAAAGAATAGATGTAACAAATGCACTTGGTATAATAATGACTAGAGCATTCTGCTAGTTGTGTGAATATGTGCATTACTGACTTCCAACAGATTATCAGCAGTGGTGTGCTAAAAAGTTTGCTCACAGTGAAACATTCTGACTGGTGTTTTGCAACTGAAACTAAGTCTCACCTATGTTCTTCTGAGTCCTCTGGCAAGAGGTTTGCCTTTCCTAAGACAACCAACCTACACTTTCTCAGCAAGTATGTTAGGTTTGGTTGTGTCCATGCTCCATAACACAATTTACCTGCTGTTCTGCTGAACACTGGGAAAACAATGAGAAGATGCTTTAAGGCTCATGCTAGAAAAGAGGAGTTGGTGGCACCCCTCTACAGAATCATACTTGCACTTGCATTACCAAAGTTCTTAACACATCCCCTCCCCAACTGTCCCTCAAGTACCTGGGAACAGCAGTGATAATCCAGTAAAAATTATGCTGGGCTTGGGACTTGGTTTATGGAGCACTTGAGAGTTCCAGGGCCCACAGGCAGCTGTTTGACCTTGCTGGGTGCAGCAATACCTGTTCACCACACACCAAAACTTATCCTGCATTCTACACATGGATCATATGATAGCTTCTAACCCCTTCATGCCTCTCCATTGTTGGGCTGTAGCACAGTGAGAATGTATAAGTTTGCATGTTTCTTCATTGCACTTGCTTGTTCTAGGAAAGGGGGTACCTTTATAGGAGGCAGACCATAGCAAGAGCATCTTGGGTACCTGGTCTAGAGAGTCATAAATGATAGGACTGGATAATTGACTTATGTCAAGCAGCTGCTTTAGCCGTGAAGTGCTAACAGCCTATCTTGTTTACCTCACAGCAGGAACAAAAATGTAGCCACTGACTATGCTTGAAACCTTTGATATCTGCCAAGGGTTTTAAGATAGATTGCTTGTAAGTGCTGGTAATTACATTTGCCAGCAGCTTCACACCTGCGAAGGATTTGGGCCAGATTAAGGGTTTATCTAAATGATCTGGTTATCTGAATAGTCCCTACTACATTTTAGCATTAGCAGGTTAGCTCTGCAAGTCTCCGTTCAAAGGCAATGATGTGACATTCAGTCCCTGTATATAAGACTGGTAGGAAAAAAATTTGTTTTGTTGTCTGCCTCTTTGTTGTTTTAAAATGACTGGATTATATGAACCCCAGGATATGGAAAGCAAAATATCAAAATAATAACACAATGGAGTCTGTCTAGTAAAGAAAGTCTAGAGAATTTCTCTTGTTATTGCATTTGGGCAAAATAAAATTTTGAAGCAAATTTTGAGATCAAACATTGAGGCATATTCTGAAGATTTGTTGCTGGGGAGTTCTTGGCTTATTGGACATCTCCAGTGCTTTGAGGCTAGTCAGATTTTGTTTTCATGTGAGCACTTGCTTTAAATACTGGTGCTAGGCATATGGTGAAGAGCAAAGTAATATATTTCTACATGCTGAAATTGTAGGGGGGGGGAAAGCTCGATTATCTTGGGTTGGGGTTTGGATTGTGCCAGTATGCTTTTGTTTAATGATACTTGTGCCACAATAATATTTTGTACCTGCATAATGTTTAATATCTTGTGTAACAAATGGTTACAATGCCAACTGTGATGTGATAAGATGGAAAAGCCACATTGTGTTGCAATCTGTTTAAATTAAATTAGACCCACTGAACTCTACTCCCTATTCTGTCTCTGGCAAAATCTAGATCTAGCCCACTGTGTATAGTTTTAAACGACGCATCTTTAAAGGTATACTGTAGAACTAGGAAAGTTGCGGAAAAGGACAAAAAATACCATTGCACGTTTACATTACGTCTGTGGAAAAGAAGCATGAGCCAAGCCTTCCTGGCTACCAAAAGCAATACCAAGCTCAGTCAAAGCCAGAGAATATTTGCACACTTATGAAACAAACATGACATTGTCTGTAATCTTCCATAGTGTATTTCTTTTCTTTTATTTCTTTTAATAATTAAATAGGAATGAGATGGTAGCATGCAAGACAAGAAAATGAAAAAAGTATACAGATAGTCCTCAGGTTAGGGATGAGTTCTGTTCCTGAGAACATCCTTAAGTTGACTTTGTATGTTAAGTCAGATAACATGAGTAAGCCAAACGTTTGTCTTCGTGTATGATGCTGTGCTTGTTTTATTTTATTTGTTCTTTATTGTAAGCCGTCATGAGACATCAATGTGGATGGGGTAGAAAAGTTTTAAATGAATAAATATTTTACCTTTCTATGCATATCAAACACTTTAAGATGTTTGAGTGAATATGAAAATGTTAAACACAATGCAGTGTTGTAATAATGATAATATTACAGTAATAATAAAGCAAGTAGAGGCAGTGAAGCAAGAGAGAATCTGTATGTCTGTGTGTAGGTATGCAGTATTGTAAAAAGCAAAAGAACAGTTCTTAAAACATTTGAGAACATTCTTGAGTTACCATTAAGCCTCACATTAACTGATGATGATGAGTTGGACCTGGTACTGGAGAGTCAGGGTTCTTTTGGGAGAGGTACCATTGGAATCTAGGGTCTCTATGCCCTGAAATGAAAAGCTGTGAATACTGTGTCTCTAGGGAGCTACACAGCATCTAAGAGAAGCATCGTTAACAGATTGCATAGCTCCCTACAGGTATTTATATAGGGTTTATGGCCGTCTGCAGGTTTGTAACTACAGGTTGTTCATAACTTGGATATTCTAGGAATATTATTCTAAAATCCCATAAAGCAGACTCCAAGCGGCTTAAGCCAAGCTCTGCCTAGATGATTTTACAATAAAAATTGGTAGAGAGTAGCTAAATCAGGACACTTTCTGAGTATCTCAAATGATAGGCAGGGTCATATTAGAGTAGGGACCAGCAGAAGGTACAGCAAGACCTCCTGCTACATCTCCAGCAGATTTGCAGTAGATTAGCAAGAGGTTTCAACCTCCAGTGTTTGAACAAGAGTGACAACAAAAGAAACCCATTGTCCCCTAAATTCAGCTGCTGAGATCAAGAAAGCCTTGGAAGAAAATAAGAGCAGATTGGTGTGTCAGTTCCAGTGCTGCAGAGAAATTCCTGAGTGGAACATGTGCCATTCTGAGCCACCATTTTGTCTGTATTTTGCTTCTACCTTTACCTGATAGTTTGTAGGATATTTTTGAAATACATGGTATAGGCTGGTAGCCCAAAGTCCATCTTTCCCTGAGTTGTGGTGCTGGTTATAACAGTTGGTAAAACAAAAGACTAAGTGGCAGGCAGAGTTTTACTAGTACATAATCTATTTTTTTTATATTCAGTAAACCCAATTTGACCTGAAGTTTGTTTCATTTAAATCACTGCCTTAGAAGCAAATTACGTTTCATAAAGCTAGAAACCAATTATGATTACATTACAGTTGTACAATGTAAATTATAAGCAGAAGAGGTGGGGTGTGGATAAGGGAGAATGCTATCTTGATGAAAGGAGGTTAATTCTGGAATTCATAGACTATGTGAAATATAAACAATAATTATGCCATAGGGAGTTGTGTACTTTCTGCTCTTTATGTGAAGCTACATAAAGAGTGCTATATAGTGGTAGCAGTGATAATTTATCAGATGTTTCACTTTTAGGGTTGAAAAAGTTATTTGCATTGTACATGAAGGAACTATTGCTGTAATGGAGCATCAACTATTTTATGCACACATACATGCCTCTGGTCTCATAATACATCTGGCTGAACAGTCATGTTGCATCTCATAAAAAAGTAATGCTGTTCATGGGAGACAAGGGGGCAACAAAATACTACTTGAAAACAAAGTCATGCTGAATCAGAAGTCCATCTAAACTTGTCTAAAACTCTCCTGCATGATGTTTGGCACTATTGGCAAAGTATGTGAGAATCTTGATTCTTCTAAAATGAAGAAGGCTTTATTTTCTGTACAGCAACTAAAAGTTAACATAAGGATCATAACAAAAAATGATTGTCAGGAACAGTAGCAGTGGTCATAAAGGAGGCAAATAAGAAGTGACAGTACAATCCTTTCCGAAGTAAGACCCTCTCGCTTGTTTTGCATGAAATGACAACTTGCTTTGAGCAACTAACCATGGTTATTTTTCATGTGATCAAAACCCAGACTACTTTCCACAAGGTGGCTTGTTTCTTTCCTACAAGCCACACTGAGAACCCATGGATCCAGCTGAGAGGAAGGTGGCTGAAGGCCACCAAGGGTGGCAACTGCCAGTTGCCAGGCTGACTCGCCTGTGTAGCAGTAGGTGAAGTGCCTTCTTTGGTGGACCTCCAACAGGTGGCCTGTGCAGCAGCAGAATGGGGCCAACAAGCTGGTTGCTCTCTCAAAGAGATGTAGCGAAGCCTGTGGCACACATCTCTCTGGTGTCAGGATAACAGCATGGTGTGTGGGTGCGTGTGCGTGGGAGGGCTACAGGCAGCATGATGAAAAAATGTTGCACTGTCTTCAGGAATGGGTATTCCTCTCCCCCCACCCACATGCACACATGACCACAGGGTTTGGGTGGTCCACCTGGGGGAAATCTAGGCCTGTTCCACAGCCATAAGGCCTACTGGAGAGACTCTAGCCAGTGGAGTGGTTGCCACACAAGGCAATTTGCTTGGAACTCTGCTACTTCTCGTGCCTTGTGGAGGACTGGGCCATCTGGGTAAGGACAGCACTGTTTCCAAATTGACCAAGCAAGGGGGAACTCATAGTAAGATCCTCCAGAAGGAAGCCATGAGGCTGTCCTGCTGGACCCAGAAGTATCTGTAGTCCATCAGGGCCAAGCATCTCAGAGAAGCTTTAAACATTCACTCTGATTGATTCAGCTGGATCTCCCTGGGCTCGGGGAAGTAGTCCCTAGACCCACAGGGCTTTGAGGTGTTACCTGACAGCTGGGACTTTTCCTGCTACTGCACAAGGGGAGCCAAGTTTTCAGATGCTTTGACCAGCACCTCCTCTGTGTCTTCCCACCGCTTCCCCTATCCTAAGGGTACACTGAAGGATAAGCTCAAATGATCATTACAGTGCCCAACTGACCAAGAAGACCAGGGGTCACTAATCTGTTGAAACTGATGATCCCCAACCCAGTCATCCTTCTGACTCACCAGGACCTTTTCACTTAAGGGTCTAAGGAGGTTGATTGCATGGGGCTTGCTAGGAATGGAACCCTGTGTGACCGTTGCACGAGCAGCATCCGTCTTGTGTGCCATGTGCAGCAGCCTTTGTTTGTGCTGCTGCACCTGACATGGAGGAAGGTTGCTGAAAGTACATCCTTTTTTTATGAGCATTTTCAGACTTTCTCTAAGCTCAGCTTGCTTTTCAAGACTGGGCCAAACATGACAGGAAGTTCTCAAATGCTAGAGGGCCACATTCCACTAGGTTTCATCCCCCCATCAGCAGAGAACAACTTTGGCAGATGTGTTCTTCAGAGAGCTTTTGTCTTAGCAGGAAGCCAACAAGAGGAGTCTGTTGGCCCACTGGAAGATGTAGTGGTTCTTCACATACCCACAGCTAGCCGGCCTACTGCACTTGGGGAAGAATCAGCAGTTCTTCACTCACCGCCATATTACTTATCTCCATGAGTGAAGGAGGCCCCTTAGGCACGAGCCAGGCAGCAGAATTTCTCCTCTTCCTCAACAGGCTGACTGTCTTGCAAGTTCTATCAGTGCAGTAGCACTAAGGAGACCATCTACCAAATCCGATTCATTGGAAAGATCAGTTGGCTGGCCTCCATCACCTGTGGAGAATAGAAATTCACTAGTGAGTAAAGAATTTCCATTTCTTATGTAAGTAATCATTCCATGTTTAATCATTCTTTTCACCAATTTATTTGGGATAAGCATTAGGATAAAGGGTCTGCAATCTTCTGGATCCCTCTGGATCTCCTCTTAAATAAAGTGTTTGATTAGCTGCCCTCAAGTTTTTCCAGTAAGGAGGCCCATTTTAGGATGGAAATGCATTCTTGGTTAGAAGATAAATAATTTCACCATTCATTCAAAAACTCACAGAAGCATGCTGCCTGGACATGGGTTTCTATCCAATGTTATTAAATCAAACTGATTTGAATGGGGCTTTAATTAGATTGACACTGGACACAATCCATCTTCACTTTTCATCTACAGTTTTTATAAAGCAGCTCTAGAATGGCATGTATTACCATCTCCAGTTTAGTTCTTCAGAGGTCTTTATCTCCACCAAATAAAACCAGTTCAAAGCCTGATGGTAATGACAGTCTATCTGTGCATCGCACTGGGCAGAGCTGGTTACTCTCTGTAGAGGGAAAGGGAATGAAACGCCACACAGAGCCATGCTATCACTCTTAGGTGGATTCCAAGCCAAAGAGTATGATCTAGAATAACTGAGCATATGTTCTAAGAGAAAAACTCAATACCAGAATAATGGTTTACTTAAAGTACTTGAAGCCTACATTTCCGTGCTAAGAAATGTCCTACATACAGAGGCCTTGGCAGACTGACAGTTTTTATCGACCCAGTGACCCATTCAGTTTATTATGATCAAAAGGAAAGTATATCATATCTGTGTTTCCTGGCATGGAAATACTGTACCTTGGATTCCACCTTAGGTATTCCAGCTGGAAGATGTCTAGCTTGTGGTTGCCTGGCAGCTTACAGGTGGTATAATTCACACTCCTAATCAGTTTGGAGGAAATAAGTGGGATGCACTTGCTTTCAGGAAAACAAAGATGTTAAAGAAAATTGTTTTGGCTTTTTACAGATTGTTATAAATTTATTTCAAGGTATAGCCTGGCGACACTTAAAGGTTGTAGCAAATGTGAAAACCATGTGAGCTTATTCCTCTGATATATCTACTCAGGAAAGAAAATCCAGATTTTTTTTCCTTTTGGCATAATAAAATGAATCTCTGATCTTTAGGAGTAGGAGTGGGGGTGGGGAGGAGACAAGCATAAATCATGGGTGCCTTGAAAGGATAAATGCAGCATTCAGTATAATCATGGGATTTTACTTATCTGGGCAGTTAGAAAGATACTTTGCATTGACTCCCAACATTTGCAAGTATGATAAACATAAAAAACATTTCTTGGATTAAACTAGTGATTGCAGCTAGTCCACCTCCTATCTCTGATAGCAGTTTCATTAAAAAGTGCTGAATGGCGGGGTAACTGGTGTAATTTATTCTCTCCCGTTTATCTGTAGCTTCTGGTAGCCAGAGGTTAGCAACACCTATATAATGCATTCCCTAAAGATTGATGCAGCTAAGCTGCACCGTAAGACCTGTGATAAAGAGGAAAGAATGAACAAAGTCAAAGCAAAAGAAAAGATTCTGTTGGAATGTTTGACATTTTATTTCAGCTATTGTTATTCTTAAAGTACTATCAAAATATCCTAAATGTTACAGAAGTAAGTGGTGTGACCCACCTTGAGTAAGAACCTGAAATAACTGCAGATTTAAATCTCACCATATCATAACCAATTCATTTTTAACTTACCACGATGCTGCTAATCATTTAGTTCACTTTTTTACCATGATCTACCTGACAGATGATCAAGAAGTTTGCACCTTATCAAGGTTTCCATCCATCTGGCTTAGTCTTCCTGATGTTGGCACTTATCCCATTAGTCACCCTACTTGAAATTCAGTTCCCATCACTCCTTGGTTATGTTTCATGCCCCTTCCTTGCTAGTCTGCACATTGAGGCTGGACAGTTAGAGCTGCTTCTACTTTTTCTGGAAGACTCTGTACTTGCTGCATACCAGGACTGTGGAAACCATGATCCTGAGTTAAGACAGCATGGCAAGCTGTGGAGATATGGAGAAGCCATAGAACAAACTGTTGTGTCTTATCATGTTTTCTAAAACCCAAACTTAGCATGGTGAAATATCCTGACTGAGTTCAGACCACACAACAGACTAACAAAGGTAAAAACCACTATGGCATCTCATGTTGTCTGCAGCCAGCCACTCTGATCTCAAACTCGGAGGGGACATTCTGCATCCATTGAACTTATTTTGCATCTGCACTCCATCCTGTGGTGGCAACTTAAAGTGCAGAGTTTGGGTACGTGTAACTCTTCTTGTGCACGTGTATCTAAAAAGGAGCTGTAGGCAATTTTGAGTGGAAGAAGTGGCAGTACAGCTTAGGGGTGGCTGTTTCTGAATTGCCACAAAAGAGGAAATGCATCACAAAAAAAAGGAAAAATAACTGCATAAATTATCTTTTTACATCACACATACACATTTATAGATAATAATTATTTAATTTGAATAGAAACACACTGCATCTTACCATAGTGTGGAGGTCTGGTTTGTCTTGCATATCTGCCTGTTTGGCAAAATGTTGTTCAGGTGCTGATTGTGGATGGGCAACGCTTCTTGGGGTTCTTTATCTTCAAACTGGAATTGGACCAGGACATCCCTTCAAATAGAGGACTGTCTTCTGTTTCAGTCCACTCTAAAACTCTTCGATTCTTTAAATTAGTCTGAGTTAACTTGTTCCATTGGTTTCAATTGCACCTAGTTATTAGTGGTATCTAAAATCCAGACTTCCTTAGCAAGGCCTAGTAAACCTAAATAAATAATGGTTATGAGCAATCTGTGGAGGAGAAAAAGGAGGCCATAGGAAAGAAAGGAATGAGGGAGTTCACTTATTTTCATGATATCACACTACCTCATTTCTGTCTTATGAAAGAATTGTTGCATCAGTTTCACCAATTCTGGAAGTGAAGCACTTGATTAGTTTGCCAAAATGACTGTAACTAAAGTGACTGTTCAGTGATTCAGTAGTGACCAGTCAAGTTGCTTGTTCACAGCAAATTATATGAGAAAAAAGTTTGTACAAAATGGATGATGTTCTAAATGGTAATAATGATAAGGTAAGATGACTTCTCAGGAGGCTGAGAAAAATTGTTCCTTTTCCAAACAAACAAAGCACATGAAATACCTTTTTATCCCACCCAAGGATCCATGTGATAGAAAAGTGCAAACCCAGAAAGAGAAAATGTCATAAGAAATCTATTTCTATAAGCAATGCTAAAAGGATGGTTATTACTGGTTTGACAGGAAAAGAAAAAACTCTTCTGTTTATGTTGATAAAGCTTTTTATCTATGAGACTTTATGACATGAAGTTCTGACACACATTCATCCATCAAACAGGCAAGGTTTGGGCTCCTATAAGAGTGTTAATGAAGAGCCCAAGCAGATTCCATGTCTTGGAAAAATCCATCTGGGCTTTAAGTCCTTGCAGGGGAATAATTGATGCTCTGTGCGAGGATATCGGGAACATTTTCTTTTCTTGTTCAGCCAGTAGTTAGATCCTCCTACACATTCTCTCCCACTAGTGGTCTGATTTGCTTGATGCTTGGAAAAGGCCAGGTGGTCTCTCCAAAGACTACGCTGCAGGAAGATTGTCCTCCATGATTGGTAGAAGTCTCAGCCTGGCTGTTGCTTAGTTGTGTGTGATGTGGTTCAACATAGTGGCAGTGCTGTCAGGAAGAAATTGGTGCCAACACTATTTGCTGGCTCCTGGAACTTCGTTGCTTCCATTTTCAGTGCAGTTGTAGGTTAGCACCTAAAGAGACTATGCAGTTGTAGGGGAACTGCACAATGGATGAGCAGATGACTAGCCTGGAGTCTAAAATGTTTTAGTCAGTAGATGGAAATCAACAAGCTTTATTTAACTTTGAACTTTGCCAGCAGAGATAAGCCTCAAAGCCTGCACAATAATCTCAGCCTTATGTACCTTCTCAGTTTGACTACGGAAGTTCAGTACAGCTTTGGAAATAGACGTAGCTCATTATGTATGGCAGGAGCAAAGGGCTGGGGTGGGTTAGGATGCTAGAGACTTCATTTCCATGCCCCCTGAAATTTCAGCTGGAATTGGGGGTAATTTAAACCAGTGGAAATAAACATCTACTGAAGATAGTCTCTGTCCTCTGAATGATTCTACTGTGAAATGCTGGCATTCTGGGGGGGGGGGGGGGGCTCCTCTAGAGAAATGGAAGCCCCAGTAGGTACATCCAACCAGTGGTTACTGGAAGGAGTTCTGGTGCTAGTAGAAAGCATTTTCCATCCCCACCCTTCATATAGAAATTCACATTTCACACCTTCTTGAAAAATTGCCACAAATTGTTATTTGGGTTTGGCTTGATACTGCAATGAGCTTGGTCAAAATTGGTTGGAGTCAATGAAATTACAACATGAATCAGAGCTTTCCTCAAGTTCAGCCTTTGGCGAAGCACCGTTGTCAACTTCTTTTATGAACTATGCAGGTTAATAGATTAATGTGGATCATTTGGCTTGATCCAACAGTCAAACTGTTTGTTACCTTCTGAAGTCTAAGAGGGGGTAGGTGAGTGCATAAGAGGAAAGATAAAATGCAAAGTTTGTGTCTCCTTTGTGAAAGGAAATCTCTATAAAGTAGTAAGAGAAGGAAGAGCAGGAATTCTAAGCTGAATACAAAAATGCTTCATGCAGTTTTATTAGTAAATAAAGGCTCACAAATATTTGGGCAACATTTCAAGTTCTCTAGATCTTTTTTCCTCTGACAGGTTGTTATTAAAAACAAGTTAAGGTGAGGAAAGGTGGTGACGCCACATTTTCTGCAAATTGAGACTAATTCAGAAGTGTAGAATGGGAAGGGGATTCTGCAGGTCAGCAGGATGTGAGATGATTGTGGGAAGATTGCACTGCCCCTGTTTCCATTGGGGAAAAAAGAGAAGGGAAAATTGGACCTTCAATTCTGGGGAACATAAGGGCCAACTATTCTCAGAAGTGTTTTCCATCCTAGTAGAGGTGTACAAGTTTCTTTGCTGAAACCTATTGCAGAGAAAAAAAATCAGCATTTTTTTGTAGTAAAAAAATCGGGGGGGGGGATATAATTTGGGATTCTGCTCTAGATCATACAAGTCAAATTGAAGTGAAATTGAGTGGCATTAGCTAGCATTTAGAGGGTCTGAACCCTCAGAAAATGAAGACCTAACTACTCATTGTGGAGTCCTGCTGTAGAACAAATTGTATTCTCTGACCATGCAGATGATACAGATATAAAAATGCATGTTCCTTTTATATATCTATTAGGCTAACCATAAATGGTGATATTTTTGCTGGCCTAATAAAGACATTATAACAACATGAATCTTGGAGAGATCGTACCTTGACTTTTTCAGTTTGTAATATAAAATAGATTATCGAATGCACTTAGGCTTGCAGATGGATGCACAAAGTTACTCAGGGAGAGGGCAAAGAAGCAACATCTGTGAATTGCTCTTTCAGTGCCAGAGTCCCAGGTCCTGCCTCAGTCAGATGGTTTAGGGTGCGTTTTTCTTCATGGGGGAATCATGCTGGGAATTATTTTTTTTCCGTCTAAACATGCATAGGACTATACCCTTACTAACAAAGTTTCTGGATGTATCTGAACAAGACGGTCCTGATGAAGCGACATTCATGGGGAAAAAACCCATGATGCATATTAAGAAATCAAGTATGGGGATGAATTCAGATGACCAAGTTAGCATGTGGTCTGCGTGCAGACTCTTACGTTCTTAAATGGGCAGGCTGAGTGCAAAAGCACACAGGGCGTCTACATGTTTAATCATTCTGTGAAAGAGGGGATTTAATGAAAGCTGAGTCTGCTGAAGTTTGCTTTTCTACACAATTATTAAAGGTGGCAGAGCCTCTCTTGTTTTTTGCACTGGGTCTTAAATGTATGGTGGAGTGGCAAAGTGTAGACAGCTGTAGCCGGCTTTCTAATGTTCTGGGGCTGCTGTTTCTCCATCCTTAGTTACTGGCTAGGTCTGTTGCTATGGAGTGAAGACTTCTCCCCACTTGTATTGCTCTGAATTTTTGTTGCCAGGTCCGGGTTCTTTATTTAAGGAAGCGATTGGCTTAATGCAGTTTCAGTATCTTAAAGAGTTTATTCATACTGATAACGCTATCAATTCAAAGAGGTCAGTAAACCAATTCTTCCCATCTTTAGTGTTATTCTGTTTCTCCTAAGAGGGATAAATATCAGGCTTTAAAAGAAGATTGCCTTCCTTTTAAGGCCCTTTGTGCTTCGCTCTGAAAACTTAAGTCTCTGTTGTGTATAATTTTGGATCATCTGCATGTGTTTTATGCTTCATTGTTAGAAAGTTATTATTGCAATGAGTGCATTTGCAACTAAATGTTGATTCCTCTGTTCTAATAATGGCCATTTTACACTTTGAAATCCAGGTCAGAAAGGTACTCTCCATGCAGTCCTCTAACTATACCATATAGAGATGCAACTGTTGTTTTTTTTGCTAAAAAACCCTTTTAAACACACCCAAACTTAAGTGCATTTTAAAAGTACTTTACATGAACCTCAGCAATTAAAAAAAATGCTTGGAATAGTGGAGAAAAGCTGGGGAAGGCATGCTCTTCCTTAAAATGAAGTGGGGTAGCCTTCCTACTTAAAAAGCTCTCATGCTTTACTATATATTAATATTTGTGGCAGAAAGGTATCTTGCCACATTCTCAGATATATATGCAAATCTGTGGCAGAACACCTTAGGACAGGCTAGTCATCTGCATTGGGCCTGTGCCTTGCAGGATCTCCAAGATGGCATCAGAGCTGGTGTGTGGAACCTCTTTCATCCCAAGGACTGAATTCCTTTTGGAGCAGCTCCTGTGGGACCCTTGTTCTAGTGGTGGGTGAGGCTCATGGCCAAAGGGGTGGGGCTAAAGTTAAAGGTGGTGCATCAAAAATGCCAGCATATTTTAGTTTAAAATTCTTCCTCCCAGTAGCTGTCTTAAGAGATGTATTTTAATTTTTAGAATAGAAAAAAATTGTGCAAAAACTGGAAAAGCACCAATTGATCTGTGCTCGTGGTGATTGAGGAAAAGCCTGGAAGGTTGATGGGATATCTTGTTGGACCAAATTTGTCTCACAGGTCTGAGGTTTGATACTCCTTCCTCAAACAAACATCTTACTTAGTTTAAGCAGTTAAAGTTCTATTTTATTTAGCTTTGCTAGTGGTGAACACTGTCCTTTATGGTGTGAATGGGAATTATGTGGCTTGAAAATGTATTATTTTGTCTAAATGAAAAGAGGCACAAACCCATGGATTGTTAATGGGAAAGTAATATTTTAGTTGAAAACTGCTATCAGCTAGCAGGTTCTTAATCTGTTTATAAGCTCTTCTGGGTGAGCTGTCAGCTATCTAGAATATGTCTGGTGACCATCTTCCCTTTCTTAAAGAGGAATAATTAGCATGGATGGCCATAAGTTTGCTTGGCAAGTTTGATGAGTATTCCTGGACTGACAAAAGGGCTTTAATAATTCTTAGTGTCCAAGAATCTCTGTCTACCCTTAGGAATGTAGCACACATCAACATCTTGCAGAAGACAGAGGGGGAGACAAAGGCAAATGTAGATTCAATTGGACAGAGAGAAAAAAAGAGCAAGTGAGGGAACTGACGATTGACTGAACTTGAGAAATACGAGGCCCAGTCTCTTTTGCTTGGTCTTTGTTCTAGAATTAATAGTTGAGCAGTCTGTTTTAGGAGACAACTTGTTTTTGTATGTTCTGAATGACAGTAAATGTATCCAGCACACCATCTCATCTAAAGGAAACTGGCAGTATAATCTTGACTAGGTAGACTTGGAGGTAATCCTTGATGTGTCCATAAGAACATAAGGCCATGCCAAATGGTCCTAAGACACATATCATGGTTAAACACACTATGGGTATTCCCACACTATGGGAAAGATCGAATTTTGACAATATCTTGCTCAGGTAGTGCTTGGTCATGTGGTACCAGCCATTTACCTACGAACTGCACAATATGGTCTATGTGATGTTATAAACCCAAGATGGCTGCCTTTATGGACACAGATGAGCAAATCTATTTCCTTTCATAATAATTTCATGATCAAATTACATATTACATTTTTGTTCATCATGAAAAAGAAACAGGATTATCTTGATATCTCTACTGTTGAGGAAATAGATCTTACCAGAATGATTTTCAGAAGGTATAGATGTAGAAGGGCTGCATGCAAAATTTTCATTTTGCTAAGGTTCAGCATTTTGTTTTTAACTGCAAGTATACTTCATTTCCGTTAAGTAATAATAATTTATGTGGTGAGCATCATGTATGAGAGAAAAAACTCACACAGATCTTCATGACATTTGCAGGGCAGAGCAACATCTCCTGTTCATACAAGAACAACTTGTCACTGAAGTATGGCCTCTAGTGCTTGTGGGAGAATTCACAGAATAGGCTTGTGCTAGCTGTCTTTCATTCCTCACCCTATCTCTGAAGGTGATAGTAAACCTGCTGCTGCTGCTGCTAGTTAACCCATCTCCACCCATAATCTTACAATGTGCTTTGCTGATAAAAAGTGTTAAGGAGATTCTCTTAGGTGGAAGACTTTAACCTTGAGCCTTCTTCTGTAAACATCTACTGGCAAAGCTCTCTGATCTCTACTGCTTTTGTGCAGGGATGTAAGCTTGACATATTTATGTCTTCATTAGCAGTTTTTCCTTTCTCACATTTTTTTTTCAAAGTTGCCAAGAGCTTCAAGAACACTCTCTTTCATATTGCTGAAGATTTTCCAGAATGATATTCTTTGCTTTCTTTGTAAATGATTCTGTACCATACTGAGACAGAGTTTTCAGGTCGAGTAAAGCTTTAGTTTTTGTTAGTTGGTTCAAACTTTGCTGAGGGTTATCATTCTTCTGTTGACTCCCATACCTGTCATAAATATACAGTTGCTGGTGAAGTACTTTGCCTACTACAAGGCTAAACTTAAGACATCTGTATCAGGTGCAAAGATGTGAACTGTAGTTTCCCTAAGATGAGGGGCATAAATAGAGTGCAGGATAATTTCTGTGTCTGCCTTCTCATGCGTGTTTTTGAATTCCTCTATATTATTACCTTCTGTAGACAGGTTCACAGTCCTCCAAGATGCAATCAGGGTCTTTTCATTTTATATGTTGCAATGCTTTCTCTAAAAGATATGTCGTTAGCTTATCTTCTGTTTTAATATGAGATAGCAGTGTCTTTCACTTGAAGGATGTCAATAACCCTTCAAAGTATATGTCAAATAGCAAATGGACTACATCATACTGTGAAGCATGTAGTCTAATTTCTTGGCAAATTTAAATGCCAAGCCATGGCGTGCTTCACATGTGTAGGTTTTCTCATGGCATGCAGTTCTGCTATATGATCAAGAGTTGCTGCAGTAAGAATTTTGGAAGTGTTTTGAAGTACTGACTGAATGGTGCTGATATTATTTCACCTGCAGATGGGTGTACAGTATCACTCTGATTTCTGCCAACTTCAATCATTTTAACTGCTTGTTTCTTCCAGTTTTGTCATCAATTTGCTGTTGTGTGAACATAACAGCAATGGTTCTCTATGCAACTGTCTTCCTAGAGAGTATATCACACAATTCCTAGGTAAACACCTGGTAGCATTCCAAACTAAAAGGCCCATCTAGTCTAGCATCCTGTTTCCCCCAGTGGACAACTAGTTGCCTGAAAATGTCAACTAGCAGAACATGAGCGAATATGAGCTCAATAGCCCTCTCCTAATCTTGTTCTCAAGTAACTGCTATTTAGCATAGTGCCCGTGATCTTGGAGGTAGTCCATAGCCCTTGTGACTAGTATTGTGAAATTCTGGTCCACTCTGATTCTGGCTAATCTCTCATTATAGTCAGGTTAGTAACCATCACTACAGCTTTTGGAAGCAAGTGCCATAATTTAACTGCAATGCATGAAGCTGTACCAGCTTCAGTGCATCCTGAATTTTCTATCATTCAGGTTCATTGGATGATCCCAGGTCCTATCATTATGGGAGAGCGAGCAAGACCATCCACTTCCTACACACCATGCATACTGTTACACACCTTTACCATGTCTCCGCTTACTCACTTTCCCCCCTAAAACCAGACAGTGTAACCTCTTCTAAAAG
Organism: Varanus komodoensis; assembly: GCF_004798865.1. NCBI lineage: Eukaryota > Metazoa > Chordata > Lepidosauria > Squamata > Varanidae > Varanus > Varanus komodoensis. The sequence continues at coordinate 36,418,446 of NW_025335568.1, forward strand.
AGGAGTTTCTTCAACCAATCCTGCTTGCCAATTTCTGCATTATTTCTTTCTTGAGGTGTGGGGATCGCAAGTATGCTTGGTATTCCAGATATAGTCACACCATAGGTGCATGAATTACAGTATTGGCAGTTTTATTTCCTGTCTTTTCCCGAATGACTTTAAACATGGAATTTGCCTTTAACTCAGTTGCTGCACACTGGGTGCACTGAGCTACCCACCAGAATTCCCAAGATCCTTTGGGTTACTTGCGTGGCACAGAGTATAGGACTGCAGCTTGAATCCTGCAGTGCTGCTCCTGGACTTCCTATTGGTTGGCCAAGTGGGGGAGCCCGTAATAGACATTTAAACTTAAAACAAACAAAATCAAACTAAGACTTATATACTACATAAACATGTTTATCTCTTTATTTTCAGTGAACATTTGAAATAACCACATATATGATGACAATAACATTTTAAATGTTGATAATAATTTTCTGCAAATGACTTATAGCTGGTCATATAAGAGTGAAATACAAGTGAAGTACAAAGCACTTTGGTATGTTTAAAGTATGCGTTCATTAAAAATAAACATCACATGAAACTGGGTGTTGGGTGTAGGAGCCTTTTCAGTGACCAAAGTAGTATTTATTTTAAGGCTTTAATTTAGACCCGAATGCTTTGATAACCTAATGCATTCGATACAAGGTGCTGGAGAACTTTGTGAATATCTTGGACTAACAGAAATGTTCTGAGGCATAGTTCTCCTCATGAGTGAAGTTTCTTTTCACAAGACTGGGTGAACTCAGAAGTTCATCTCTGAGTTCACCCAGAATGAAGTACTGTAACACACCTCAGACCTTTACTAGTTTACAACCCCTTCGCCTGCGCATCCCAGCAGGCTGGGCGGTGTGAGATCTAGCACTCCTGTGTGCTTCCCATTTCTCCATTATCTGAATTTCCCACTGATGCCGTCTCCTAGCAAACAGCATCACCTTCTCAGTGGGAGGGACTTCTGTGCCAGACAGACTGCCTGGTTTCTGCCACGAGGCCTGCCCAGTCCCCAGTTCCACCTCCTGGTATTGGTAGACTGGGGCTCTCATCAACCCTCATTGTCAGCTTTACCCCCTGTTCTGCTGTTTCCCCATTCCCACAGGCCAATTGGCCGTTACCCCCATCAGTCCAGACTAGCTACTCCTCCTCCTGATCCTCAGACATTTCCTGACCTTGATCAGATACCTGAGCATGCTGAGATTCCACAACAATTTTGTCTTCACTGTCTGAGCTTGAATTCCCATCAGAGCTATATCGCCTACTCGTGTGTGTCCTGGCAGCTTGCGACTGTGGCCATGCATGACAAGAGAGACAAAGAGGTGGGTCCTAGATCAAATCAAGCCAGAGCTTTCCCTAGAAGCAAAATGGCAAAATTGAGGCTGTCGTACTTTGGCCACAACACAAGAAGGCAAGACTCGCTGGAGAAGACAATCATGCTAGGGAAAGGTGAAGGCTGGAGAAGAAACAGAAGGTTAAATTATGAGATGAAGTTATTCCATAACGGAAGCCACAGCCTTGAGTTTACAGGAACCATGCAGGACAGATATGGACAGGACATTTTGGAGGGCTTTCATTTATAGGATCACCATCAGTTAGAGTCAGCTTGAAGGTACATACCAAGAGCAAATGATAACCCACCAATACGTTTGCATAAACAGCATGTTGAATTACCAATTCATATTTCTTGTTTACATTGCCAGATTCATAATATGGAAAAGATAGTATTTATACAGGACAGTGGTACCTTGGTTCATGAACTAAATTTGTTCCACAATTCTGGTTGCAAACTGAACTAGTCATGAACCGAGTCAAATTTCCCCATAAGATTCAATGTAAATAAGGTTACTCCATTCTGAACCATATGTAATTTTTTTTAACCACAAAAATATGAAACAAAGTATAGTACAGTATGAAGAGAGAGAACACTAACCTTGCTTGAGGTGACTTCTGGCGTGGAGGACAGGAAGGTGGGTGGGGAGGAGGTTACTGTTTGGAGGGAGAGTCTGCGACCATGATGTTGACTACAGGAAGCTGTGACCACACGATGCAAACACAATCGCGGCCATCTTCGCTGTGCAAACACGATCATGGCCATCTTCTCTGCACCATGACCATGTGTCAGCGTGTGTTTGAGCAGGTAAGATGGCTTTGATTGTGTGGTTGTGGTGCGGGAAAGATGGCCGTGATCGTGTTCGTCACCCGATGCGGAGTTCGCAGATGGAAGCAAAGTTTTGCCAAACTTTCTGTTTGCGAACCGAATTGTTCATGAACAGAAGCGTACATGAACTGAGGTATTACTGTACAGTTTTTGGCAAGTGTCATCAGATTTTATTTGATTTAGAAGTAATATTACTCAAAGAAAAAAGGGACTCTTCTTTGGAATATAAACCAAAAAAGTAATCAGGACAGGCTTTGGCCTTTAATTATTATGGAGGAAAAATGTTATTTTATGTGTGCCATTCCCAGGTCAAGTATGCCTTGTGTGTTCTAGTATGTTGCAAAGTAATGGCTAATGTAATAATCAACAAAACACTAATCAAATTATATAATCAAATTCTGTTGAATCAACTGTATTGAATAATATTGATGTATTTTAAAATATGTAATGTTTATTAATCATGCAGACAGTTGATTTGGCTGAATCAGTTTGATAATTCAATTGACCTTTGTGGATTTATGTATCTCATCCTGAGAACAACAAAGAAAATGACCCTGAACTGAAAACAACCATCTAGAGACATGCAGTAAGGGATCGTATTTGCCTCTCTTTGCTCTGTGTTGTTTTCAAACAAGTTGTAATGAACATGATTTGACTTTGAGAGTATCTTTTAGAGTTCCTTTGGAGGTAGCTCTTTTTGTCAGATTCACAGCTGTATTTGTAATATGACCACTGGAGAAGCAAATATGATTAAGTTGCCCTGGTGCTTAGAAGTTTGGAACTTCAGAGGGCAAGATAACTGGGGGGACTATTCTGTGTGGTTTGCAACTGTGTTGGGAAAAATAAAGGAAATTATATTTTCCATGGAGCTATTTTTTCATATGTGAAACTGGCAGGTAGAGGCGTTAATCTGTACCATCCCCTTTCCCAAAGACTAGCAAATTCAAGGAATCACATGGTGAATAGGCATGGCTAGGCCTCAAACTTGTTTCAAGAAGTTACTGAACTTGTACAGAAAAGATTATTCCCCTAAGTATACAAATAACAATAACTATATATGATAAGAGAACATTGGGAAAGAGATCTTCAGAGATCCAGGTTTCAGTGCCCTCTTGTCACTGGGTGATTTTGGGTCAGTCACTCTCTGCCTAGCCTATCTCACAGGGTTCTTGCTGCGGGGATAAAATGGAACAATGCAACAGGAAGGAATTTTCTTAGCAAAAGTTTGGCAATCAATGCATGTATCATCTCTGGTACAATATAAGTAGAAAATTTGGAGTTGTGTGGTGGTGTATAAAATAGCAAGCTATATGTTGCTCTGGAAGGAAATATGTTGCTCTGACTTCATCCAGAACTCCCCCTATCCCCCAAAAGTTGACTTTCCTTTATCAGTTATTGGAAAAGGATTCAAGCAGGTGATTGAACAATTATACATCTACTGTATATATTTTAAACTGAGATATTGTAGCTGTTCTGAATTATTGTATTGGAAAACAAAGCAAGTATGATAATAACAGAGTAGGGAATGGGAACTTGTGCAGGATGGAGACCACCTTAGAGTGCGATTTGAATGTAGATTCTGTCAGTAGCAGGTCAGGATAGAGTCTTCAATTCAACCCAGTCATGAACAGGATGAACAGGATGGCTGAGCCAGAATTAACACACAGCTACTCTTTTGCCGGGTTGACCAGTTGTGGATTATGCTGGCTGATCTGTCCCAATTGCTGTAGCTTCAGAAACGCTGAAGGTAATTATCATATGATTGGTGCTCACATTCTGTGTAATGCCCTGGGTCACTCTGCAGATACAGAAGACTAATGCTGATGCAGTACCTTGTTTCTAGTCCTCCATGTTCCATTCATTGCCGAATAATGAGATCTCATAATCAGCCCTTTCCTGCTTCTCTTAAAATGATTAAGTTCTGTAGTAAGGTACAAAAGCAAACAAACTTTGCCTTGAGTACAAATTCAAGTTAGCCTCTGAAGTCACTAATGGAATCCCTACTGTCTTTCAATTTAGATATTTTCTATGCATTCGGTACAAAGGAATCAGACCATAAACCAACAGCATCATAGTTTCAGTCCTGGCTGTGCTTTCCTAAATTTTATATTGATGTCCAATGACACATTTTGGCTCTGAGAAAATCCACCACTGATGTGCATTTACAGCTCACGCAGGTCTACTGTGTGCATTGCCCTGCTTTACATTCATGATGAAAACATGGTCAAGGCTACTTTTCTGATGATTACCTTGGAAAAACTGTTCGAAGTAATTAAGAGCCTTTTAGCAGCTCTCTGCAATATCCCGGTGTGTAAGGGGCTTTCCTTTCTCTTGTTCTTATTTACTGTAATTACTGCTGGAGACTGCCTCCTTAATTTCTGTGATTCATTGACCACCTTCTCTCACATTCTCTCTGCTCATCAGTGGGCTGTGTATGATCCCTTCCTGATCCCTTTAAATCCAGCGCAGACATGCTGTTCATTTCAGTAGTGCCTCATGGGTTAAATCTCTGGGTATGGTGTTAGGTTAATCTCTGACAAACTCCTTCAGTGTACAGAACCACTGCACCACCACGTAGGGCTTTTGTTGTCGTTGCAAACATCCGCAGTCTGTAGCAGGTGGAACAATAACCGACTTTGTTTCCCTCCACCTTCCACTGCTGCAGAACTGCTATCCAAATATAACCTCTTGCTGGATAAACCACCTGACAAGTCTTCAACAGCAGTTTTGCATCTAAAGTGGCTGTTTATGTCTTCTATATCTGTGTGTTCAGATTAAAGAATGTGCAGGATTTTGCTGCTGCTCCTGCTGTTGCTTACTGCAGAACTTGTGGCTGCTAATTCTCCTGTTTGTCACATCACAGAACTGGTTTCCTAGGGAGGTCGTAAACACAGATTAACTTCTTAGTAGCTCCTTTTTAATGCTGTGTTTTTTCAGTAGTGCTTGAAAGATGCTTTTCAAATCAGCTGTAGTGGTTGGTTGTGGCTTTTAAAAAAACCCCTGTTTTGTTAAGGATGCTCTTAAATCTTTAATATGAAGGTTCAGTCTGTTTTGATTGCAGCATATCTGCTTAGGCACATTCCAGCTTTAGGAGGAATGTGAGAAGTGCAGGCTACCAAGGTGGGATGTGGTGTCTTACGCACATTAAACTGTCAGAATGTTGGCATCAAGCTGGCTGTAGTCAGGGGCATCAAAACCTATTGCTATATAGTGGAAAGCAGAGCGTGTATTTTAATGCATCACTTCCCCTGCCCTCAGTATAACTGATTATAAACAAATATAAACTTATCTGAATACAGCAGTACCCAGTGAAATGACTCAAATAATGAGAGAGTGCAGGGACAATCCTGCAAACTAGTCTGATTCATACTGCGTTTGTGAAGAATGTTCAAGCTTGGACAATGTGACCTGTTTCATTCATGCAACCACAGCTTAGGAGTAGCAGTGCAGAATGGAACCATGTAAGTATGCCTGGTAAGTTCAAGTATGTTCCTATAGTGTTTGGGAATTTCAGCCATACCAATGCAAATATTCTCTTTACAAAAGAGGTCCCATGTATGCGTACGAATCTTTTTCCTAGCTGCAGTGACAGCTGATCCAATACCCTGGTTTACAATGTAGAGTTGTGCCCACACAGTTCTTTTTCAAATGGCCAGACACATACAAATTTGATAAACATCAGGTGAACTGATGTTTTTATAATATCATTAACCAGGGAATTACAAAATAATGCCTTAGATTTATGTAACATTATATATGAACTGCTTTTTATCCCCAAAAGGTCTTCGAAGTGACTTGCAAGTCAAAACTTTAACTCAAAAGTGTTTCATGATATCATATCAAACAAATAAAGAAAATCTTTAAGATAGAGATTAGAATTACATTTAACACAACTGAAAATTCACCTGGGCCCCTTTTAAATGCATATTTTAATGGCTTGTCTAAAGCTAAGCAAAGATGAAGTTCATCTGATCTCCTTAGAAAAGTCTCTGCCCCATATTTTACCAACCTGAACTCCCTTCATGATGAACACAGAGGAAGGCTTCCAATGCAGATCTTAATCACAAGTAGGCTCGTATGGGAGGAGGCAGTCTGGGCAAACATCCTGAGCTTTAAAGTAATACTTGGCACCTTGGATTGCATCCGGAAACAAATTGGAAACTAGTTCAGTTGGTGCAATATGATCAACAAGGAATATTCCCTGAAAGCACTGACTGCCACATTTTACACTTGCTGCAGTTTCTGAATGTCTTTCTGCATAAACTACACTGCGGCAATCTAAAGAAGAGGTAATAAAAGTGTGAACACTGTTGCTAGATATATCTTCTGCAAAGATGGCTACATCTGCTGTGCCAGCTAAACATACGCAGCAGTGTTCATTGTGAGAGTGGCTACCTGGCCGTCCAGAAGGAATGCTGCATCCAGAAGTACTCCAGGTTCCAAACTGTATCCTTCAGAGGAAGTACAGTTTCATCCAGAACAGCTTATGCCCTCTATCCAGGATTAGTTTGCCTGTACACAGTGCTATTTTGCTTGGGTCGAGTCCTAGTTTGTTTGACCACATCCAGTGAAATGGCAATGGGGAAATAGAGTAGGTGGACAGTCTCCATACATCCTGATGTCCTGATCTGGATTGGCGCATCCAGGGTCATTGTTTAAAAACCTGGGAAGGATCAATATATGGTAAATGTATCATTATCCCTGGGTTTGAGACTTTTGCCTGGTCTCTAAGGAAAAGCAAGGTTAAGTCTCCACATGCAAGAGAATGATATAGTAGAGAAGATTTGACATTATGGGTGGAGGATTGCACTTTTGACAATCGTTTTCTCTCTCCGCAATGCACAAGTAGAAAAGTTGCATGAAGAGAATTGGCCCTGCCCAATAGAAACCTTCTTGGTTTTCTATCTCTAGATAGTTTCTTGTTTGTCAGTAGGGGAATATTCAGAAATGAAATCACCCCATCTGTGTGCTGGAATGCTCAGTCTATTTTAACTCTTCATTTTGCTGCTTGTGTAGAATCACCCTTCCCTCTTTAGAGAGTTAAGAAAGGCATGAAACATCTAAAATCTGACAGTTCAGGAGGAGAATGGGTGGGTGGGTGGGTGAGAGAAAGACTTAGACTAAAATCAACTTTTGGTTTGCAGGAAGACAGGCCAGGAAAATGAGTGTAGTACAAAAAGGTTAACAGTGTTATTCTTCCCCAGTAAAATATGGGGTTATTTAGGCCAACCCTATCTGTAATGTAATTTATGCAAATGTAATTTAATATTATGATTCAATACAGAATTTGATTCAAAATTCTTTTATGACAAGTCACAGAGCCCTCAATTTTTACCTTATTAATCTGATTTGTGAAAAATCTAATCAGAGAAGGTGTGTGTTTTTAATTGTAGAAGAGTATATTTACATGAAGAAATGCAGAAAGAGTTGTCTCTTATAAACAAGTAGATACTGTGACCTAGTGAGTGTTGGAAAAGATGAGACATCAAGGAGCAACTTTGTGTATGTCTTTGGGGTTAAAAGTAATATTACATCTTTAGCTTCTCGTCAAAACTTGTACAACTGGTGAACAACTCTTTATTCCACCCGAGACTTCTTATTGGAAGGATTGATATGATAACTCCCTCCAAGTTGTTTTGCATTGATACTGCACCTGTCCGATTGAGAATATAGTTGACTTCACAGTGGCAAATGATGCATCAATTCAATCAAGTGACTACTAGATTGCAGCAAGAGGAATCCTGTTTCCCTCAGAGTTTCTATTAACCTATCAGCTATCTCTGTCCCACTCTTGTATTCATCTATTTTATACCAGACTTGAAATTAAAAGTGGGAGGTAGCATTTTTAGAGTGTTCTTCCACACATTAAAACTTCCTGTGAACAGAGACTGTCCAGGCAAGTTAAGCTACGATGTGGTATAGAACTAATGATGCTGACGCTGATAATAATAGAACCGGGAAGACAGATCTAGCTTGAGACTCCTCTTGGTGTGATACGTAGTTCCTGCTTTTTTGTCTTATAAGGGAACTATTTAAAAGTTTGATTGCCATGACTTTTATTCTGAAGGTGGAACAAGTGATTTTAGAATGACTGAACTCTCTACTCTTATCAAACTTTGTGTTTATTGGTTCAAACTTAAATCAGCTTAAGTGTTAACTTTTTAAGAGGTTTAATAACTTTCATAGAGGGGGCAAGATCTACATATATTTGTGTATCATAAGACGGGAAAGCAGTGGGAAGAATAATTATAATCTCATATTTTGTGGGCAGATTTCCCAAAGGCATCTAACTAGCCAACTCTGGCAACAGGATTTTGGACTAGATGGACCTGGCTATGCTCCACAAGACAATTCTTAAGTGGTGTATTAGATAAATGCATGCAACAACTATAGGAATCAGTATTGTATTAAAAACCTTCCAAGTTAGGCTAAGGGAAGTCCTTAATGTAGAAGTATAATTAGCTTTCCAGGCACAAATTCCCAGAAGGCCAAAAACCAAAAGTCAGATACAAAATAGTTATTCATTAATAATTATTCTAACAATGAAGAACCTTTATATATTTCACTGCTCCTTTCTTTTTTTCAGCAGGACTATAGAAGATAAATCAGGTTGCATAAATAATAAGAATATACTTTGTATTCAGTGGATGAAGCAATCACAGAAAAGAAATGTAGAAGTTACATCTATGTCTGTCTGATTTATCTCCTCCCTTTTTCTTTTTTGAAGAGCTCAGGTGGGCTTATATCATTTGCCTCCTCCTACTCTCAGTCTTATCCCCACAATGACAATCCTGTGAGGTAGCTTGGGCAGAGAGTCTGTGATTGGCCCAAAGTCACCTGGTTGGCTTCATGGCTGAATAGGGACTAGAGCCCAGATGTCCTGCATCGTAGTCCCAGATGGTTAATCACTACTCCACACTGAAGTTCTACTTATATTCCCAAGAACAATTTTCAGGATAATCACAGACTCTGTCTTACTGTGCTTCAGAAGGAAGAGGACCACTGCTGAATTTGCAGCCAGATCTGATTACATTACAGAATTAACATCAGTAACCAACAGCACATGCCTGAATATGTCTACTCAAAAGAAAGCTCCACTGAGTTCAGTAGGGCATATTTCTAGGTAGGATAGCAGTCTAAGAATTCAGAGGTTCTGAACCTCTGCCCCGAAAACTAACATGCCATATCTTTTGTGAGTAAGCCGCATTGCAGACAGGCAAAACAATACTAAGTAGAACCAGGGGGCAAGGACAGGACAGATTTACCACTTTATCTCCAGCTCTGTTGGATTGTGCCAACTGTGGCAGAAGGTGGGGGCTGTGGTTTTGCCAGATACTTCAGTCCAGTGAATCTGCATATTTGCAGTTTACTTCTATGGACAACAATAGAGGAGATTTGTTACACTATTTCCAGGACTGACATTGTGTACATTTCCAAACTGGGCCAACCAGAGTGACTTGGACTCTATTAAATCCAAAACTGGTTGGAATACTCTATTTTGGGGCTTTCCACTGTCTGAACTGAACCGTTGTGGGAAGAATACAGATCAAATTTCAGCATGCTTTTCAGTTTAGTCTGGAAGCTTTATTCCTTGCAAAAATAACAATAGAAAATAACAAACAAACAAATAGAAATAATGATAGAAAATAGGTCAGATTTCTAGTGTACCAGAACAAATTTACCAATTAATTACTGGAAATTAATGCATGTTCATCACAAATGCATTCTCTGTGTCCTTTTGACCACCAAAAGACTGAAATTACAACTTAGAAGGATAAATACTCACCTTCAGCAATGTGATAGACTGAGGACATTATAGTGAGTGAGCCTCATCTTAGAGCCAACTCCTACCAGATTCAGTCCTTTGCCTTTTCCACTGGTGGATAATCCCATTGATAGTCCCAGAGGTTCTTCCCTTCTGGTACTGACATAATGTCTACTGATGCATGCAGTGGAGGATGGAATGTCCATTGTGGCCCTGATCAAGTCTGTGCCCTATGATTTCTGGAGAAAAATATGACACATCAACAATCTGGAACTACTGGCAGTCTGAAAAGTTGTGGTGACTTTCAGGGACTTTGTTCACAACTGGGGCTCATTCTGATCAAAGACTTTCCTTTGATACATACTTGATCTCTGGAAATGTGAACATAACAGAACTATGTGCTGTTTATCTGGCAGAGGACAATTTGGCTGATGCACTAAGCCAGATTAAAAAGACTTTGCAAGAACGTACATTGGACTACTCCATCATATACATTTTTTTCCGCCAATCTCAAATCTGTGCACAAACTCCCCGTACATCTCTCTCTATGGCAGAGCACATGCCAATAACCATTCTTTCCTGTGTTGTTGGGTTCCACTCTTGATTCTTGTTGTCACAAAGGATACTGGTGAAGATAAGCAGGATGCTGTGGACAGTATCTTCACCACTCCTTGGTGGGTCAGGCATGATTGGCCATGCTTCTGAGAAAATACAATTTCCTCATTCTTTGCCCTTCCTCACTTGGCAGAATGGTCATATTGGGGCATCACAGCAACACATGGCACATTCATCCTTGTTACCCATTACTCTGGACATCATTTTTAAAAAGAAGTGATCCACAAGCCCATCACTTGCTAATCCTTTGCTGTCATGCAGTGGGCATTTCCATCATAAGCAGCATTTGCTTCATTTGATCTTGCTACCGCTTCTCTTAACACTGTGAGTATTAAAACTGTGACAAGTGACTTGGTCCATCATCCCTGAATTTATTTGGCAGCATTACCTGTGTTACACTGTAGGATCCGTGACCATATGTTGTTCTCCTATTAGTTCAAAAATATCTTAGGAACTTATACTCACCAGTAGGTAGACCAATTTCTACTTGGAGTCTCTTCTTTGTACTGACTGCTTTGATATCAATTCATCCAAACCTCTTGCCATGTCTGACCTTAGACTGCTCGACTTTAAAGTGTTCATCCTTGTTGCTTTAACATCCAGATGGTAAGCCAGTGAAGCAGCAGCTCTTACATTTGAACCTCTTCTCATGGTTCTCCATAGGGACAAAGTGGCACTCATATTGGAGCCAACCTTTCTGCCCAAGATCATTTCATCTTTTAATTTGAATCAGGATATTACACTTCCTATCTTTTTTCCAAATCCAATCTCATCTTTGAAGTCTTCTCTCCATACTTTAGATATATGGAGGACTCTCATTTTCTACCTTCACTGAACAGCCTCATGTCAAAAGACACAAAGCCTTTGTCTGCTACAGGAACAAGAATAAAGGACTTGCTTTCTCACCTGAGCATCTTTCAATTTGGGTTTCAAAAACTGTCAAGCTTTGCTATGCTCTGGCTCAAATCCTGGTACTGCAGTTTATTTGGACACATTCCAGCAATGCTATTGTTGCCTCAGTTGCCTTTTCAAGGGTGCTCCTCTTTGGAAATTAGGTAAGGATGCTACCTGGTCACAACCACAACATTTATCAGCTATTACTATTTGCATGTGAAAAAAAACCTCCTTTAAACCTGGTCCCACCTCTTGGTAAGTTGGCTATGAAAAACAGAGATCACAAAGAAGAATAGTGCTGAGCAGTATCCTTTAATTTATATGGATGCAGTTATTACATATAAACCAAACGCAAGCATGAGAGAACTTTGGGTATTGAAGTGTGGGCTCATAAGACAACCTGATATTCCTGAAATCTGACCACAATGAGATCAGAATGAGGTCCCTTAAAACAATTCTTTGTTTTAAAGTAAAATATAAAATACATTAAAATTATGCATTAGAATTAGAACCAAATATAGATCTATATATAACCATTTGTGTAGATATGGAAGAATCATATGTTAACACCAAGCAGCTTAAAGATAACAAGCATTAAAAACATTAGTGAAATTAGGTGACCTTGGCTGTATAGAAAATAATATGTGTATATATGTGTTGTTCAAGCTGAAACCATTTTAAATCCTGGCAAAGGGTGTGTGTGAATGTCTGATCATGGATAAATGGGAAGTCTGGGTTAATTTGAGTGAGGGAGAAACAGACTGCTTGGGGGATTGTGACAGAGTTATGGAGAAGTAGATTAGGGCTAATGCATGGATTTTTAAGGAAGATGGATGGAGAGGTACAGAAGGGTAAAAGGAGCTCTGAAGCCAAGGGTTTCTGAAGTATGGAATGGGGTGACAACTAAGGAAATAGAAGAGAATAATTGGAATGATGGACCACTTAGAAGTAAAAATAGAACATAAATGCAATTTACTTCTTCATATCTACAGATTTGTGAAGTGATAGGTAACATTCCTGAGTTCCTCCTCTGGAAAAGAAGGGGAGATAGACAGGGAGACAGAAAAGAAAGGTTATTCTTAGCAGAGAGTGCATGAATTTGGATGGCACAACAACCCACTTTGCAAATAAGCTGCACAATGGGTTTAGACAGAGCCAGAGTTCAGAGTCCAGTAACAAACTCAGGTCATAATCCCAAACAGGCAAAGGGCAGAACAGGATGTGGAGCATGGCATGATGCAGTCTGATAAGCAAGAATTTAGTCAGAAACCTGTAAGATAAAGCAGGTGCCTTGGAGCGGGAACAAGATGTGAGCAGAGAAAAAGGCTACAGCATGCTGGAGACAAGCATTGCTGAGGCAGCTTCTGGAGGGAAGAGCCTGCTGTTATGTAGCTCTTTCCCAAGGATCCCATCAGGACTGTGGCAGCTGCAGCCGAGTCTGGGACCAATCTTGCTACTACCAGGTCCATTATTCTGGTGCCAAGCCAGTAGTTGGTGACTTGGAGCTGCCCAGAACCTGACACAATCTGATAGCCCATACTCAAGTGTTGAGTATGGGCTAAGTACGGATTATGATTATTCATGGGTTGTTGTTGAAACATGGGTTATTGTATTGTCTGAGCCTAACCAAGAGAACAAACCATTGTGAAAAATTCACAGTTTACAACCCAACAACAAACCATTGGCTTCTCTTCATGCTTTGTTCATGCTTAGCAAGCCATGACTCCTTAGTGAAGCTGGGTTCAGGTAACATGATAACCTGTGTTTTAAAAACCTACTGAACCCATACTCAGCCTTTCAGTATTGTCTGAGTCCAGCCAGTTCATAGAGCAATCCACAGTGTGTCGAGCAGATGGCTGGGCTTACTGTGGGTTATTCTCCCTTCCCCCTTCAACTTCCAGCTGATACTCCAGTTTTTCATGTGATATAAATTGTCTTATCGCCTCCATCCCTACTCTAGTTGTACCCCGTTTTAGTTTGCTCTCTCTCCCCACCCCCCATTGGACCTTCAAAAAGGTGCAATTGGAATCATTTTCCCCTCCCTGCAGCTCCAGAATGTGCACCATTCCTTTATATTTTTGAAATTCTGGTTGTTTTTTGCTTTGACGTAAATGCCCTCTTACAGTTTTCTAATATATGTAGTCTGCATGAGCTGCTAACTCACTGATTAAAGGGAGCTGCATAGAGCAAATCCTGTGCAGTGCACCACCCTACAGTTCGACTTCCAGGACTTCAAAAAGGCCATGCCTACAGTGGCTTCAAAAGGAAGAGCCTCCAGAAGGGAAGCAACTCTAACCAGCCTGTGACTGGGGTAGAAATGTATGCTCACCTGTGGGAGTCTCAAGTGGAGTTGGCAATTCAGAATGACTGGATTCCATCTGGACCATTCCAGCCAGACCAGGTGTTAATGCTGAAGAGTCCTGGGTTCCCTTCCAGGACCACTAGCCATGCTGAAATCTAAGACAGATTATTATGATATGCACTGCCCATGGACCTTCTTTTGTGCCTGGTTCTGCTGCTGTGTGATGAAGAAGGCTGCTTTTATGAACTGAATGGAGACTTAAAAGACAGCTAATTGGAACACAAGCTTCCATACTTCTTTACCAGTGAGCCGCTTCTCCTACCTTAAGTACCTGTCTAAAAGTACATAACTTAAAGGTAGATGTTTGCGCAAAAACAAGTGTTTCTAATTAAACATGCAACAACTTCCTCTGGTTTATTTATGGATCATTTCTTGCATGTCCTTTTGTGTTTTGTCAGGTTGCCAGTTCTTTATGGAATGAATAGGCATATCGCTGTTTAGTCATCCCTTCACAGTATAACCTACAGACACCATTAAGATTCTGGTCTCTGTTTCAGCACTTGAATGTTCAAAATATTAATGTAGTAATGTTGCTGTCAGGATTGCAAACCTCCAAGGCACTTGAAGTTGCTTGTAATGTAAAGCAATGAAGCACAACAGACCGCAAGTTGCAAGCTTTGTTGCATTACCAGAAGTCTTAGGAGCTGATTTAGAGATGGGGCTGTTCTTAATGGACTGAGTGCTTTCCAATGCCCATCTGCTTCCAAGTGGAGGTCAAGGCTGGACCATTCATTGAAAAGTGTATCATTCATCCCTGTCACAGGTATTTGGCAGCAAGATGTGCGTTGTCCTCATCAATGTTGCTCTAAGTCAGTTCCTGTTCTGGGCTAGCTTTTTTATTATGTCAGAAAAAGAGATGAAAATTGAGTTGCTAGTCAGCTGGGAAAGGAGCAAAGCTGGTTCTATGGAATCAAGTATAACACATATAGAAAAGATGTATGTGTGTGTGCTGTATACACACATACAGATTTTGCCCAAAGAGTGAAATGTCAAGATGTCAAATGTCATTGCCTCCACCAGTCTGCACAGCTTGTGACCCATGAAACTGTGAACACAGACAATAACGCAGTCTGCTTGAAGCTTGACATCCCACTGGCTTTTTTGCAGTAAAGCAGGCCGGCAGGGTTGTCAGGTCCCTAATGGGCTGCCATCTATTGCCTTGGTGGTCACAAAGTATGTAGACCAGAGCTAGAGTGGTGCATCTCCCTTTTTTGAAAAGTGTCAACAAACTACATAGTGAAAGGAATGTTTAAGCAGCAGTTACCTGTATTTTGTTCAAGGTCAGGAGACTTGCATGGTTGTGGAGTGAATTTTGGTTATAAAGTTATCTAGCTATTGCAATGAATAAGTATAGTTGTAGTTTTTAACAGACTTTGTCTGGGTACATTGAGTTTGTTGCATTTGAGGAAGCTTCATCTGCCAATGTTGATAACATTTTATTGTCTAGGCTGGCTGGCTTCTCTGGATGGGTTTGGGCCAGTTGTCTAAAAACAATTTCATTGGGGAAAAAAATGAACACAGACATTGGTTCAAGCAGACACGCACAATTATCATAGAAAGCCCATTTGCCAAACCTTCCAGAATCAAGTTAAAGAAGCATAACAGATCTCCCAATGCTCAGTGGCTCGGTGCAGATGTAATTTATTTTATATAAATATTTATTTAATTTCTATACTGTCCATCAGCCAAAAAGGCTCTCTGGATGGTTCACATCATTAAAATATAAACAAACAAATGATGAACAGTAATTAATAACATATAAAAGAGAAATAATATATCAAAGAAAATGACAACATTAAATCCACAGCAACTGCAATCGGATCAGTCCAGAGGTATAACAGCAGTACAAGATAAAGTGCAATGTAAAAAATGAGAATAAATTTTTAACTGCTAAAATACTGGGTAAATAAAAAGGTTTAAACCTGGTGCCAAAAAAGAATAGAGAGTCAGTGCCAGGCATACCTATTTGCAAATGTGGTTCCATAATCAGGGTTCAACAACTGAAAAGGCCTTTCCCCTAGTGGCCACCCTGTTTCCTTCCTTTAGAAGGGGATTTCTGAGAAGGACCTCAGATGATGACCTCAAGGCCCAAGTAGGCACAGACAGGAAGAGGCATTCCTTCAGGTAGCCTGGTCCCAAACTGTTTAGGGTTTGAAAAGTTATTCGTAATGTTAGCACTTTCAATCAGGCCTGGACTTCAACTGGTAACCAGTGCAATTTTGAGAAGACTGGTGTAATACATTCTTGTTGGCCTAGTCCTGTTAGCTTTGGTATCCTATGTTGAACTGAAGTCTCTGGACTCTTTTCAAAGGCAGCCCCAAGTAGAATGTATTACAATACTTCAGATGAGGGGTTAGCAAACCATGATCACTCCTGTTTAGGCTCTGCCTGTCCAGACAGGGTTGTAGTTGGTGAATTAGCCTAAGCTGATGAAAGGTGCTTCATGCCACTGAATCCACTTGTGACTCCAGTGACAGTTCTGGATAGAGGAGCACCCCCCACCACTATGAAGCCTGTCCTTTGGGGAAGTGCAACCCTGTCCAGAACTGGTTGAATATCATCCAACAGGACAGATGACGCACCCACCAACAGCATCTCCATCTTTTTGATTGAGTCTCAGTTTATCAGCCTGCAGTTAGTCCATTACCACACCTAGACACCGATTCAGAATGGCCATCACCTCATCTGGGTTTGATGAAAAACAGAGGTAGAACTGAGTATCTTCAGCATATTGACGATATGTCAGCCTATACCTCTGGATAACCTCCCCCAGCAGTTTCATGTGGAAGTTAAATAGAATGGGGGATAAAACATAGCCCTATGGTACCCCATAGCATACTTGCCGTGGCACAGAGCAGCAATTCCCCAGCACCACCTTCTGGAATTGGCTGGTCCAGTGGAAGAGGAGCCACTGCCAATCAGTACCACCACCTCCCAACTCAATCATCCTGGATACCATGGTCGATGGTATTGAAAGTTGCTGAGAGGTCTAAGAGAATCAACAGGGTTGCACTCCCCCTGTCTTTCTCCCACAGGGCCACCAAGGCAGTCTCCATTCTGAAACCATACCTGAAGCCTGATTGAAATGGACGTAGATGGTCAGTTTCGTCCAAGAGTGCCTGGAGCTGTTCAGCTGTTCAGCCACCAACCACTCAAACACCTTGTCCAAAAAGGGGCTGTTGGCCACAGGCCCTTAGTTGTTGACATCTTCTGGATCCAGATTAGGTTTTTCAGCAGTGGTTTAATTGCAGCCTCTTTTAAAGAGGGTGAAACCACCCCCTCTTTCAAGGAGGCATTGATGGCCTCTTTGACTCAGGTACAAATCCTTTCCTTAGTTTTGATCATAAGCCATGATGGGCAAGGGTCAAGCATGGTAGGCTGGATTTGACCAAGCATCTTGTCCATATCCTCAATGGACCTTAATAACTGAAGCTCAACAAAACTGGACCTGATGGTGCTCTGGATACCTCTGTTAAAGGAACTGCTATGAAAGTGGAGTCCAATTCATGATGAACCCGAGCAACAAACTGTTGTGCAAATTCATTATTGCAAGCTACCAGGTTTTCTAGAATGTTGTTTTCTGGCCTGGATTGTAAAAGGCTGTGAATCTTTTGGAAAAGCTCTGCTGGATGGCCCTGAAAAATTGCAACGCTCGTGGCAAAGAATGCTTCCTTGCTACCCTCACTGCCACAGAATAGGCTCGATAGGGGGCTCTAAGCTGTGTTTGGACAGACTCAGCACACGTTTTCCAGTGCTAAAGTTTCATTAAGGCTGACAGGAGAAGGGACAGTGGGTATCAAATATGGGACCATGCAAGCCTGTGGTTTGTTTTTGGCTTGATCTTGACTTCTTATCCCTGCTAGAGATGAGCAATTTTACATCTGTGCTAGAATGACATAGCAAAGAAATGAGCAGCTCATACCCATGAATAGCCCATTTCCACTTGTTTAGTAAATGGGATTGCGTGGGAGTGAGCTGTGAAGTATTCTCCTAATCCCCACTTGCCCAAAGTAGTCTTCGTAGTATTATGTGTGCTAAAGTAGCAGCTGAGTCCTAGTGAATACCAGTGGGTGGCTGTAGCTAGTCACCTACTTTATTCCAGTGACTACTGATTAATTCCTCTCCATTGGCCAAAATACAGCCATCACTTACCGTATACAATATCTAACGTATACTGTACAATATATCTGCAAGCTTATAGTCAGATCCACTACAATGGTCCTTCTACTAGACAGGTTGTAAAGATCAAATTTCCTCATGTGATTGAATTCAACAGAGCAGTACCCTAACATGATGATGGATCCAGTGTTGCATCTCTGACTTCTGGATCACGTAGATCAAGAGCAGGTCCTGCCACAGGTGTTGGTACTGATGACATGTTGAGACAGACCCGCAATTGTAATGGGGGGTGTAATGTCATGAAGTGTTGTAGCCTCATTGTTGACACTGAAGTCACACTTGGACAACAGTGTGGGTGTCCTCAACACCAAGAATAGAGAGCACATCTATCAAGACTGGCAGGATGATTGTTGGGCACCTAGGTGGGCCATACACTAACTGAACCTCCCACCTGATCTGAAACTAGCAGACATTCCTAGATAGGAATGGGAGATGGAACTCTTACAGAATATTACAGGGTAATTCTCACTCCATGACCTTGTGGTAGTACTGTAAAATATTCCCACCAGACTCTCCCAGCCAGGTCTTGGTGATGCACAGCAGCTCAACCTATGTATCCAGGATCAGGTGATAGATGATACAGATCTTGTTGTGAATTCACCTGGCATTAATTAATAGCACCAGCAGGCCTGAGGGAATGCTGATAGAGCAACTGGACTCTACCTAGTGGACAGGGGGAAAGCTAGATATAGGAGCAGACAGTAGTTGTCAGCTTCCGCATCTCCTCACTGTTTTGCTGTCTCCTCACACCATATTTCCCCCTGCCCATAATGTCAGATCAGTTCCTCATGGGATGTCAGTGCAGTGTTCCTAGTTTTCCCAGGTGGTTACATGCCCTTTCTCTTTCCCTGGCCCCAGCTTCTTCCTCCACCCACTGATTGTCTGGTGATTTCCTGTTTTCTTCCACAACTTTTTTCCTATTCTGAATGGTTGATAAACCTCTTCCAAGGCCTGGTTATTGTAGTTTAAATGACACTGTGCTAGTATTTTGCTCCAGCACTTTTGTCACTGGCCCTGCCCAAACAGAAGGTGACTCCTGAGAGCTTCTTCAAAAATGAATGTGGCTTCCTTGCTGAAAGAGGTTCCCCACCCTGATATAAAACAGTGGATATTCACTCGCTTTATCTATGTAGCTGCCTAAAGCTTTAGAAAGAGAAAAGATGCCACAAGAAGAAATGCTTTATTTTACTGTCTGATACTCTGTCCTCAGTGCCTTGTTTATTGTGTTTTTTAAGGTCAGAAGAACTGATGCACAATACGATATAACAAAGCAAAAAGCCTCTTGTTTCTGTTATCGGTATTTGGAGTATTATTCATTATTCTCACCACCCACCTCTGGCTCCCATAAGGCAAATCTTACAGTTTTCATCAATCAAAAACTGTGGAGAACAAAAAACAAAGCACAAAAAACAAAGCACCCTAATGCAGTTAGGAGTCACATACATTGCATGAATGGAGAAGCAAACAGGTACTCCGTGTGTGTTCTTTTCCCAGTTTAGTTTCCTCAGGAAAGAGTCCTTTCAGAATCCTATTGAAAACCTTGAAGAGGAAAATGAACAGTTGAATGTGAGGACTAGATTTAGGCTCAGCCTTCCCTGCTCCCTATTGAATAGCTGCTTTCCCTGTAAATCAGAGTTAGACTAGCTCTGTTCCATTGGATAAGAGAGAGGCTCCTATAGACACTTTCTTGATGCTCATGAACTTCCTTAGATATCAAAAGAATCTCACCTCCTATAAAAAAGTGAAAAGAGTGAGTTTATAACTGTACTGATTGCAGAGTGACCTATGGGCCTTTCTTGAGAAAATGTGGACCTTGGTCCTTTGCAAAAACCATCATTCATTCCTTGACTTTTCATTGTTATATTCCAGACCCTCAAACAAATGCAATGGAAGCTGTATTTTTTCCTGTACCTAAATATTGCACTGTTGTTATTGTCAGTCTTTTGCAGGTGCAAAAGTATGCAATTACAAGGTAAGACTGCATAGACCTAGTTTATGAAGGGCTGCACAATTTGTATATCTCTAAGTGTACACTTATACACTTGGGAAGGACCATCACCATCACCACATTTTTAGGGGCTAAGAATTATATCCCCAGTTGCAATGTTTAAGGCTCTGAATCTTTTTGTAAAACTATCTGTGGAAAATGAAAAAGGGAAGTGATCTGTGCAGGAAGGGATTGACAAGGTAGGTTCTGCTGCTGGGATGCCAGCTGGAGGACTGAGGGCAAAGGATCGGCAGAACAACCCATGGTGAGCCCATTCCTGTGTCAGGCATACCGTGAGTTGTTCAGACAGCAGCCAGCCTGATGTGCTTCTTTGGTGGATGGCCTAGTGTTGTGCAGATCTGCCCTGTGTGTACACGCTTGAGCTCTCACATAGAGTACATGTAAAATAAGACAGGAAGTATCACTAGGAATATAACGGGTGGCCAGATTTGCTCAATGGAAGAGCCACATATGGTAAATATTTGAGAGCCTCAAGACAGGTACAAATATTGATTGATTATTGATTTATTATGACTAAACAGACATTGCTACAAGTGACATATTGCAGATAAGACACAAAAGTTTACTTGCTGCAAAGGTATTATCCACAACAAACCCTTCCCCAGGCCAAGGAATAACAAGGCATTGAATCAGCTTGTCTAGAATGAAGAACCACTTTACCCATTACAGGTTACAATTGTGTTGTTCTTTTCAAAAAAGTAGCTCAGGCAAACTGCCATTTTAGCTTCACAACAACCGTCTAAGGTAGGGTGAAGCCAAATGACAGCATCCAAACCACCTCTGTGGAGTCTCCTGGCTATTTTGAAACACAGGCAACCTAAGAAGCAAATCCTAGCCTTTCCAATAGGCCCTACCAGTCCCAGTGCAGTCCATCTTGGTCCACCCCATTTCTATAATGGCCTCTGAAAAGATGAAACTAAGCAAAGGACCTGTTGTGGTAGCAGCATGCAGTTCTGACTCTAAGCCAGACCTACATGTTTGTCCTTCCTGTACGTGCACCTTGCTTTCATTGCCCCAAGCTGATGCCCCTATAGGCCAATCACAGACACTCCCAGGGCTGGTTGAGGATTAGAGAATGATGACACCTTCGTTAGTATAATTATATTACTATATACTAATAGTATATACAGTGGTACCTCAGCTCACGAATGCCTTGCTTCATGACCAAATCAGATCGCGAGCAAAAATTTCATGAACATTTTGACTTGAGTTGCGAACTCCACATTGGGTGGCAACCAAGATTGCAGCCATCTCCCCCCCCCCCCGCCCCAAGTGGAAGATGGCCACGATCACAGTTGCATTCGTGCAGGGAAGACGTGTGTGATTGTGGCTGTGCTGTACCCATTTTTCCTGCAGGAGCGCATCCGTGATCACACACACCTTCCCTGCATGAATGCAGCTGTGATCTTGGCCATCTCCCCACTCAGGGGGTTGGGGAGATGGCCACAATCGTGCTGGTTGTGGGGGGGAGGGAGATGGCCGATATTGCGCCCATCTTTCCTGCAGGAGCAGCATGCCCATGCCAGGATTTCTTTTGAGAAGCACCACCCCAACATAACTATAACGAACAGTGTTGAATCCGATGAATGATAACATGATCTCTCATTTCTGGAGGGTTATGCAGCACAGGCAAAAACAAGTGACTACAGACAGATTTTTCACCAAAATAGACCCTGCAGCTAAGAGACAAAGAGAGGAAACCCTTGAAAGAGATCTCCCCAGTGTCCTTATGGAGGGGGACTCTCCCTCAAAACAATAATCTCCCCCCCACCTAGGTTAGTGTTCTCCACTGTACTTCATTACTTTGTTGTTCTTTGTCACTTTGTTTCAAATTTTTCTGATTAAAAAAGTAGTTACAGAATGGATTAACCTTATTTACATTGAACCTTATGGGAAAATTTGACTTGGGTCACAACCAATTGGTGGAATGGATTAAGTTTGTGAGCCAAGGTACCACTGTACTATATGCTGTAGTACTATAGTATATACTATAGTACTATATACTAATGTATAGTATTCCCTGGAAGGTGCTCCCATTTGCTCCTCTTTCACTGGTCCCAAGCAGAATCACACAACGATTTTGGCCCCTCTGCAAGCTGCAAAATAAACTCGGAGAGCTGCATGCAGCTCGTGTGTCTCAGTTTGGCCATCCCTGGAATATAAAATGGCTATTAGCTTAACTGATCTATTAGCAAAGACTGGATTTGATACAATTGTCCATGAGTGGTGAGAGTGTTAATTTTTCTCCAAGATGTAAATTCTCAGGTGGAAATTAAAAGCAAACCACTGGTTTCTTTATGGAAAGAGTAGATCATTTACAACATTTATTAGTGTCTTGGTACTGCGCGCGCGCGCGCGCGCGCGCTCTCTCTCTCTCTCTCTCTCTCTCTCTCTCTCTCTCTCTCTCTCTCTATAGCTCAAGAATGGGTACCAGTTTAAAAGCTCCATATTTATCAGATGTTGAAACCTCCATGGGCTATTTTCCACCATTTGTACCAAATGTAATATCTTACAGTGTTAAATTTCAGTGTTAGAAAAGAGTAAGGAGGGTAATGAGTGGTGTTACCAAGTGCTTGACTGGCTGCTATACATGGCTGATAGGGTTGGTACTTCATGGGTTGTGGAGAACTGGTCTGCTCCATAACTTACTGCCTGCCTAGTTCCTTTGCCATTTGTTGTTGTCCGTTTCCTGTATGAATAGGCAGCATGATGTTGTCTCAGTGGTCTTTGGATGAAAGGACCTTAAGAGGTACATAATGTCTAATGATGCACTCATCTGAACTAACACTGAGTGATTGCAGATGGACAGCTTTTAGCATGCCTAATCAAAAGACACAGTGTAGCTATTCTATCATCTCTTCTTAATAGATTTCCTGTAGTAAGAAAAAGATGGAAGAAGCAGTGGGAAAGGGCTATATAACAGGAAGATTACAATTAGAATGGCAGAGATAGGGTGATCGCATGAAAAACCTCTCATCTGCCTGGAAGCACCCATAAGTGGCAGAACTCTCACCATCAGCATCATCTTTGCTGATGGATGATGCTTTCTTTTGTACTTAATGCCCAAGATTTTTCTTGCATTGATACCTGGGTAAACAAAGGACAATTTCTTACTCGCCCACTTCATTCCCACACACCTCCATGTGACAGTCTTTAAGAATTTCACAAACATATTCATTTTAAAGGAGTTGCCTTCAGCAGAGATGTGTTTAGATTTCTGAGCCAGCCTGTCACCTTTCAGGTTTTTTTTTATTGTCTCCCTGAAACAGTTTTGTAATCAATTCTCATGGTGTGGATAAGAAAACAGTGTCAACAGGCAGTGAAAATTATTTCTCCAAGATTTCATATACTTAGTGAATGCTTATTGATTCACATCATGTTACAAATTAAATGCGGAACTTTTAAAAACTGCATATCAGACCGACAGTCTTGTTTTCTTCAGCACTGAAAGCTGCGTTGACCACCAGTCTTACCTGATGTGAACCTGGTTTCAATTATGCAAAATGGCACTATAATACAAAGATAGTTAAGGCTAGGCAACATACCACTGCTTAAGAACATAAGAGCCACGCTGGATCAGGCCGAAAGTTTTCTCTAGTCCAGCATTCATTTTCCATAATGCCTCTGAAAGAGGCGGTGATGGGGGTGGGAGGCTGCCACAATCAGTAGTAACCTAGCATGTTTCCCCAAAAGATGACCACAAACTCCAGTTGGTTCTATCATTTTCTGCCCTTCCTTCATCTTCCTCCTCTTGCTACACATCCCAGCAGCAACCCCTCATTACTATTTCATTCCTTATTGAACTCAGCTGCCTCTTCCTCATTGCCCCACTGAGGTTTTGAGGTGGGTTCCCCATCCTTTCCCTCCTGATTGGGCTTCCTTCTCACTAATGCTTCTTAGCCATTCCAGCCCCCAAAGTAATTGTTTTTACATTGAGTGAACATTTTTTCTGCTATCCTCCCTTCTCCATCCATGCATTTACCCACTTTCTCCCTTCTTCAGAAATTAATCAGGTGAACAGGACAGTGCTGAGCCAACAGAAGCAAAGTAAGTGATGATGTGTATGTTGCTAGGATGCTATGGGTAGAAGAGGTAGGATTCCTGGAGTAAACCTTTCTGTTGTTGCTCTTTCCATGGGACTCATGGTGTGTCCCCCCAAATGTAATAATGGAACTCCCCGGTCTATAAGCAGAAACCACACGCTAGATCATTGTTTCTTGTCATGTTTCCTGGGCTCAAAATTGTCGTCTGAAGCCAGTTTTGGAGACAGAACTTTAAGGCATGATGGACTTTGAATAACATCAAACTTACTTTCCTTTTGTTTGTTGTTATGTGCCATCAAGTCATCACCAACTTATGGTAACCCTGCAAATGAAAGTCCTCCAAAATGGCCTGTTTGTGACAGCCCTGCTTAGCTCTTGTAACCTGAAGCCTTTGGCTTCCCTAATGGAGTCAATCCATCTCTCATTAGGACTTGTGTTTTTTATCCTTTAGTCCAGTCCTTTATGAGCCAGTCCTTCTAACTTAACCTCTGTGCTGATTACTTTTCCCCAGTCTGCTGGCCCTGCCCTTTCTCCCTCTATCAGTGCAGTACGAAGCCATGTACCGGGTTCGGGAGGAGGACATCCCGTTCCTTCTCCATCAACCGAAACCGAACTCGGTCGTGGTGGAGTCCTCCCAGGGCAAAGAATCAAGGGGCCATACCACGCCCAGAGACAAAGAAGGCGGGAAAATCGATTCCATAGCCCGCCGAGTCTATGCTGCTTCCGGACTTGGCGTGAGGATTTTGAATTATGAGGCAACACTGACTCGATACCAGTACTTTATAATGCAGCGCCTCAATGATGTTATCTCAACGCTCCCAGGCAACCAAGGTGACCTTGCGAAAGTTTTTATAAAGGAAGCCATGCAGGTTGCAGTACAGCAATTGTCCACCGCATGCCATCACGTGGACACAGACGCTAGGGCCCTGGTCAGTGCCGTCTCCCTCCGGAGGCATACGTAGCTATGCAATTGCAATTTTCTGGAGGAGACAAAAAGGCGCATAGAGGAGATGCCCTTCGATCGGTCCAGTCTCCTTCATGCCAGAACTGACCATAAACTCAAGAAGATTTATGAATCCAGGATGACGGCTTGACGGATGGAGCTTCAACCACAAACCCAACGTAAGTGGTCTTGGACCCGTCCGTCGTACCGTCAATTGTACCAACCAAGGCAGCAACCACCACATCGGCAGCAACAGCGCCGCTGACAGCAGCCACCGCAACAATACCAACAAAGCTGTTATCGTTTCGATGTCAACAGGAGGCAGCGTTGACGAGACGGGCGAACCATTCCTCCATAATCCACCCACCCCTCTCTCATTTGGGGACCTGAAAGGCTGAAAGGTCGACTCCTCATTTGGGAGTCCATCACATCTGATTGGTGGGTGTTATCCATTATTCAGCACGGATATCAGATAGAATTCGACATCATTCCTCCATTGAGTCCAATCCGGTTTACTCCATCCTTGCCGGTACTGATTGACAAAGTTCAACAGCTTCTTCATAAAGGAGCGATTCATCAGTTAGCTTGAACGGAAGGACTGCACGGAATCTATTCGAGATATTTTATGGTCCCGAAGCGGGATGGTGGTCTTCGTCTGATACTTGACTTGCGGGATGTCAATAAGTTCATCACGCCACAAAAATTCAGGATGACCACCCTTCAAAATATCTTACCGTTGCTAAGGAGAGAGGACTGGTTCGTCTCATTGGACTTAAGGGATGCCTATTTCCACATTTCGATTCATCCCTGTTGTAGGCATTTCCTTTGTTTTGCTGTTGTGTCTGAAGTGTACAAATTCGCGTTGTTACCATTCGGACTGGCTACTGCACCACGAGTTTTTACAAAGTGTATGGCTTCTGTCTGTGCCTTTCTGTGACTTCAAGGAGTTTAGATTTACCCTTATCTTGACGATTGGTTGCTAGTCTCCCAAACCAGACAAGGACTTATTGCTGTGATACAGACAACCTGTTCCCTGTTACGAAATCTTGGACTTTGCATTAATACCGAGAAATCTTCTCTTGTTCCTACACAGATGATCACTTTCATTGGAGTGCGTCTAGATTCCATGACAGCAAGAGCATTCCTCCCGCAGGACAGACAGCAGGCTCTTGCGCAACATATCCATTGAATACGACAAGACAGGACTGTTCCTGCCAGGTCCATTCAGAGACTCTTGGGTCATATGGCTGCGTCGGTCGCCATTGTCCCACATGCCAGGCTCCAACTTTGTCCTCTCCAGCTTTTCCTCAATAAAGTGTTCCGACCGCAAAGGGACTTGCCGACGAAATTACTTCGGATCCCATCTTCTGTTCTTCACTCTCTACTATGGTGGACAGTTCCGGCCAATCTAAACGTGGGGGTACCTTTCCAACCCCGATGCCCTTCGATGACTCTCAGTACCAATGCATCCCTATTGGGATGGGGAGCAGTTTGTTCCGTCCTACGCACCCAAGGCGTATGGAATCAACAGGAATCCAGGAATCATATCAATTTCCTAGAACTCCTGGCAGTTTTCAAGGCTCTGCGCTCATTCGAGGACATTCTGCGGGACCGAGTAGTTCAGATAACTTCAGACAACATCGCTACAGTCTTTTATCTGAACAAACAAGGAGGGACGAAGTCACCGACGTTAGCACGGCTCTCGATACAAATCTGGGAGTGGTGCATTCTGAGAGCTATTACTCTGATAGCAGTACACCTTGCGGGTACGGACAATGTGGAAGCTGATCTCTTGAGCAGGCACATGTCCACATCTCATGAGTGGGAACTGGATTGTCAGGTATGCGACCAACTATTCAGTCTCTGGGGCCACCCAGACATGGACTTATTCGTTACCCGACAGAACAGGGTATGCAAAATGTTTTGCTCGAGAGCGGGAATCAGACAAGGATCGACAGGGGATGCCTTTATGATCCCCTGGAACAATATGAACGTTTATGCTTTCCCTCCGATTCCCCTCATTATGAGAGTAAATTCGAAGATAATCCAGACAGGGCCACGGGACTATTAGTAACTCCATGGTGGCCGCGCCAAGCTTGTTCTTGACTCTTCTGCATATCTCCCAAGAAGAATACCTTCACTTTCCATCCATTCCATACCTCATAACCCAGCGAGAGGGCACAATTCATCACCCGGACTTGACATTGTTGAAGTTGACGGCATGACGAATTCGGTAACAGCCGATACTAACTTGGTACCGATGTCATCTATACCTACTAGGGATCCTGTCCTCGGATCCGACGTGCCACTCCATGCTTCGAATCCTTTGGCACCTTCTACGCCCTTGGATCTAACAAATGTTCTGTCGGGTCTGACACCGTTTCACCCGGACATTCAGCGTATTCTCGATTCTGCGCTAAGGCCGTCAACTCGTAAGTCATATGCGGCCAAGTGGCGATGATTCTCTGTCTTTGTGGAGCCACATTCATTTCTTCCACAGTCAGCATCCATAGACCACATTCTGCAGTTTCTCCTAGAACTCTACCATTCCGGGCTGAAGCCATCATCCATTAAAGTGTACACGGCAGCAATTTCATATTACCGTGGTACAATTCAAGGTTTCTCCATCTTCTCTCAACCATTGATAAAAAGATTCCTTAGAGAATTCCATAACCTTCATCTGACGGTCAGACCGGTTATACCTACATGGAGTCTTTCAGTGGTCTTACAAGCTCTTACAAGGCCTCCCTTCGAACCTTTGGCAACGATGGATTTACGTCTTCTTTCCTGGAAAACAGCATTCCTTGTAGCAGTTAAGTTGGCTCGGAGAGCTATCGAGCTCTGCGCCCTCAGGGTAGACCATCCGTATCTGAATTTTCATAAGGAGAAAGTAGTTCTGTGAATGGATTCATCCTTTCTTCCGAAAGTGGCTACTCCCTTTCATATGGGTCAAGACATTGTTCTACCTGCCTTTTTTCCATCTCTGTCAAATCCGATTGAGAGATCTTTACATATACTCGATGTATGGCGCTGCCTAGCCTTCTATAGATCTAGAACCGAGTCTATTCGACATTCCAACAGACTCTTCATTAAGTACTCTGAACAGAATCAAGGTTTTCCTGTTACCCCTCAGAGACTCTCCAAATGGATAGTACACACCATTACTCTCTCCTATCAGTTGGCTAAGATAGACTTGCCTACAACCCTGAGAGGACATTCCACTAGAGCTGTAGCTGCTTCCTCAGCTTTTGCGTCGGGAGTTCCTCTTGACGATGTCTGCAGGGCGGCCACTTGGGCCACTCCATGTACATTTGCAAAACATTACCGGCTGGATGTCCGGGCCAGACTAGACTGCTGCTTTGGCAGAGCCGTTCTTTCAACTATTCTTCGATGATGACACCTCCCTCCTCCAATCAGGGTAAGCTTGTTACTCTACCCATGTGTGTGATGCAGAGGCCACGACCAAGAAAAGCAGGTTGCTTACCTGTAACTGATGTTCTTCGAGTGGCCATCTGTGCAGTCACACAACCCACCCGCAAACCCCACTCTGTGTCAATGGGTGGTGCTTTTCGGTACCGTGTTATTCTCCCTTCGGTACCGAGTCAGTATGTTTTCCCTTGTTGTTGGTTCGACAGTGTTAATTACTTAGTTACACTTGTTCCTTAGAGAGCAAACGTCCAGTCTATCAAAGACTGGAAAATGCAGACACTCCGCTCTATATATACTGCTAGTGGGGAGGGGAGCGGAGTTTTCCCGCCAAACTGTTAGCTATCAATCTTCCGGCCACAGGCACTGCGCAGGCGCAGTACCCACATGTGTGACTGCACAGATGGCCACTCAAAGAACATCAGTTACAGGTAAGCAGCCTGCTTTTGTTGGCAATTCTGCAGAATATTCTGGGATCATCATTGGACATTATATGCCAGATTTTCTATGCCATAATAGCCGTGTTCTGTATTCTACCCCTTCACCCTTCTTATGAGTTTCTGTTGCCCTGTACTCAAGGAGGGAGACTTTCTGAAAGGCAATGGCCCTGTATCAGTTGAGGCTCACCATGCAACAAGAATTCCGATTTCAAGTGTTCTACTAGTAAAAATGAGCCACTGTGGTAAAGTTGATAAAGGGTTTATCATCATCATTGTCATATTTTACTTTGACTCGTTAGTCAGCCATGAATCCCCCTGGATGTCCTTGTCTCTCAGGGTACTCCTTTTGTCATGGTTGATGTGCGAAGAAAATGAGGCAATCTTTGCATGCTGGAAGAGCAGGATACAGCTGTAGTAACTAAGCAAGCATAATGGACAAGGGAGCAGATGGTCCAGCCATAGTATTAGCGTTGCAGCTGAGTTGTAATGAGGCTGGTTTTTGCTATGAAAGTTCCCATAAGGGGTGGGGGGATTACAGTATTTTGAACCCTCCTGCTTTCTGCTCTTCAGATAAGTTCCTAGCCCTTGTCATCCAGCATAGCACTGCTTTGGCACTGAGCAGAGGAAGAGAGCTCTTCCACTTCACTGAGTTGACTGGGCAGATAGGTGGTGAGAAAAATGCTGAAGGGAAGCTCACTTCACAGAGGGAGAAAATAGACATGTAATGTGCCTACCATTCTGTATCAGAGGTGTTCTATCCCTGTTTGCTTACCTGAGAAAGTAAGCCCCCAGTTTTATCCCGAAGGCTAACTAAAAACTTCAGCCTCTGGAAAGGCAATGCCATCTATAAGATGCTAACTATTGATTTCACTGAGTTGTGTAATGGGAGCCTTATAAGAGTTAACTAAGATATTCACTCCAGGCCATCATGGATCAACCTCATTAAAGTTTGGAACCAATTTGAAGCCGGGACCACCCTGGTTTCTGCATCCACACTACAACCACATTTCTCACATAAACTTTACCTGGCAGTGACTGAAGAAACATTGAGAAGGCCTTGTGGTTGGCACTATTGGCCAAAGGACCCAAGAGAAACATTTTCCTTGAGTCCATAGCAGCACTAAAAACCTAAAGGAGTTTCTGCTGCAAGGCCTCTATGTTCTTCTTCATGGTCTCCATGCAAATCACACACCAATGGGGCTTGACACGCAGTGTAGGCCTCATCCAGTGGAAACTTCCAGAGCTGGTCGCCATGGAGTGGGCGGGAGCAGGGACCACCCTGCCCTCTGAATGGTACATAGGTGGCGGCTCCCGCCCATTCCCTCATTTCCTTTTCGATCGCGCTGGGCTTTGCTCTCCAGACCGGACCTCTCCAGCTTAAACGGTTCGCCATTTCTGTCTCTCTCCCTCTCTCCCCCTCCCTTCTATTAAAAAACAAAAACAAAAACCCCTCTTCTCCGTTAACTGCGTGGAGAGAAGGCTGCTTCTCCTCTCCCCTCTTTCTCTTGCCTTTCTCAATCTCCAGTTTTCTCTCTCTCCCTTGAATCGCCCACGTGCGATCGCCCTCCAAGGACCACATGGCCGATTTAGCTCCACGCTGCTGCACCTCCTGCCAACGATGGGCACCCTCAGTGCCTCCTCTGCCTCAACGAAGGGCACATCATGCAGACTTGCACCCACTGTCAGGCCTTTAAGTAGCAGACGCGCCGGCAAAGAACCACGCAGCTGAAACAGGCCTTATGGCGGTGTGCCCTCACATCCTTTACCCCGGGAGTGGATAACACCCCCGGGGAAGATTTCCCTAAGCCCGCCAGGGCAAGGAGGGGGGCAGCGTTGCCAGGGGAAGGCCCCTCCGCAGCGCCGGCGAAGAAAAGAAAGCTCCCCGCGACATCAGAGCTGGCCCAGGATTGTGCAGTCTCCCCGGCCTCTGGAGCACCCCCGGGTGCAACCCCCACTGATCCGGAACTGGAGCAGCCGGGCGCCACCATCCCAGCAATGCCACCTGTGCCTCTGACCACCCCCGCATGCAGCACGGCCACCATGGCTGCAACGGGCACTGCTGACAGAGCATCTCCCCCCTGCCCCCTGGGGGAACGCCGGTCCCCAGCGGCACCTGTGGGCGCCGAGAATCTGCAACAGAGCTGGCAGGATCGTTGCTCTGGCACAGCAGCCAGCCCAGCCCAGCCCATTTTGACTCGGCTTCATTGGAGGCACGCACTTCCCACGCCAGGCCCAGCCCCAGCCCCCAGGCCTCAAGGAAGAGGCTTACGAGGGTGCATCGTGCAGGGAGCCTCTCTGCCTCTAGCGACTCCGCTCCCAGAGAGCATCGCAGTCGCTGGCGCGAATATTCTCCCGCCTCACCGCCAGTGCCCAGAAGGCATGTGCAAGGCCGAGGCAAAGGCAGCCGGCAGGAGCGCTCCAGGACCGCATGGCGCTCAGATGGCACCAGCAGGAAGCAGGGCTCTTGCGGATCGGATTACAGCACTGCAGCTCCTCGCTATCGTCGGATCTCACCTAGTGGTGAGTCGAGCAGCGCCTCCAGATATGAGGACAGGCTGCGAAGGCCCAACGGGCACCGCTGGCACAGCGAGGACTCTGCAAGTGACATGGCCTACCCCAGTCCCCCCCCCCCGCCAGCGCCACCACTCCCACACTTGCCTTGTACCGCAAACACACACTCGCCGTCCATCGGGACAGGAGCACCCGCAATCATCGGTCTGTATCACAGGATTCAGGTCAGAGCCGCTCCCCTGCCTCAGGACGCCCCAGCCCCACCAGAGGCCCCAGCAAAAGCACCAGGACAACACGCGCAGGGTATGATGCCCTAGACCAGGCAGCCCCTCCACTACCTTATCCGCTACTCCACCTCCCACCACCTGCTTCACAGACCACCTGGTGCATTTCCTCCCCGTATGGGAGGGCATCACCTCGGATTCCTGGGTCCTCTCCATCATCAGGTCGGGGTACAGAATAGAATTTGACTCCCTCCTGACCCTCAGCCACATCAGGACCACGACCCCATCGCCTGCCCTATGGGCGGAAGTACAAGCCATGCTGGACAAGGGAGCAATTGAACACGTTCCCCCCTCTGACCACAGGGGCTTCTGCACAGGGGCTTCACAGTACCCAAGTGAGATGGGACTCCAGGGCTCATACTGGACTTAAGGAGGGTGAACAAATTCATCACCCCTAAGAAGTTCAGGATTGTCACACTGCAGGGCATTCTCCCTCTCCTTAACCAAGGAGACTGGTTTGCCTCCATAGACCTCAGGTATGCTTGCTTCCGTATTGTGATCCACCCCGAGTTCAGACATTTTCTGCGCTTCCAAATCGGCCAGCAGGCTTTTCAGTTCTGCGTCCTGCCCTTTGGGTTAGCCACGGCCCCACGCGTATTCACCAAATGCGTGGCGGTCGCTTGTGCCCACCTCAGGCTCCAGGGGATTCAGGTTTTTCCCTACCTGGATGTCTGGCTCCTTGTGGCCCCCTCCAGGG
This sequence comes from Varanus komodoensis, assembly GCF_004798865.1. Taxonomy (NCBI): domain Eukaryota; kingdom Metazoa; phylum Chordata; class Lepidosauria; order Squamata; family Varanidae; genus Varanus; species Varanus komodoensis. The sequence continues at coordinate 36,450,804 of NW_025335568.1, forward strand.
AGGACCTACTGCGCAGTGTGTCTCTGACAGGCTGCCTCTTTCAGGACGTGGGGCTCCTTATTAACCATGACAAATCTGTTCTCTCCCCTACAAGTCTATACTCTTCATAGGGCCTCACCTGGACGCCACCCTCGCCAAAGCCTTTCTCCCACAGCCAAGGGCAGAGGCCATTGCCACCCTGGCTGCTGCTGTCAGGGCCGCACCTCTCTCTACCGCCCACACCATCCAGAAGCTGCTGGGCCTCATGGCTGCCACTGTTGCGGTGCTTCAGCTGGCAAGGCTTCACATGAGACCTCTTCAGCTGTGGTTCGTGAGAGCCTTTGCGTGGGACGAAGACCCTTACACAACCCACCTGACCCCCCCACCCCCCAGTAGGTCAGGGGGTCCCTACTATTATGGTGCCCCCTGGGCCAACCTTCCCGGGGCCCCCCCCCCCCCCCCCCCCCGCAGCCCTCCGTGACCGTCACCACGGACGCCTCCAACACCGGCTGGGGTGCTTACTACGCAGACATGCATGTTCTATGCCACTGAGACTAGCGGGAGACCCGTCTCCACATCATCGCTCTGGAGATGCTGGTGGTCCAGAAAGCTCTGGCATCCTTCCAGAACATCCTGTCAGGACGTCACGTTCAGGTTGCCACAGGCAACACCACCGTCATGCACTACCTGAACAAGCAGGGAGGGCCCCATTCTGCCTGTCTCGCGACCTTGGCCTCAGACATCTGGCACTGGTGCATCCAGAAGGGCATCACCATCACTGCAGTGCATGTCGCAGGGCACATAAACACCCTAGCTAACTCCCTCAGTCGTGCAACGAGTGGGAGCTGGAGGCAGCCACCTTCCTCTCCCTGTGCACCAAATGGGGTCAGTCCTTGATTGAGCTCTTCACTGCCCCGAACAACACGAAGTGCAGGCTGTTCTGCTTCCGAGTATGATATGGCAGGGCATTCCTGAGGGATGCGTTCCTACATAGATGGGAGGGGGAACTCTTCTACGCCTTTCCCTCTTTTCCCCTGATCACCAAAGTAGTGGCCAAAATCCAGAGGGAGGGAACCAGCTGCATCCTGATTACCCCCTGGTGGCCGAGACAACCCTGGTTCCCTCTCCTCTTTCACCTGTCAGGGAACACCTTCTACCACCTGCCCTTCAGGTCCAGTCTCCTCTCCCAGGACCAGGGCAGGGTCCTGCACCCTGACCTCAGGACCCTGCACCTAACAGCCTGGGAAATACCCCGCTGGCAGAACCCTACGGCTCCCTGCCTCAGGCTGTCGCCACTGTGCTATTGACCACCCTCAAACCCTCCACACGCCGCTCCTACAAGGCTAAGTGGAAAACCTTCTTGGCTTCCACTACAGCACAGGGCCATGACCCCTCCCTAGCCTCCGTGGAACACATCCTGGAGTACCTGCAATCCCGCTTTGCAGCAGGTCTCTCCCCCTCCTCCATTAGGGTTCACCTAGTTGCCATCTCCCACTTCCCCCCCCCCCCCCCGTACAAGGGTCCTCTGTATTTGCCCACCCCCTGGCACACTGCTTCCTCAGGGGCCTCTGCAACATTGCCCCACCAACCCCGCCCAACTCCCCCTCTTGGAGCCTCTCTGTAGTCCTGCAGGCCCTCACAAAGAGGCCCTTTGAACTGATGGCCACAACGGACCTTAGGCTCCTGTCCTGGGAGACTGCCTTCCTGGTGGCCATCACATCAGCCCGACGTGCCAGCGAGCTAGCAGCCCTTCGGATCGACGCTCCTTTCACAACGTTCCATAGGGACAAGGTTGTACTTCGTCCAGACCCTAGCTTCGTCCCAAAGGTGACATCTTCGTTCCACATGAACCAGGACATCATCCTGCCTGCCTTCTTCCCCAACCCGTCCACCCCCATTGAGGCCACCCCGCATCTACTAGACGTCAGAAAGGCCCTCGCCTACTACAGGTCCAGGACTGAGACCATCCGCCACTCAGAGCGCCTTTTCGTTTGCTATGAGGGCCCCAAAGCTGGGGAAGCTGTCTCCAGCCAGAGACTATCAAAATGGGTCTCCAATTCCATCACCCTCGCCTACGAGATGGCCAAGATCCCAATGACTGGACAGCCATACACGCACTCCGCACGCGCCCAGGCCACATCCACTGCTCTGCTGGCTGGCATTCCCCTTCAGGAAATCTGCAGGGCAGTGACATGGTCCGCACCATTGACCTTTGTGCACCACTACCGGCTAGACGTCCATGCCAGACAGGACTGAGCTTTTGGAAGGGCCTTCCTCTCCTCTATACTGCGGTGACGATAGCCTCCCTCCTCCTGAGGGGCCAGCTTGCTAATCACTCCATTGGTGTATGAGTTGCATGGAGACCATGAAGAAGAAAGGCAGGTTGCTTACCTGTAACTGTCGTTCTTCGAGTGGTCATCCATGCATTCACACGACCCGCCCTCTGCCCCACTGGCTATCATCAGCTTCCGCCCCATATGGGCCGGGGCAGGGCGCTATAGCCGCTCCATACATGATGCTCGGATCCCTCGCATGCCTGGGACAGCACGGTCTTCAGGCACTGAGGGAACGGGTGGGAGCCACCACCCATGTACCACTCAGAGAGCAGGGCGGTCCCTGCTCCCGCCCTCTCCATGGCGACCCGCGCTGGAAGTTTCCACCGGATGAGGCCTACACTGCGTGTCAAGCCCCATTGGTGTGTGAATGTATGGATGACCACTTGAAGAACGACAGTTACAGGTAAACAACCTGCCTTTGTCCTAGATTTTGTTGAAAAGAATGGGAGCAATGGGATTTGGGAAGGGTTAGGGATGATAGGGAAGCCCCCAGAGGATGATAGAATCAATTGTAGAGAAGGTGGGATTTTCCTTTTTTCTCTCCCATCAAACTGAGCTGCACAAATCAGATCCAACACAATGAATGGTTTGATTCACAGAGCAAATTTCCTGCACTTTTCTGGATAATGCCTTTGATCCCAAATTTAGTGCAGGTAATATGCTGATTATTATAATTATTCCCTTAAATTTATATCATCTCCCTTTCTTCTTAAGAGGAAAAAAAGTAGGATATAAATGTAATGTTTTCCTCTTTATGTATCATTTTCATGATCCATGCCTCTTCTGGGTGTTGCCAGTAAGCAATCACCCCCCTGAGGTGTAAGCAAAGCATTTTGAAAGGAAGAGAGAAAATGATAGTAATTCTCAGTTGCCAGTACTACTTGTGGAATTATTTCTGAAAGGAAATGCCAGCCATTATGTTGGAAGTTGAGAGCAGAGTGTTTATATGACTAATAAAGCTCCACAAAGTTCATAAAACCTATGACTAGAATTGCCAGAAAAATTTGCCCATTTTTATCCTGTAGTGGGGCTCACTGCAGTCTTTCTATTTTCAGATTCTGTTCCTTTCCAATAGTAGGTGCTCAAGCCCAGTGTTACTCTTCCTTTCCTTTCAGTGCCTCTGTGTCTCTGCTAAACCAATATAGCCAGGGAGCACTTTTGATCTGAGAGCCCCAATCCCAGTTTGCAATGTGTCAGTAACTGGAACTGAAACACGTTAGATGAACCTTCTCTTTTCCCATTCCACTTGCATGAACTTGTATGCATTAACAGGTACTAATGAAACTGCACGCACAGGTTTGAGTACTCTGTCACACACAGGTGGAAGCATGGATTTTGTCTTCCTTTCTCTCTTAACCCAACAGATGTTACAGAACCACATTTCCTCCTTGAGTAGGGATCTGCCCCAGATGTGGCACCTCTCTCAGTGCACTATTCATCCAGCCTCACCAATACCCACATCATTCTCACATTATGGTTGCATTCAGAGGAATGACCTGTGAAGGTAATAATCTCTGTGATAAATGGCTTCTCAGGATGAGTTCAAAATGGAACTCATTTGGAAGGAATACAAAAGGAACTTTCCTCCTAAGCTGCTGATCTCTGAACTTCAAATTTTTGCTATTTCCATTTTCTCCTGCTTATATCCCCAGAGCTGTAATGGAGTTCAAGTTTGGAGTTAATGGAGATGATGCTGGGAAATGACCAAAACTGGAACAATATTAAAGGCTAAGTGCTGAAACAAGATGAGCAGAAGTCCTAATATAGATCTGATCTATTTCAGACTGCCCATGAGGCATCATATATGTCCTGTACATGCAAATGTAGCATGCTATGAACATGGCTTTGGAGAATGATGCCCTTGACATGCTTGTGTTGCACATATAAGGAGAGCAGTTTTGGTTGTTTTTTTGTTAGGGAAGCACACCATTTTGTGTGCTCCACTCTGAATCTGAAATACTTTACAAACCAGCAACAGCTTGTATCATATGTTGTTTCTGTTTCTCATCTTAAGCCAAAGGTTTTGGGATTTTATTTCTCCACAGCCTAATCATCATCATCATCATTCAAAAATATTGTTGTAACTGTATCTCATCCTTTCTTCTAAAAAGAGCCCTGCCAGGTTTCTGAGCCCATTTAATCCACTTTCCAACATTGAGCTGCCACAAAGCAGGTCTGCCTTTACTATTGTAGTGAATGGCACACTTCCACCAAATGTAGAGGTTTTACTTAGCCTTTATGGCTAAGAACTGTTGAGAAATCTCCCCTCTATGACATCCTCTAATCTCCTTTTAAAATCATTTAAGAACTCAGGTACCCATAAAGACTGGTTCCCCACTACTGGTCTTTACTAGTATGTTAGCTCTTCTTAATGACTGTTTCACAGTAGCCTTAGACTGTAGATATGCAGACAATTTCTTTTGTTTACCTTTTTTTACTTAGTTTTTAAAAGTTGACACTACTGTTATATTGATGTTTTGCATAGACTTGGTTTGAACAACAAAATGTGCTTGCTGTGCATTGTTCCGTAAGCACTTATTGTTTGTACTACAAGCAGAAGTGGTTAAGAGTGTTACTGTTAATTGTAAACTTGAAATTCTGTCTTGTCCCACAAAGGCCAGAGTCATAAGTCAATAAAAAAGGATACTGAGCACAGACAGCTTCTGGTTCCCACATAATGCTAAACAAACTGTGGACAGACAGCACCGTTTAGCTGCTTCTGTTTGCAGCAGGAATGGCTAGGCAGCCTCCATGTGCAAACTGCTTGTAAAGGCAGCCATCACCCTATTGTCACCAACAGATGTGGAAAATCATGCCTCCCCAGTGGGCAATCCCACCATTCAGTTTGGCTGCCCCCATAAATTCACACCCCTTTATTTAATATATCCCCCTTCCTGATATAGCTAGTCATTAGGTACAAGATGAATAGATCAGAGGTAAAGATATGATAAAGGAAAAAAAGAACACATCTTTAAACAGGGATAAACTAAGAAAGCTTACGATTTATGATTATTGTTCTTTTGAGAATAAGTTTTTTATTACTTTGAAAAGCAGGGTTTTTATTCTTTCTGCCAATGAGGAGTTAAAAGCCCAAGTCCCTGATCCTAACCATACTTAACCCAGATCTTGAATCAGTCTCCTCCCTGGTTAACTCAAAGCCATGAAACCTTGAAAAGTAGCCTTCTCACTGGTAGACTTGCACCTTTATAGCTGTTCCCCGGTGTCACCTGAATTCTTCAGTTTTGTTCAGCAGCTGCTCTGTCTTCAGACTACTGCCACCAGCTGACTCTCAGGCCTCAGTTGTTTCCTCCAATGCTGCTCCAGGACATTTCCTCTCTTGCCACCTCTTTCAGGTGCTGGGTCACAGGCTTTCAGCTCCTAGATGGACTTCTTGGTTTCATGGCCACTCTTTTTCCTGTCTTCTTCAGGGACTTATTCTCATGAGGATACCTCCTGGTGAACACTTGATATAAAGTCCATCCATATGCCTCTCTCTTTTCCTCCTAGCAAAACCCTCCAGCTAAGAATTCTGACATAGCCCACTTTACATTGTTTCTCCTTCGTTCCAAGTCAGGACCAATAGGCATTTCTAGAATGTTTCACTAATACCAGTTCTGTGAGAACCTTCTATATATAAGAAAGAAGCTTAACCTTTTATTTCTTTCTCAGTAGTAGCAATTGCTGCTCTACCAGATCACACTCTCCATCATGATCATCATAAATTGCATTTCTGTAACTCCCAATAGCAAGGCACTCAGAACGAAGCACACCTCAGGCACGAGCCTCTAGCAGAAGGCACAGATTAAATTCTTTCTTTTCAGTTACTGAAATAAAATATAAGAGATTAACATACTCAATGTTTGCTTATTTGCTTACTTATTTAGAATATTTTTATACAATTCACCAGCCAAATGGTTCTCTGAAACTTGAATTTACTCCATCAAAAGTCATTTTTGCCAGACTCTGTAATGCTAAATCTTGGGTTGTTGTTACATGTGAATGGCACCTCAGAGCAAAAGTCCATTCAGTCCAGCATTGTCTTCATAGGCACACTCTGATACTGGAGGTAACATTTGACAAGGACTATTAGCCATTGAAAGCCTTACCCTGCATGAATTTGTCCAATCCCCTTTTAAAGCCATGTGAATTGGTAGTCATTTAAGATTTACCATGTCTCCTGGTGGCAAGACATAGTTCTTTGTTGTGGTCCCTGTGCATCACCCATGGGGGTTTTGCCATGCAGCGCAAGGCCTAGTTTGTGGCGGGGCGGGGGGAACCTTCTGGAGCACAATGTCTTGGTGTGGACAGGAGCCCTCCGCCCCTCTCGGGTCTGAGGATAAGAAGCATGTTACCTGTTTGCACACACACACCGTATCACAAGATCAGATATCAGACTCCGCAAGTAGCTTTTTTCCCTGTTTGCTTACCTTCCCACATTTTATTTCTTTATTGTTTTTACCCCAACATGCACCACTTTATACTTGCTTAGACTGAACCACATTGAAATTCATATTGAGGAAACACAGTGCAATGCTATCTGGACTAAAAATGTAGCCTTAAAATCAACCTTAGCTACTGGCTTTTGCCATTTTTATTACTTAGCAAAATATATAACCCCATAGGTTGCTTGTTCTGGCATATGTGATCATGTTTTCCATTTATAGTACAAATGTAACAGTGTTCAAGAATTTTTGCAAACCATTTTAAAAGTATGAATTCTAATATTAAAATTTCAATTAGGGCTGGAACCTGAGTTGGCATTACTCGCTTTTTCTGGGGATAAGACATCTGCTCCACTCAAAGATGTAGTCACTTCCATGATGTTTGTGGTTGGATTAGTGGTAGTATCAATCTGAAAGAGTAATAACCTTTACCTCTGAACCTTTGTTATAATTGTATACAGACAAATCCACTGCCTGAAAAACTAACACATCCAACAACTAAATAAGGCAACAGAGAGCAGCTATTTTGCTAGTAAATAGTATTGTTTTGTGGCATGTATTAGAAATACAGCCTTGGAGTAAAGCCTACCAAATCATCACAGCTCTGTTGAGAAACACTCATTTCATTAAGATGAGATTGGACTTTTACATTTTACAATTTTTTACATTGTAATGTCACTGCTTACATATTGCCCTGGCTGGTCACTAGTTTTTGTATTTATTATTCCTTTAAAAACAAAAGTAATTTCACCCCCATAATTGTTTTTTTTGTCCCAACTTGAATTCCTTTACATTTACTTACACTAGCCCAATTCAAGCCAGTTCAATTGCAGTCTAGATAGATTCTTTTCATGCTCTTAAAAGTCCAGGATGATTTAACCAGAACCAGGTATTTCCTAGCTTCTATTGGCTCCCTGCCAGAGTTCATCTTTAACAGCTGCTCTGTCACCTTTTTTATACATTAAACATTAGTCTGTTTTCAGTGAAGTCTATTCCACTTTTATCAGGCTGCTGTGTCCCAAAAATTGCTCCAGTGCATTACAAATTCCCTCTGTGCTACTAGTTAATCCGCACATGGAGACTCCTCAGTTTCACCTGTGTCGCTGACCCTGTCTGTGGAACAGATAGCACTTTTAAGAATACCACTCTGGTCTTGGTTTTCAATCTAAATTTGGTGTTCAGGCTTTCACTACTACTTTTCCTAATGTCACTGGTACCATGACCACTGACTCCACTTTGGCAAGATCTGCAAAGCTGTCGGATCCATGTGATATCTGGAAATTTAGTATCAGTATGCCATTCTGTTTTCTTATTCTTACTTTTATAATTAGATCTGTGCTTTCAGAATGAATATTCTCAGTTGCTTTATAATGGCCAATATGTAGCCACATTCATTTTAATTCATTTTCCCTTGGTTTTTGGGTCAAAAATACTTTGGTGCAATGGCTATTATTTGTAACTCATCCGAATAGGGAGGCTTTTAGTTACATTTTTATTATTCTTATTTATTTTTGTTTCTTTTAGCCAAATTATAGTTTCTCTTCTGATGGAGCTTCCAGCTGCACTAATTTGTGGAGAAAGCCTACCATCAGAGCTCCTATAACTTTCCACCCACTGCATCTTCCAGCCCTAAAATAATATCTTTGTTACTTAATGTGACTCATTTTTATGCTAGTCCTTGCTGTAAACAAATTGTTTAACCTCTGTATTAAACTTCAGTTGATAGTCACTGCACAAAAAGCTCATACATATATTTAGTAGCTTGTTAATAAAAATATTTGGTAACAATAGTGATACCAAGGTAAAGTCTTTCCAGATTACATGAAGTTTATTCTGTGTGACTCTGTATTTGCATATTGGCTATCCTTCCTTTTGCACTTCCGGAAAAAAAAACTCTCATGAACACCAAAAAGTTGTTTTGAAACTGAAAGTAATAAGAGGGTGACTAAAAGCTGAGAGGAAGCAGCATCCATTGCAAAATGGGCCTTGTAAAATTTGGAACTTGAAATACATGATCCATGCAATATGAATATCAGCTGTCTTTGCAGACAGTGTAAAGTATTTTGGAGCAGAATTCTACAAATTCTGTCTATGTATTGTTGGAAGGACAGAAATTCACAGACAAACTGGCTTCTTCCTGCTGCAAACATTCCTATTCCACTTTAGAATGATGATATTTGGAACAGCTATGCAGTGAAACTGCTGAGGGTGGGAGCCAATTGGATTCTTGTGGGTCTTTCTCTGCATGAGAGAAACCCCCTGTTATTTGTAAGTCATAATCAGATAGCATTATTTAACCTGAGTAAAGAATTGCATTATCAAACTTTTCCTTGTTCATATTTTTTTCAGTCTCTCATGAGACGGAGAGTTCTTAGGGCCTAGCAGTGTGTTCTTTGAATTAATTACTGCAGTGTAAGTGCTCATGGCTCTGATTCAAATCAGTCCTGGTGCTCTGGGGGTGTGTGTTAAATTTCCACCTGACTTGTTTTCACAGGGTATGTGGAGTTGTGGAATGAAAACAGGAAGAAAGAAGTTGAAATCCTGCCTTCCTATTCATTTCCTAGGTCTGAATTGGGGCCATGTACACTTATACTGAGCTAATTAATTCAGTCAGGGTTAAGCTCTACTATACATGATTAGAAGAACATGTCGTTTGAACCTTACTGTGTATCAATGCTATACTAGGAATTATAATTAGTGAATTATTTTGACAATGTTGTTACATTCTTATATATGATCTTTTTGTTGCCTTTTAAAAGCTCTATTTCAAAATAGATACAATGCCATTAAACAAAAATGTCTCAGTTATACAAAAGATCATTTTACATATTACAGCTGCTGTGTGGAAGCCATTTTAAATTATCACATGGCAGATGTTACTCTACATAGCATACCCTTTATGCATATCAGCTTACCAAATGGATCAAATGGTTTTCCCCACTTTATCTGCATACACATACACCTTGCCTCAGCAAGTCTTTCAACCTGCGTGCTGAGAATGGCTGCACATTACTGCTGAGATTTGAAGTAACCTTCACATGGTTTCTGTAGCTGGTGCAGTAGCCACAAGAAGATAATTTGGTTCAGTCCTGTCTTCTGAGGATTTCAAAAACTCTGCATGGATTCTGCTGCTCTTGCTTCTGTTTGGTACTATCATAATAGGATAACATAAGTAATCTGCTGGAAGTTTCTTGAGTTTAAATGTTTTTCTATAAATCGTGTTCTATAGTCACTTGAGTATCGGGTGACTGAAGCAGACAGAGTTCCAGAATAGACTTAGGATCAAAACCACACTAGTCTGTTGGCATTTGCCAAAAGTTCTTGTGTGTTTTGTTGTGGGGACACCACTTCCTCACTGTATTGGTGACCCCAAACCACAGCCATGCAAGGCCCTTAGCTCATGCTTGTGATGAATTGGATTCCACAATCTACACTGGTGTTGGGGTAGAGTGAGGGTAACATGGATAGTTGTTACTCAGTCCAGAAAATATAAAAAAGGGGGGTGAAGGATATAGATTTAGGGAGCCTGTGGTTTAAACATAAGAAGATGCAGTGCCCTATTTGTGCTCCTATTCATTTCCTTTTGTTCTCATTGACATATAAAGTGTTCCCATCTTACAATAAAAGCTCCTTTTCTTTTTATAGATTTGTGACAAACATTTGAAGTTGTCCTTGTAGGGATGAGATTGACAGGAGAAGTCAGTCTGTAGGCTTGAGAGCAAAAGCCATACACAAATAAGTCTCCAGCATTGGTCTTGTGGTTACATTTGCTTGTCATGGCTTTGAATCTTCTTGTAGCCCATCTCAGAGCGGCTATTAATATAACATTTGTCTCTTCCATTTGCTGGCATTTGCTCTCGGCAGCTTTGTATGTATCTCCATTAGTGACAGAATAAGCATGTGGTTTTCTTTTCCCATCTAAGCTTGTTCAATTAAACTATAACCCAGCTTGTCAAAATTATCTTGAATAGTGGGTGAAATGGTTACATACTGAATTTGGCCTTCCCGTCTCCTGAAAGCACCTTCCTGAAACTCTTTTTGTCCAGCTTTTGATCAAATAAGTTAAGGTTGCTTTTCTCCCACCACCTCTGATTTCCTTTATACCTTGAAACAACATCAAGGTTTCTGAATGATTCAGATACTAAAAGTTCAAATGCACCCCCTAGGAAGGGCAACCATTTTACACTGGAACATGACATCCGATGGCTTAACTGGAGATATACTTCCTTAACTCTGCACACCTTCTAGCTTTAGCCTTGAGGCCTCTTGCTCTACTCCTTTTGTCATCGAACAGAATTGCTCCCTCAAAGTTCCCATGTATTTATTGTCCTCTTTGGGCCCTTGTCCGAAAATGTATCACAAGAGAGTAATATCTTTATTTTTAGATGTATAAGAATGGTTTCAGTAAAAAAAATTAGGGTTCCTGGTATATAAGTTCCCATTAATTTATGCATTAGTGGGGGTTGTATTTATATAGCCCCTTACTTGCTAAAAAGCTATCATCATGGTATACAACAATTTAAAACAATAAACCTTAAAACAATAAACAACAAGAACATGAAAGCCAGTAAAAGTTTTTAACATTAACTACATAATTTGAAAGGCTAAATTTAAAAGATGCCTCTTTACACCCTTGCTAAAAGTTAAGATATTATGAATTTCTGACTTGATTCACTGCAGTTTTTGGCAGTGCATAGTACAGTGAGCTTTTCAAAAGCCAAACATTATTCTAGCACTAAAAGGCGTTCCTTTTATTTTTCCCAACCGAGTTTAAGGGTTTGCTTTGCATTAGTACAGAATGTGTAACCAATATTTTGTTAAACTTTAATGCCTGAAATTTATGGATGCTGCTGGAATCATTCAGAAAAATGAGGCAAGATATTGTTGGGTTTTTTTGCCCTTATTATCAAACAATGTTGTGATGTAGGTTAGGCTGAGAGATCAAAAGACCCTGAAGGTCATCCAAGGAGGAGATCATGGCTAAAGACAGTTTTGAACCAGGGTCTCTCTAGTCATTCTTTGACACTCTTAAATATTACAGTGTGCTCATACTTCATAGTGAAAAAATGTGTTATTTATGAGTTTATGTGATTTCTAGGCAACTCTTCAATATAAAGAATTTCATTAAATTGTTTCATTCCAGTAATGCAATGCATTTGTGGAAACCCAGTTTCAGCCTACTAAAAGTGTCAAAACCAGTACTTGAAATACCAGTGGCACAAGGTGTTCTGCAGCTCATTAGACTTAATTTGCACTAATTGTTCTAGTTGTTCTGCTAGTGCTTGCAGAAGTACTAGCTCTCCAGCTCCATCATCCCAGCAAGGCTTAAGTGAGAGGGTGCAAGGTACAGCATTGACTGGTGTAAATCTGGAATATAGCATTTCTAGTACCCTGGACAGAGCAAAGCTGCAAGGCAAATGTCCTCAAGGTCAATTAAACAAATAAATTTTCCCATTTTTAGATAAATAAATGCCAATGAGGGTTTTTTTTTGTTTTTGTTTTTTGGAAATATGTATGAATTGATAGCAATATGACTTTCTAGAGTTCTAAGTCCTAGGCCATAACACTAGTGTAACTATGCCAACTCTTGAACAACAACAATAACAATTCAGCTAGCATAATGTTGGATATACCCCCAAACTCCCAGGTGGCATAGCTAGCCCAGATAATAAAGTTAGCATGCCTCTTCTATTCAGAAAGGGCATAGCAGGCAAATAAATGATTCAGAATTGGAATGGCAGTGCTTGACTTATCAGTATTCCTCCCCACAACAACTCCCATACAAACACAGTGTGTACTTACTCTGTGAAGAAAACATTAGTATTATTTGCTGAGGGAAGGGTTGATGTTCAATCAATATTGTTTCCACACATTGCAGGGGAGGAATAAAATGGGAGAAATGCTTGTAAGCCTTACACTTGTACCTTCTTTCAGTCTTCGTTATTTCAGTGGAGCTGAAGTTCATGTTGAATAGTTGTTTCTGTAATTCTGAGGTGGAGTGTAAGTTCTGGCACACATGACAGCAATATCCTTATTTGCTTTGTCATCATTTTTCAGAGTGCTCCCTGTTTGCCCCATCATAGTTCCCTTCTGTGTTATAAATTTGCTATACGGAATACTCTAGCCACATGCTCTGTTATGTTAGATGTGCATTCCCAGACAGGAATTTAAAGGTCACTACAGCATTAGCTGAAAGCTATTTCCTATTTTCAAAGAGAAAACACAAACAGGTTGGAAGAACATTTGTTTTGTACTTTCTCTTGTGTTTGTCAGACTTAAATAATCTATTTTGCTAGTCTAATATTGTATCAGTTTTCCTGCAACTTAGTGCTCCAAGCTGTGTTGGACTACAACTTCTGTCATCTCCCAACCAATATGGCCAGTATACTGTGTATTAACAGTACACTACATCTTCATCCCTGCTTAAACTTCCTCTGGCCTATTTGGTTTATGCATCCTACACCATTGTAAATGACCTAGCTGAGATGGAAAGCATTTTAACCTTGCTCAAAAGCAATCAGAACATTCATACCACCCACCATTCATTCTGGTGGGTGGTCAGCAGTTCTAAGGATTCTCCCTTCTCCAATAGAGCAAAAATGGATTGGAGGGAAGGAAAACAAAATAGGGGTGCCTAGCAGGACTGTGTCTTCCCAGGATTAAAAGGAGAAAGATCGTGGACATTATGAACTATTTTTTGGACCTGTGGGAATCCATCCATATTTTGAGTGGAGATGGGAACACATCAGTCCCCATCTAAGAGATGGGCAACAGATCTGTTTCCATTTTCCATCAATGCCCACAATTTTGCTCATTTAAAAAATCAATTATCTCTCTAAGTGTTTAGATTGTTTCACCTGTGTCTCCATATTCCATATTGGCATCCTTACTGAAAGAATTGTTATCTTCAGCAAATTTGTTATAGTGTGAATATTCATGATGTATACCTGATAATCTTTTCTTTCAGTTGCTTATAGAATAATAACACTTTTTTCATCCCTATTATGTCAAAGCCTCATTCTGGCACCCTATTTGTTTCTGTAAACAACTACTTTGACCCAGTATCGGCTTCTCCTGTTTTCAGAAAGATTATACAGAACTGGACTTTTTCACTGTTGCCTTCCATTTTAGTCCATCAAGGCTGCTTTGGGGTTTGCAGACTACAAAAGTCCTTTGACACTAAGCAAGTTCCATGAGATCTTCCTTGTCCTTCTTAACAACTAATGCGGCCTTTCTCACCCTCTTAGCCATCCGGGTTTCAGGGTCTCATACACAAATATTTTCCCTGTACATGAAATAAGTTATCAACCAGGGTCTTGGCTGTACAATTTCATGGTCTCATCAAATGTCACTCTGACCTACAGCCATTTTTTCTGCAGATCAATGTTATAGAAAGTCAAACCTTTCCACTGTTGACATCTATTTCAGTCTATCATGGTGTTTGTGGAATACAACAATTGTTTCAGCGTGGTAGAGCCATATGGGAAAATTTATGTGTATTTTAAGGGATTCTTTTATAGGCAAATATGGGAGAGCCAGTGTGGTGTAGTGGTTAAGAGCATGGGACTGGGACTCAGATGACCTGGGTTCAAGTTCCTGCTTAGCCATGGAGCCAACTGGGTGACTTTGGGCCAGTCACAGATTCTCAGCCCAACCTACCTCACAGGGTTGTTGTGGGGATAAGATGGAGGAGATGTAAGCTGCCTTGAGCCCTTTGTAGGAAAAAGGGCAGGATATAAATCCAAAAATAAACAAACAAACATCAATTGCGGTTACATTAAGAATTGGTAGCATACCAAAAATTACATTTCCTCTTATGTATGTAATTGATATTTAAGTGGAAATATTTCCAGAAGAGTTTTAAACAATTCAGAGGAAGATTAATTTTCTGTCTATACTTATTTCAGCTCTGCTTTATTGGTAGGCTAGTGCAATTCAGAAACATATCCTTGAAACATTTCTACTGCTTCTGCTATTCTTTCAGTGAATAGCACAATCCTTTAAGTAGGAAAGCACTACACAAGAAATGTGTAGAGCAATCTGTAGAAAAAACTCCCACTAAACTAAGGAATGTTTAAATACCTGTTGCACTCACTGAAACTACAAGGGAAACTTTCTCTGGAAGCAAAGCTGGGACAACACACTGTTGGTCAAACAATTTGCTGAGGTCAGCAGGTTTCTCTCTTTTAGAAGAAATGTAGAAGCTCTACCCACAACATTATCTAGATCTCTGGGAGGCTTTCATTTCTTTGCCGAGGTTTGTGTTTTTCTGAAACTGAACAGGGCAAAGCAGTAACCTATGAGTCATCAAGCTTTGCTCCTCAGAACTTCCAAAACATATCTAGTTTGAAGGACTTTTTAGTTCTATGACCAAACTTTAAAGAGCAGACTCTGTATGAGTTATTGATGTGATGGGTAAAGGCAACCGGTTGCTCCTTCAGCATGTACTTCCCCCTTTCAGTCTCCCTTATAAATGTCCTGATCAGTTGCAAGACTTCTCCCCCCCCCCCCCCCCGCCCCAGCAGTAAGTTTGTAAGTGTTGTCTCTCAAAAGCAATCACTCTGCAAAATGACGACGACAATGATGATCACATAGATGCTGTTGGGCTATATCTGTTGAACTGTGCATTTGTTTTAATTTACAGGACATTCTCCATCTACTGGTTATGTATATACCAGCAGAGATTTTCCTTTTGACAACAGAGCCACATACTGTCACTGGAAAGTCCCTGGACATTAAGGCTTTTTGAGCAGACTGGAAGAAAGAGAGCACACGAGGCAACAGCTGCTCTCTATGAAGTTCAGTAAAGCAGAGAAAAAAGCAGCGAAGTGGAAACCTCATTTGGATCTGAAATACCTTTTCTGCCTCTTCAGTGTCCATCTAGCTTCATATCAGGCTGATCAGCCTGTTCCTTCAGTAGTCTCAGAAGCACAAAACAGAGCAATAAATATACGGCATTCTTCTCTCTGGTGGTGGATTTGGGCTGAGGCATAGGAGACATAGAAGATCAACATGCAGAGGGGATAGAAGAAGAAAAGCTTTCCAAAGGACAATTCCCAAGGCCTGACATAATGAATAATACATTCCTTTTCTTTTTATGGAAGCTCCTAGTCAAACCTTCTATTCTCTGTGATAGATCATGTAATAATATTGGCAGAAGAAGGTTAATCAGGGCAGTCCCAAGACATTTCTCTGACTGAGGCAGAGCATCACAAAGCCTGCCTTCCTCAGAAATACTGTTAGCTAACAACACTCAGTGGAACTAGGCATGACAATTTTATTTATTACTTTGAGCCAGCACTGAGCACGAGATGGACCTGATGGTCTTACGAGCTCCTTCCAGCTTTCATTTGATTCTGTGAAGGTGTGCACAAGCCCAATGCAGATCAGGACCATGGTGCCCCAAGATGGGGGCTGTGTTCTTTCTTTGTGATCTCTGTGCATGATGAGGTCTGTGCTTGTGCTTGTGCTGCAAGTTTCTGGGCTGAGACTTACGGGGAAGAAGCCCCCCTAGGTTTTGAGCCAGACCCTTCCCTTCCCTTTCAAATCACCAGATAGCCCTTTATGATGCAAATCTTCATTGGCACTTCACAGCTAACAAGACAAGAGCCCTCTAGCAAGCTGACTGATAAGCTTCTGCTCTTGTAAAGAAACTGGATACTTTCCCCCAGTCTTTCCCTTTCAAGGATGCTGTGGGCTCCACCCTCAGGCGGAGTAGCCAGCAAAACCTACACAAGCCCTCTAACTGGGTAGCTCATCTGTGGGTAGCTCATTTCTCTTGTCTCTCAAGGACTGGGCAAGGCAATGGCTCTCCCTCCTCTCCTGGGTCCCCTCCTGTCTCTTCCAAACAGGCCTGCTCTCAGAGTTGGTCTGGAAAACTGCAGGCAGCACCCATGATAGAGCTTCAAAGGCTCCTCTCCCCACTTTAATCCTCCTGTCCTCACATCACCTCTTCCTCAGTGTCCTCTTCGGAATCCAGTAAGGCAGGTCCTTGGAAAGCCAATAAAGAGTGAGTGCTTGGCCTATTCACTACGCTCTACCTGCCTACTGTTAATGCTGCTCATGAAGCACTCCCATTTTCTCCTCCAAGCATTTTTCAACTGCTGCAGCAGCTGCATTATTGAGTGCCTTCTAAGAAATTTCTATTCTTTTGGCTTATTCAGCCATACTTGATGTGCTACTAGCATTGCTTTCTCTGTTCTCTGTTCTATTTCCTCTTTACAATATGTAAGCTTTTTTTCCCTTGTAACATGCTACTGTCTGTGCAGACTCTTCCTTCAGAGGCCCGTGGTCCTTTGGGCCTCTTTCCCTAAATGTGTGGCCTGTGGAAGTAAGCGCCTGCCAAAAGACAGCCACAATCCCTGCCTTTTTTGCTTGGAGGAAGGGCAAGAGTCCCTTGACCTATTTTAACAAAATAAAGACTGATTTTAGAAGCTTCTCATCTTGATCTGCTTGGAAGGAGCAAAGGTATGGGAGAAAGCCTAGACTTCAACACCCCCCACACATATCTCTCTATTAATCCACATTACTGTTCTATGTCAGTAGTGGGGATTAGAGATTCCTCACCCTACCCCATGGCATATCAAGAACCCCTTTGCACCGAACCCAGGATCATTACCAGAATCCAGAAGGAAGCTGCCTGACTTGTACTACTAAAGACACTTTGGATAGTTCTGTCTGGGGGAAAAAAGGGATGGCAATCCTTACTGCAGTTTTGCTCCATCCCACGCTTTGGATGGGAAATAGGAGGCTCCAAGAAGGGATTCCCTACCAAAACCACCACAGAGAGCATCTGTGTAACTTTAAACCATACCCTTACCTGGGCTTGAGGGGGTTTGCAAGAGTCCAAACCTTCTATGATGTAAGCCAGTGGCTGCACAAAACTCCTGCTCTATCATGACAGCTCCATCAATCCAGACTCCTGTTACTGGAACGAATAGTGTCCATTTCTTGGGCTCCAGTGGGCTCAACCAACAGTCGCAACTAGACAGTTATGGCAAGTAGTTCCTCACCTCAGTTCCTGCCACTTAGATCATGACTATCCCCAGCTCACTGCCTGTTCATCAAACAGCTCCTGTCACTCCAGCCATGACCACTGTATGGGTTGCACCGTACAACTAGAATCACCCCATGGTGACTTATTAATCAAATTTAATCCAGTCAGAATCAGCTACTCCCTTAGAATCATCTCTGCTCCTTTAACATAGATGGCTTCTCCGTGCCCAATTGACAGCTAAAAGACTAATCTTACTACATTGGCCTTTGTCATCACCTTCAACAATGTGCCCACCATGGAGAAACACAGTGTCTGGCACCCCCCAACCATTTGTCACTTGCACCTTCCATGATGTTTGTGTGGTGGGAGCACCAGCGCCAGGGAGATAAGGAAAGGAGTATGGCTATACCATTGGCTGCTGCTGCAGAGCAGAGGTGGAGACTGGGCGGGGCCTGCACCAGCCACACTGTCACAGCCTGGTGTGTTTTTGTTGGTTTTTATTCCATTTATTAAAACTCATAATAAAATTAATAAAACCATCAATGGACCAAGGATTAAGAGGTCATTTAATACCCTTATCAATGGAGCATAATTGTCTAGATATGGAACTGCTAATCTCTATATCTTTAGGACTGGATAATCAACTAATCAATGATCCAGTAATGGATTTTGTTGGACTGAAACTACAGGACCTGTCACACTATCAGTATTTCCTTCTTTTCTGAAAATGGCAAAGTGATTCTAAAAGAACTCTTCTTCTGCCTCACCGATGTCCGGAAGCATGGAGAAACTCTAGTGCATTCAACACAATGGGTTCTCTTTTTCAACTCCTACCACCGCCATCTATATTTTATCATGTCTGGCCATAATAAGACCTTCCCAAAACATCAACTGGCCCTGACTGACCATACCCACTGCTAATTCAACATTAAAGTTAACTCTTAAAGCAACTGATTTCTCTTTCCAGAACAAGGCAAGTCAACAGAAGGGAGCTCCACATACCTTACCCAATTAAAAAATTATCATGTCCAGAGTAACTTCAGGAAGCATTTACTCTCTGTAATATTAGCAATAGGTCCCGATGCTGTAATGGAATAGATGGGAGCACTATGGAAGTGCTGGATACTGCCCTTCATTTATCAGGAACTAGCGGTCCCATTAAGGTATTGATAGTTAGTTGCTCTTCGATGACTGACAGACATCAGTCATAGAAGTGCTTAATATAAATTGCAGATTTAGTTCAATGTTGTAATTTCTTGTCATTAATCCCAATTTTGGTGCAATCATATTTTCTATAATAGAGCATCCTACAGGGCTAAATGAGGCTTTGGGCTCTTTGTTTAATATTAAAGGTTAAGCTGTCAAATGTAATTTGTTTTCTTTTTTGTGATGGTGAGCTTCAAGATAACTTTAAGGGTGGGGAAATAACACCCCTGAAGAAATAGTCTAATATTTCTGTCAGGCAGTCACTAGAAAATTATCCAACATTCTTGTAAACAGAATTTGCATTCTGCAAACATGGAAATGCTCTGTCTCCCACTATACGGGGTGTTGCAGTGTATGAATGGAAGATTCCCCTCTTACTCTGTTGTGTCTGTTGTTTGTCTCATGTGTTTTACTGGCTGCCACTATATATCTCCTATCCCTCAGTCAGAGACAGATGAAGATGGATCTTTGCACCATTGCAATCAATATATACAAAATACAAACATACAAAGGAGATAAAAATCACAAAATTAAAGATGCTAACAAATTAAGCTTCAAAATACCATAGCAAACTTTCTCTAAAACTTTTGTGGATTTCTATGTATAGAGGGGTGCTGAAGTGTGTGAAAGATAAACTCCCATATCCCTGAATTTTTGATATGTGACTTATTTTCTACTAGAAGTCTAGCTGCAGTGATAAAGCGATTCCCATGTCTCTTTCCCACAAAATTCTTCTCTTTCTCTTCCTTTCCACCTTCAAACTTAAATCATATATTCCGTTAGGGCAGGGAGGTGTCCTTTTTGTTTATGCTTTAAGGCATATGCTATGCTGGAAAACCCCCTTTATTTTCCAAACAGGTACATGACTAATCTACTAAATACGCTTTCATAGTAGTTGTGTAAGAGAAAGCAGTTTGCTGCTTTTCACTAGCTGTAAATGCCATGCTGTTGAAAATCAGTCTGTGCAAAATGAACTTAAAATATACCATTATTTTTGTAAGATAAGAAGTGAAAAGAAAATTGAATAGAGACTTGGAAAAATAATGATCTTGGATACCTGCTTATGGCTTTTTAGGAAATTATTTTGAAACAGGACAAACTCTTTCATAGCATAAACCTGTTTCATCATATAAGCTTCACTTTTTGACTTGCTAAGGATGTGATACACTCTCAGAGCAGTCAGTTTTAACAGCAAAGCAAAATTAGGTCAGGTCTGAAACTGTCATATTCATGAGCTTTTACTGAATGGGTGGGTTTCTCTCAGAAAAGATTTGGTGGTGTGTGGGCCTAGGTAACGGTTGGATTATCTTCTGTTTTGGCTGCTGTGAAAATGTGAGTGGCTTCTGAATCAGGCAGACAATTAGTAGAGTCTTCTACCTTAATTTGATTGTCAGGAAGGATAAGTGTGGGAGTAGCAGAGACCATAGAAACTAAGTACTTTCCCTGCTTAACAACTTGGCAGGATTATGCAATGGAGAAACTAGAAGAAGTAGGAAGGTAATTTTATTTTTACTGGCTGTCCGGTGTTTTAACACATTCTTCATACAGCTTATTATTTGAAATCTCAAAAGGACTTCATGTCAGCCTAATAAGCTCTGAAGATACTATACTTCTGCTCTTGATTTTCTTAGGATATATGTAAAACCACTAACAAGAATATGTGGAGTAACTACTGGTATAAGGGATTGAATGATTCTCAGCTTTAAAGTATATAATGTATGAGATAAATCTAGGATCTGCAACTTTATCTATTGCCTGCTCTTCAAAAGGAAAAAGAAAGTTTTACTTTTCCCAGTGTCTTTTTATTAAGCTGATGCTTCTGATGTCTAAAATAGACATTGTAGTCACACTTGATTTCATTTGTAATTCTTTGAGAAAAAGGTTTTACTCCTACAGCCCTACACAAAGTGAAGTCTTAAGTTCTGATCCTATGGATTGTTTCCTTTGCTATTCCTCATATCAGATGTTGAAGGAAGAATGAGAATAGCAGTTGAATCTGCTGAATCCTGTGTTTTAAATGCATTTCTTAACAACTATTTATATACACTCAAGTATTAGTCACCATTAATTCTAATTACATGACATATTGAAAGGAGAGATAAAAAGTAGTGAGCAAATTTACATGCCTTCCTGGGTTGTCATAGAATACCGCATGGTGCACCTTACAAATTATCAGATTTCCCGTGGATTGTTCACCCCTGCCCCATACTTCCCTTCTGTTCTCCCACCAATATTCCAGAGAACTTGGTAGCTGGGCCCTTCTTGTCTCTTCTCCCTACTCCATTTGTAACCCATTTTTGATCACTGCTGCTTTTTCATGAGTGACACATTGGAGCAGCTGTCCCCAGTTAGTCACCTGTTAATGTTGTTGTTCTAATTTAGGCACCAGAAATAGGTCCTTTCAAAAATTCTGCTTGAGAAATTTTGGTGGCAAGCCAACTGTTTTCTTTTTGTTTGCTTGCACAAACCGTTCCTTAGAGGGTCAAGGTTTTGTTCTTGACCTTGTGCAGCCCTTTTTTTTCAGATGTACAGATTCTCTGAGTACAGTTTTTGTTGCTGTTCCATGATTCACATTGCAAGATCAGGCCTGTACAGATTTCAAACACAGATTGTGTTTGGGTTTGTTTTCAGATCTGGGAGATGTAAACAAGGTAATTTCTGGGGGAAAATGGAATAAATTTCTCATACTTCCCTAGATGCACCTATGCAATTCAGGATGAGGTTAGGGATAAACAGAAGCACCTTTGTCATTTATCCTTTTTAGCTTTGGACCTCACTGGGGCAGTGGAAGCATGCAGTTCTTCTCTGCCTCAGTGCCTTGTGTGCAGATTAAGTTCTGAGCACCAGGAAAGCACAGGAACAAGGAAAAATACCTCTGTTGTTGCTTTCTAAGCCAATGGAAGCCTGCAAACTGTCACCAGATCTGCTGGATATTTGGAGATCCAGCAAGCACAGAGAGAAGGCGCCATGTTGCCTTTACTTTAGTGTCAGGTGGGGAAAGTGCAGGCTCGCCACTTTCATCTTGTAAGTGCAGAGCAAAAACAAATCTACACATGCCTGATGCTGCAGGAGAGAGTGAGAATCCCGTTAACCCCACCTTTCTTTGTTGAGAGGACACTCATTCAAGCTTGGTTGATCTCTTGCTGTTGCAAGGTGGAATCTGTAAGATGAGAATAATGGTGAATTGACATCTTTGCCTCTTCAGAATATAAATATGTGTATACTTACAACTAAAAAAGAATATTTCTCTTGCCTGTTTTCATCTGGCCCTCCCTCTTAGATGCCCTGTGTTCAGAATTATGAGATAAGTTTAATTTTTTTAGACTGAATATAGCAAGAGCATTTGGGAAGTTTCACAGGTCCATCACCTGGACCAAGGGAAAATGGGAGACATAGGTGCTGCTCATATAGGGTTTTATAATCTTAAAACACAACAGTATAACTAATGACAGTGGGAGCCCTAGCCGGCTACATAACGAAGCTGGGAAATCTATATCAAGACTCTGATTGCCTTTGAAAAACAGGAAAGATTGGAAAAGGAATAACTTGTGTGATCATACTCGTTTCGAGAAAAGGCAATAATTGTCAACACAAATTATCAGGACAGAAGGACAAGCTTTATTGACATTTAAATTGTGTGGATCAGTGGACTCCTTGAACCTGGCTGCATATTTCATGGAAACCAGAATACTGTTTTGTATAACAATATTTATTGAAAAGGAAATATACTGAAGAAAAGTACTTGTAGGATTATGTTTGACAGTCATTTCAGGAACTGTGGCTTGTGCTATTTATTTTTGTACAGATTGCAAAGTGTCATTTTGAACTTGGGAAAGGAAAGACTCTGTTTCCTCTAGTGAGATACCTTGAAAGGGGATGGCCTGAATATTAAATAATGTGTCTCAACATACTTTCTGAATTGCCCTTGCATTAAGAGTTTTGATTTAACAACAACAAAAATCTCATTGGATACTATGTTAAAAAAACACTTCAAGCAATTCCAAAAGCATATAGCCTTTGATATGCAAAATATATTGGAATTTATATTTAACTAAGTATTTTTTTGTGAGCTTAAGTGGACTCCAGGATAAGGTGGAGGACAGGAAGGCCTGGAGGAATGTTGTCCCTGGGGTCGCGATGGGTCGGACATGACTTTGCGACTAACAACAACAAAAAGTATTTTGTCAATTTGCCATTTTCCTAGAAGTATTTTCTTTCTCCCGTATACACAGTTTAGTATTGTAAAACACATTTATATGTATCAAACGCAAAACATTTTTTCAAGCTTTCACAATACACTGGCAAGGAAAAAAAGTAAAGGCCATGGAGACAGCAGTGAAAATCTGTTAACTGTAAAAAAATATTAGTGACTTAACTTTCTAATTAAGATTAACAAAGCAGCAAGAGATCAATTAGCATATCCACTTGAGTTCTGCTGGCAAGAAAACATATGCATATGCATCAAGGGATGGCCCTAATAAGAGACAGGGAAAGAAAATAATATTAAGAAAAACAACTCAAAAAATAGCCTGAGGAAGAAAGTCTGAAATTGGTCTTTAGAGCAGCAAAGTTCATAAAAGGAAATGCATCGATGGAGATGTCTTATTAAGCTAAATGATCAGTAGATGGATCTGGGAGGGGTTTTTTTTGAAAATTGAGATGTCACACATGAGAGTAATGTCAGTTTTCTTTTAGGAAGCTAATAATATGTGCCCTATCATTTCATTTGATGTAGTATCAGTTGGTGAAATTAATGTTTAAATGAGCTGTCATAGAT
This sequence comes from Varanus komodoensis, assembly GCF_004798865.1. Classification (NCBI taxonomy): domain Eukaryota; kingdom Metazoa; phylum Chordata; class Lepidosauria; order Squamata; family Varanidae; genus Varanus; species Varanus komodoensis. The sequence goes on from NW_025335568.1 coordinate 36,474,540, forward strand.
CAGACACCATGGACAGAGCTTTTGCATGCCTGCGAACATACTACACTTTAATAGTAACACTTTTCACACAAATCATCTAGTGCTGATCCATCAATGGAAGAGAAGCACAGTGACGGCCGGCCGTGAGTGCCCCAGCGCTTACTCATTTGAGCATGCTTTCCATTCCATTCCAAATGTCATAGTGACCTGTGCCAACAATGTTTTAAAGCAACAGTTCATGAAAAATTAGTGAATGAAGCTTTGGGTGAAATCATGACTTCGGATTCATTGCTGATAAATAAAAGTACAATTATTATAACTTTAATGTTCTTGCTTGATAGCAGTAATAGACATAATTTTTGTAAAAATAACCATCTTCTTTTTCTCTTGACACAGTTTTGGAAAATTATTGAGTAATGCAGTACTATATCCAGAGAATTGATTCTCAATTGTTATTAAGCCAAATAATTTAAGAAATGCCTTAAAACTCATAGTACTAATAAGTATTGTATTATTCTGGCATAACCTAGTCACTCTTTAGACCTCAGCTGTTACTAAATGCCCTCATCAGCAAGATGGCTTGATCAGTTTCCTGGTTTACCCAGGCAGCTGGATGTAATGGTGCTGCCTGGAAGATAACTAGAATTGCAGCAGTGAAAACTTAAAGCAGATTTGACTAAACACAGGCAAGAGCACACTGGCAGTGATAGCAATGGAAAAGAAAAGAGAAAATAATGTTTCTTCCACAGTTTCATCCTCAGGATGTCATCCAGCAGAGCTGTACCAAGTGCTTTGTGGTCTTTGCAAACTTGGTCCACAGGGTGATGTTCAGAAGCCTATAATAGGTTGTTGTGACATGTTTGCCAAGGCACCTGAAAATGCAATTACTCATGTCTGTCACAACTTGGATAGCACATGTTCTGTAGTGTATCAGTTGATGGTCTAGTCATAGTTTATGGGGTGATCTTCTGTTATTTCAGTCTGTGGACACAGACAAAGTCTTTAAAGGGATGTGGCCTACTATTTCATTCCTTGTTCTTTGCTTTTTATGGTTACTGTAAGCAGAAGGGTTGACTGAGTCTTGAAAGTAATTAATAACTGCATGAGAAGAAAAGTAGCTCTGGATGCCTTGAAGCATCACTCATGAAGTCGCTCTAAAAGATCTTCCAGGACCCCCCAGTGGCCTCTAATATTTCTTCTTGGGAAAGGCAGTTTAGCTGGGTGTGGCTGTACAACTTCAGGTATTCTCAAAGGTGACTTAGTGGATCTGTTTCAATCTGCTATCAAAACCATTTTTGGTGGAAAAGCTGCTTTGATGCCTTCGTTGCAGCACTGGATGATCTATAGAGGATAAGGACAGAGGCCAATGAAGACTTACCTAAACATTACCTAAACTCAGTGCAGCTTACTTCGGATGGTCAAACTGCACTCTATACGAATAGAGACTTCTTGGTTTGTTACCCAATAGGCATAGGCCTGATTTGGAATGGGAGCACAGCAAACTGGAATATGCAGCCAGCACTGTTTGATTCCCAGTCCAACAAAGTAAAAAAAGAAAAAAGAGGAAAATTTAAAATAATTTTTTAAAAGTCTCTATTGGTGTCAATAGAGGATTTTTTGCCCTCTTTCTCATGCCCAGAGTTGGGAGGGGAGTAAAAATGGGCAGAGGTGTGCTATGACTGTGATCCGAATAAGAGTAATAGGCACATATGCACAGTAGCTTTTTCAGTTCAGTTAAATATGTTTCATTACCTTTCCTAGCAGGTAAGAAAACCTTCCTTAGCCAAATAAACTCCCAGTAGCTTTTCCTGCAGAAAATATTTCCCTATACTCCAAAGTAAACTTTTCACAAACACAAATAAATGCCATATGCCAGTCTTTCCCTGTTCCCAGTTCTTCCTGCTTCTTTTTAAATTTCATTTTCTTAACATAAACAAATACTGAAAAAAGAAAAGTATGTGTAAAATAAGGTAAAATAGCATAAATGAAGCTGCCAAGGAATTTTAAACAAATACAACCAATGCACAAATGTATCTATCTGTCATTCAGCACTCTGTGGGAGTTCAGAAGAAAAGAAGTTATTAATCTGTATACCAACAAGTTTCCTGATCGCTTTAAGTCCACTAAACTTTTTAAAGAACTCCCTTCCACATCCCATTAATTGTGCTTCTGAGGTTCCAAGGAGTAATTAATGACATTTTCTCAGGGTCATACATAAATAGAAACCTGAAATATATCATACATAATTTGCTTTGCTTGTAAAACTATGATAACTAGTATATTAAATTTTAATGTACTAATGTGACACTCCTAAGATCTCTCAGTGGATTTCTACCATCATCCAGGTTCTCTTTCTGCATAGGTTATCCCCACAAGGTAGGGGAATTTTGAAACCCAGCTCCTGCCCTCCCTCCCTCACTTTAGTATTTAGGTGAAACAGTAATTTTACCAGTTTGCTCTGCTCCCAAATCCAAATCAGGGCTATGCATTTTAGGTAACAAAGAAGGTTCTGTTAATATGAAGTGCAGTTTGACCATCAGAAGTAAGGTATATTGAGCTGGAATTCAGGTAAGTGCAAATATGATTGCAGGGTAAGAGAATTGGTAGCAATTTGTCTCCTGTTCTAAATAAATCCAAATTTGGCTGGATGGATTTCTAACTGCCTAGCTGGTGGGCCACAAAGCAAACAGGAGACTGCACGATTCTGCAGGTCTTGATCTCCTTCCATCCACTGGCCCACACCCTTAGCACCCACCCTCCCAAATCATCCAAGGCTGATCTTGTGACTTCAGAGAAGCCACCACTGGATGGGAAACATTCTGAAGTCAGATCCTTCCTTCTGGGGTTCTAGGAGCATCAGGGGCATCTGACATACCCTCTGGTCCCAGGATTCACTCCCAGGGACCATATGTTTGTTCTGCTGAGAACCTTGGAAACAGCTGTACATTTACATGACCATATGTGGTACTCCAGGTGTTACTGTTCTTTTACACTGTCATGTAAACTCTCCCAGATACTTCATTCATCTTTCTTTTTATCAACCAACTATCTAATCAGTCAGTGAGTCAGTACTTGTATTCCATAATTAGGAACATTACAATAAAAATAAAATTAAATCAGAATTAAAAACAAACATCTGTACAATGTGTTGGTGAATGAGTAAAATATCAGAAAGACTGTAACAATGAACAGCATAAAAGACAAGGCTCTAGGGAACTTAAAGCTAATGAATTCTTATTCAATTGTAATTTGGGTAGATGTGGTAGATGTGGCTGCATTTTATAGTAAAGATAGACACACACCTGTAAGAGTTTGTTTTTATCTGTAGACTGACTTGCTTTTTCTCTTGCATTTTTGTATTTATGTCTGGAACTGATAAAGCTTTAAGCAAGTAGTTGCTTAGGAACGAAGAGAAGTTCATGGATGTATTCTGAATATTATTGGCCTGAAGACTGAGCCTTGACCTCACCTTTCTGGATGAACAGTGCCATGAACCTTGTATAATTGACCACACTGCTTAGAGATGAAAGCAGAGAAGCTGATTTTAAGAAAGATATATATCAGTGGATAGAAAGTGGCAGAGGCCATGACTGATTCTCAGAGCCTGCTAATCATAAATCTCACAGGTATTTATAACAAGATCATAAAGCATTCTGACAATAGCTCTTATTCTTTTGAGGAGTACAAACAGCCAGTATTAAGCACTCACTTGACAGTTATTTAAGATATCAAAATGGCATCTCCAACTTGTTCTGAAATTTAATCTGTGTCGGTTGAGGTTTCCTTTAAAAGGTACTGTATATTTGGATGAGGGTGGAGCTGAACGAGCACACTAAGAACACCAGAAGAGCCGTACTGGATCAGATCAAAGGTCTGTCTGGTCCAGCATTCCCTTCTCAAAGTGTACAACCAATGGGAAGCCCACAACAGTACCTGAATGCAATGGCTCCCTGCTGCTTGTGTCCCCCAGCAGCTGGTCATATTGCTGCTGTTGATAATGATAATCCCACCTTTCCTCCGATCAGCCCTAGGGAAATCATGGCTTCACATATATAGTGATGGGATGGCTTTTGAGATACTGGTGATTAAGCAGCATCAAGCTTAGCCACATTTGGCCATCTCCCAAAGACCCACTCCCTGGCAGAGCACCATGGGCAAGACCACTGTGGAGCTGCTCTTTCTTTTCATCCTTGCAAGCTTCTTACTCACTTGCCTCCCACGCTGGCTCAGACAGTGCTGGTGGTGAGAAGGAGAGCTGCAGGTCCTACTGACTCCTTTCTCACTGGCTCTCTGTCTGTCAATCATGCAAGAGGTAGCAATGAAGAAGAAAAGGGTGAGGAGCAATAGCTGCTGGTGATGTACCTCTAAAACTCTCTGAGTAGACTCTCTGAGCCAGTGCTGCTAACCATTGAAGGAATGTTGGAATTCTTGTGGATAGCCATTTGGTGACCTTTTGCCCCAGTTTGGAGGTAAAACCACTTGTAGTTCTTGACTAAATAATCTGCTGTCATTAGCAAAACCATCTCATTGCTTGCTCCCAAATCCAGATCATTTATTAACGAGTTGAAAAGCCCTGTTCCCATACATATGCTTGGGGGAATCAACTGTTCAAGAACAGATTAATATAGTCTGTTCTTTATTCAGATGCCGGTTCACAAGAGACCTTTTCTCTTATTCCATGGCTGCTAAATATGCACAGGAGATTTTTGTGCGGGTTTTCTTTTTTGGAATTCCAAACAAGCAATGTCTACTGCATTATCCCTATCCACATGCTTGTTAACAATGCAAATACAAGCCATGTATAGAATGCTGTTGTTTTGTCATATTTAATGTATATGGCCTCTGAGAGTCTATAAAATGCCAGAGTACCAAACTTATGCTATGGTTTGTTACTATCAAAGACCTGTGTAATAGTTGCTGGTGATGTTCTGAAGTGGGGTGGCGGGTTGGGGGGGAGAGTAATTTTAAATATGTTTAGGTGGTCCCTGGATCAGATAAGCTCAGTTTTGATTGACTGAGGATTCTAGCTAGTTTGAAACGAGTGGTAAAGAAATGACAAGGAGTTGACAGTCAAGGAGTCAGTATGTTGAGAGTGAGGTGGAAGGACTCCTAGTTGATGGGTGGTGTTACAGAAAGAGTAGGAAACAGCTCAGGAGGTGAATAATGACCTGAAAAATAAGTTTTCCTTCTCTGTGAGACTGTCATGTGTGGTTGGTTAACATTAGGAATAGAGATGGGTGTCTGTGTTATGTTGGGAGGCTGCCAGAAGTTTATACAAGCAGGTAGTAAAAACCTAGATGTTGCTTGGACAGAAATACCCTTTCCATTTTATTTCTGTCCAAGCAGCCAGAAATATGATAGAAGGAACACTAGGAGTCAAAGGAAGATTGCACCAAAAAGAATGCTCTGGTTGTCCATGTATTCTGCTATGGTGGATATTTAGAGGATTTGGAGTGAGGTCCTAAAGAATTGTTAGTAAGCAGTATTTTGAAAACTTCAAATTAAATATTAGTATTATCTTTAGTGCAACATTTAATAAAATAACTTGCTTAGTAGTTTATCTTGTCTCTAGTATTGGTACTCTTCTCATACCTAAACATCTTGTGCCAAGTGGCCAGGAGCTTTTGAAATATTCCAAAACAATTCCCCAGCTAGTACTGCTGGTTAGGGAATGCTGGGAGTTGTAGGACATCAGTGCATATGGTTGCATCCTAAAATAATTGGTGGTAGCAGAAAAGGGTCAGTTTGGGGAAATCTTTGTTATAATGGCAGAGCCTGTAGTTCTTTGAACCTTAAATATCAGTACTTGCTGGAAGTAAGAAACCCCTGAGATGGGAAAGCCCACACATGGTGGCACTGCTAGAAAATATTCATACACAAGCTCAAATATATGTTAAAATGTTAGCAAAACAGGACTTGATTTCATAATACCTTGCTAATTGTTCTTCTGCATGTGATATGACCCTACAATTGGGCTTGGTACCAGAGAACTGGAAAGTGGCCAGCATAGGCCATTTAAAAATAACAGTATTAATAAAAAAACATTGTGCAGGATGGTTGCAGGAAATTGCAGGCCAGTCAGCTTAATGTCTGTTCCTGGTAAATTGGTGGAAATCATTATTAATGCTTTATTAATGCTTTCCACCAATTTACTCAGAACAGATATTAAACTAACTAGTCTGTAATTTCCTGTATCTTCCCTGGAAGCCTTTTTGTAAAAAATTGGCAGCCCTTTAGTACAGAGGCCAATTTTAAGGTTATGTTATTTTCTTTTCCAGAAAAAAAATTCTAGCAGCTTCAAGAAATCCCTTCTCTTTCGACAATTTCTCAAAAACTGCTGTGAACAGTTTTGATTATTCAGAAGGGATTTTCCTCACTATGAACTCTCCTCCTCCTCTTCCTCCTCCTCATCCTCATTATCACCATCATTTTATAGTGCCAGCATATAGCTATATCTGTCTAGCTATGTAATATCTTACATGCCTTCGTTTCGTCAAATTGACATATACTCACAGAAACAAATCTGACTGGTTTTATAGGGTTATGATATCACCCAAACAAAGTTACAGCATATTTTAGTTCCAAGCTCATACCGCTGGTAATGGAGCATTAAGAAATACCTTCCAGTTGTGGGGAGAACAGTGCAACAAACAGGAAGTCAGTAAACAACAAGCCATTGTTAGTGAAAGGGCTGGGGCCAGGGGAAGGATTCAAGTGGAGCATCGTGGGTGGATCATAGTTGGTGTGCACCTCTGCATAGTTACTCTGTCTAGGGCTGCAACCTAATTCATGTGGCCAGAATCTGTCACTTAGTTGCTTGTTTTATCAAGGAAAAATGGTACAACAGTGATGATCAGAATTTGTGTAGTGCTAGAAAAGAGGACAAGCGCTGTCTGCTCAGAGGCACGAGTTGCTTGTTATCTGAGTTCAGCAGCAGGTCAGTCTTGTCTCTGTAGGTTTTGTAGCAGTCGGCGTCAACTACTGGAGGTTTATTGGGCTCATTTTCTCCTAGAGTAATAGGAGGACATGGTTCATGTAGCCAACCCTCAGATTAAATAAAAAAGATCTGAGCTACCCACAGTCTTCAGTGCTGAAGAATTGTGGAACAGCTGGCAGAATTATGGAAGATGTGTGTGTAAAGTAAAATACAATCTAGGAATTCTTAACAGCAATTCATTATAACTTTCTATGCAGTGAGCTCTTTGGTCAAACTATGCATATGTATAAAATTCTAGAATAACTTAATTTTATTGCCCAGAACCTCTCTCTTTGCTACCTTTTTATGTAGTGGGAAAGGGATATGCCATGCTAACACTCTGGATTTTAGTGTTGTTTTGTACTTCAGAACTAATCTTGGCCCTGTACAAGTATGTGAGACTCTTTGAATGCAGCTGTTAAATCCATGGTTGGGGAAGTTTAAGATTTTCTTTTTACTCATTGGTTTATAAATTGATTGATTATATATTTCTGTTGAATGGCTTGTTTCTAGAAAGCACTTCACTCAGGAAACCTTTCAGCATTTTTAATGGGAAGAAAACTGACCCAAATCTGGGAGCCCATCAAATAATCAGTGATTGTAAGAAAGGGAAGTTAGGACAATACACATGGCCTTCTGGCAAATGCTGGAGGCCAAATGTGCCTTCTGGGCCTGAGCTTCTGCTTTCCTGCTTTATAGCTTTGCAGATGTTAGAGAAGGGATGTGTGCCATGTCTAAAACAAAAAAAAACACCTAGAAACTTCTAGGGTGGGTGTGGGTGGGAAAAAAACAACACCCAGAGTCCATGTGAAAATACATTACCCCAGAATTGAGGGCAGAAAAATAACATAGACTTTCAGTTAGGCTGACTTCCTGTGATAGGTGAGGTGGCTATTTTTCCTTTTACAAAATAAAAAGGGATTGCCTCCACTCAGGTGGTGGCTGACTGCCCCCAGAAGGCTGGCAGCACTCTGTTCTAATTTCAGTTGTAGTATCATTCACTTGGAGGCATCTTCTTCCAAATTACAAAGTAATGCCAGCAGGTTGCTGAGGGCAATCAAGAAAGCTCGCTTGGCGCGCGCGCGCGCTCTCTCTCTCTCGTAAAAGAAAACCAGAGAAACCTTTAACCATCTCATCTTAGCAGCAAAGTCCCTCTTGCACTGAGAATTCCCCACCCCAATTTCTCCCACCCTTCCCACAGTCTTTCCCACTCTGACAGGGGATAAATGGTGCCATGTCTGTGGATATTTAGTTCAGCCCTTTAAAAACTATTTTCCTCTGTGCTATTCTTTCCCTTCCACCTATATACAGTAGAAATTAAGTGTTCAGGTTCACTACAGCTGGTGCTATATTTCAGAGCAAGTGGTAGGTTTGATGTTTTGGAAGTACTAAGATTTTTTTTGTAGGCTGCAACTTATACATATGCTAGTTTCCCAACCTTTCATCCCAGTCATCCAAAGATCCATATCCATCTGGTATGACCAAGAAACACAACCTAAAATAGGGGTTTGTATATAGGAGCAGATTTGATTCTATGGCCCTGTATCCCACTAAACTGGATGGGTTGCCTTCAAACTTAGTTATAATTCAAGCAGAGCCATTGAAATCAACAAGCATTTCATTAGTTATCTAATGGGTATCCCATTGACTTCAGTGGGCCTGCTCCGAGTATGACTAAGTCTGAATCCACAAGTCTCTTCACTTTCTTGAAATGTCTACTACCAGCTTAGGCTAGTATTCCAACTATAATTATAGTTAATTAATTTATGTTATGCTAGATATTTGTATTTTATTTGGTAAGCTGTCCTGAGGCTCTTGCAAAGGACGGCATACAATATCCTAAATGAATGAATGAATGAATGAATGAATGAATGAATCCCTTCTTAGCTCAAGATAGCCTGGCTTCAGTGATCCATACCCATGGATTATTGTAGTGGGTCCAGTGTAGGCTAGCTTTGAACAGTGTCTGGAAATGTCAGCTACTACAAAATATGGAGGCAAGAAGTATGGGCTAGAAGAGAGTATTGTGTCCTCTTCACTGGTGCTCAGTCCTTTGGTTTGTTTGTTTTGGGCGCAATCTCAAGTGCTGGTTTTAATGTCCTTCTTTTCTTGGAAACCAATAGTATCTTGAAGGATCACTTATTCACATATATTCCTACCCCAGCTTGAGATCATCAACAGAAAGGTCTGCCTGGTGTCTGCTTTAATGGCTTTTTTGGGTCCCAGACAAAGACCTTTTTCTTCTCATTGGCTTTCAAACATTCTATCTTTGTGTTGTCATGCTGTTTTAAGGTGGGTTTCATTGTGCCTTTTTAATGTCTGTTTTGATATATGTTTTGTTTTTAAATTATTGCTTTATTGTGGTGCTGTTATTTTCCTTAAGTGCATGGTGGTTGCTTCCATTTTAGTAGCATTTTCTTTTGTACATCAGCCTGAAAACAATTTTTATCTGTTGCCTAACAAACTGAATGAATGAATGGTGAATGAATGCACTTGATTGCATATGATTGCCCCTCACTCAAATGGGAAAAAGAAGAGCACAGCTTGTGGGGCAAAACTTGTGTTCAAATGTGGTGTGGTTCCTACCTACTCACATCCATCAGGAGCTACATTCCTAGGAGTTCCTGCAATACGCAAGTACCTCTTTTTACACATATCTCGCCTTTCATAATGATGAACATTTTCCTAGTAATTTATAATTGTTTCGACAGTTTTATAATACTACAAGCCTTCTGACATTTTAAAGGCTCTATACCAAGATAAAGATTCCTAGAAACACATGGAGTTATGGAAGGCTAGGCGTCTCTGATTTGATGGACTAATATACTGTGTGATTATTTTCAATAGGATCTTACGCAATTCCATTAACAGAAGAATCATTGTCAACCCCCCCCCACCCGCCAAACAGTTATTTGTTTGTTTGTTACCTTTTTAAACTGCTTGATAGCTGAAACTCTCTGGGCAGTTCACAAAAATTTAAAATATAGTGGTAACATTCAATATACAATGCAAATAATAAAGTCTAAAATAAAAGTGTATGTTGTAGCAGCAGTACAAAGATTTAGAAAGAATTTAAAACAGACAGAAACTGAAATGACCTTCATTTGCTTCTCCTAATTTTTCATTCTGTTTCAACACTGCATATTTTGGAATAATAACTGGCAGCTTCAGTGTACTTTATTTGACAACTTGCAGCATCTTAAATGTGCGTGATGGTTTCTCTACTCTCACTCAAACCAATAATCAGGGGTGACAACTGGCAATGGGACATTTGGATGCTCAGAAAATAATCTCTTCCTTGAAGCAAAGAGAGGCAGGAACTGAAACACTGTCTTTTCTTTACATTTTAGAGTGAATTTATGCCAAGGTCATACTGCCAGTAATACACATGGTTTGGTTGTTTCACCCCCCTGAGCAGATAGCATTTCCCTTAATAAATATATTATTTGATATATCGTTTGTTTGACAAGCAATGTATGTTCTCTATGCCTACTTCACTATGCCTATGCCTGTGGTGGTTCACTATGCCTATATGCCTGTGCTGTGCCTATTTATTTCATTTCTCTATTACCTAGTAGCTGAAACTCTCTCGTCAGTTCACAACAACTCCCAAAAATTATGAGCCATCACAGATTATAAAGCTTTATGATGCAACATTACAAGATGCAACATAATTAAACATAATATAAAATGGTAGGGCACTAAATTTAAAACACAACTAAAGCAATTTTAACAAACAATTTCTATACTAGTTCTGTTCAAAACAGCTGATATAAATGCTGCATTGTATGCTATTAAATGCCTGAGAATAGGGAGCACCAAAAATATGGAAGTGTTGGTGCTAGATGGGGTTCAGTGGGGAGTTCATTGTAGAATTGGGGGGGACACTACTGAGAAGGCCCTGTTGCTTGTTGCTACTTTCCAAGCTTTCTTCAGGGGAGGCACCCCAGAGGTTGATTGTAGTGTTTGGTAGGTTTCTGTTGGGAAGCAGTTTCCAAAAAGTATTATAGTCCTGAGTCATGTAAGGAATGGAATGGAAACATATAGGCAGCCAATACAAGCAATAATTTTATGGAAACATATAGGTAGCCAATACAAATGTCCAGAATTGGTGCTGAATGCCCGGATCTGCAGGTCACAGTTATTAATAAGGCTGCCACATTTTGCCTTAATTCTGCATGTGTTTTGATTTTGTGTGCGCATCATAGTATATTCTGGAATAAGGGACTGCTAGGAACATACAATCCTGCCTCACTATAGAACAGTGAATTAGGTGTCATTCTAACTGGTTTTTATTGCTCGTTACACTCTCTCTATTCATTTTGCCAAGTATTGTTTGCATTACTTCAGTCAAAGCCCCTTCCCTCAGCCTCTTTGCACTCAGAGACCAGGCAAAACTTCTAAGCAGAAAGTGGCCCTTACCGAGTCCTTTTCACAGAAAAGATGGGCCTGGAACACTAGAAGGCAGAAACTTTCTTTTAAAGCTGCCATTTAACTTGTGAGTGGAAGTTACTGGTTGTGTGGATTGGAAATGAACACCTAAGACCACCCAAGGTTCATCCAATGCAAGCCTCCACCTGGCAGATGGTACTTGTTTGCCCAGCTGCCACTCTGTGCTTCCAGGATGTGACAACATAGTGTACTACTTAAATAATTATTCTCATAGCTATCTCTGTCTTCAGTCTATATCTACACTCATTTTGATTCCAAGAAAATCCTTAAGACTGCAACCCTGGCTTGGTAAAGAAAGCGATGGTAACTTTCTATGCCTACTCTCTTCTAGTTGGTGAGAGATGGGGTGGTAAAAAGAGGCAGAGAGAGAAGCAGATCAGGATAAAGTGGCCCCTGTGAACATGCTCCAATCTAGAACAAGGCTAATTTAGCCTGCAGGCTGGGATGCTTCTCTTTCATTGTAGGGGCATGTGTGTTTAAGGTGTCCTCTTAAATGAGATTGTTGCTACAAGCTGCCAAGTCATCTCTCAGCCATTTTTGCTGACTTGTGCTCTCCAAAATGTCCTGCTCTTGACCACCCTGCTCAGCTCATGGCTTTTTTTAATGGAATCAATCCATCTTCTTTTCTACCTTCAACTTTCCCTGGGGTGATTGTCTTCTCCACTGAGTCTTGCCTTCTGATGTGCTCAAAGTACAAGAGCTTCAGTTTAATCATTTACCTGAATTAGATAATTGAAGCAAATAGTTTAGAAAGGCAACGTTGCCTGAGCTCAGCTTTAGAGAAAAAAAATGTTATTTTTTCTTAAGGTAGCTTTTATTTTCTTGGAAATCTCACTTGGAAATCTCACAGCAGTGGGGACCCTCAAGTCTAGGAGCAAAATATACCTTTCTGTGGTCCCAGTCTATCCTTCTGCAGTTTTCCCATGTTGTTATCCAGTTACCCATTATTTTGGAGTTTCCTGACTTTTTGGCATTTTTCTTCATGGTTGAAATGCCTCTCCAAAGGCTTAATTATTGGCAGCAAAAGCTTTAAACAACAACATGCCAGATTTTCTTTGTATTTTTGGCATCACCCCTTTTGCTTTTGGCTCTGCCTCTTCACCCTCACTCACAATTGGAATGCGGCCCTGGAGAGCTTTTGTGATGCTGAACGTGGCCCCTGGGCTGAAATAGTGCCCCTGGTTTCCAGGAAGCTCTACGATGTATAGTCTGCCTAAAGCTTGATACGGAGCTCTATATTCAGTGACTTGTCATTCTTCTCCACCTATTTCATGTGGATAATTGAAATTGTTTGGCTGCACACATTAGTTGTGCACAGACTGATTCCCTGCTCTTTCTTTCACTTGATAGAATTTGGGGGGGGGGGGCGTAGAAACAGAAGAACTTGGATGGAAAAAAAAGATACAAGCTGCAACTTGAGATTTTGTGTATTATCAGTCAAATAAGAAAATGACAGTGGCCTGTACAGATTATTATATTTATAAAGTAGTTGTTTAAAGTGTGGGAAATTGTCAACATAGGCTAGACTATTTGGATCGAATCCCTGCAATATGAGCTAATTATTTCTCTGGTGTTCCTTTTGCTCAAAGGAAGAACAAAACACAAAGGCTCATGTGGCGATATTTTGTCGTATGGCTTTATTCATACTTGTTTTTTTACATAAACAGTCACAGCACTATTACTTTGTTTCACTGGGCAAAGTATGGATTTGGTTTATTCTGTTGTTTATGGCAAATATACAGAAAGAGGGATCAGAAGCATCTTGAAAGAAATCCCCTAGATGCCTGTCTTCTAACCCTGGGATTTCTCCCTGCAGTGTTTAATTGGTTCCTTGTCATGTGTACGTGTTGAAATGAAACACACCAGCTCCATTAATACAGTGGGCAGGTGTACACTTCCCAACAACCCATCATGGTGGGTTACCACCATGGGTTGGTTGTTCTATGACGCATCCATGATCTGGACAGATGGTTGGGCTCATTATAGGGACTTAGCTCCCTCTGCCCTGCTTGCTCCTCATTCTTCCCCGCGGCATTCTGGGGACACCATGGGAGGAATGGGTTCCCGTTCCCTGACAGCCATAATCAAGAACCACCATGAAAGCTGGCAGACAGGAAAAAGGGGCATTTTTCACCAGTAACAGCCCCTTGCTGGTTAGATCCTTCACATTTTTGTTCATCCCCTTATAGGCTCCATTTCTTTCAGCCACTTTCCATGAGCTCCCACAATGAGGAGGGGAACCACTGTGAGCATGAATGTCCCAGCAGTCACAGCAGGGAGAGAAGGCCACCGCAGCTTCACCAAGGTGCCCCTCTGCACTTTGGGGGCACCTGGCAATGACCGTCATCCAAGAACCACTTACCAAGAGCAGCTGGGGACTTCTGCTGCTGTTAGCAAATGGCTGCTGGCTGTTGGGGCTCATTCACAGTGAATTGTGTCATATGGGTTTGGATGACACAACAACTCACCACAGGGGGAAAAATCTTACAACAGTCCATGGGTGCGCATTGTGTGTAGTTTGAACCCTTCTGGGCTCCCAGGACGGAACAACCAACTGTTGCAACCTTTATCATTGGTTAGTTGTCCTGCAAAGCCAGGGAGTGTGCCTTTTTCAAAGTAAGGAGATTAATTCAATCCCATAATTCTGTTCTATAGCATCATTTTTATTAAAGTGTTTTTAAAAATGCAATTCTGGTTTCTGCATATACTCAAAAGGAATTTAAGGGCCCTTAATTTTGTCCTTCTTCCGGAGTTCTGAAGGTGCTGAATACCACCCAAGTGTTAATAATTAATACAAGCGTTATTAGCTGTTTGTCATTTGCACTGTTTGGATATCTCTTCCTTAATACTGAGTTCTTTGGTGCTGTTTAATGCACTGTGCAGCTCAGCTGATGTATGCTCCTCTTCCAAGGAATAGTTTGAAAAATACAGGAGCGTGTGTTGGATCCAATCTGTTGCCCATGAGAGCCATTTTATACCTTGTAAAAAACAGGAAAAAAATACAGCAATAAATGGTAAACTCTTCAAGCAGCCATGCGAACTGTTAGGCCACACACTGTAGATTGTCAGTCTTTTGTGAAAAGGAACACAACAAAATTTGATGAAAAACTGGCATTTTGATAAAATGCACAGCAGCCAGATCATCAGGAAGATTTAATGAAATAAGTTCACATGATTGGTCATTTTGCTAACATATCAGAAGTCATTTATATTTAGAACCATAGAGCCCACAGAGAAAAACACTTTTAACTTCCTAAAATGTCTCTCTGTTGAACAAGAAAGTAACTTAATGATGTTTTCCAGCAAAAAAAAATAGCAGTAGTTTCATTAACGACTCTGGGTTCCACAGCAAGATGCTGGATACTGTAACTTTTTTCCTGTGATTCTGAGACCTACATTTTTATGTACTGTTCTGCGTATATGTGATACCTGACATGAAAGAATAATCACAACCACAGAATGATTTCACAAATGCAATTAGAGCTACTCACACTGGGAAACCTTCAACAAGATAAGAGGGTCCTGTTCTCTCCCTACTGCTTTAATGTCTGGAAAAAGTAACTTACAAAATGTGTAATACTGCATTTATTTGAATACAGGATCCTGCTTATTCACATATGTAGGCTATGACATATGTTGTAAGTATTTTCTAGACTAATACTAAGCATTTTTAAAGTGTCCAGAAAAGTTTACCAGTCATCTGATCAGTACTCATTCTGTTACATTAAACTGGCAACTTAAAAACACTGAGGTAGAATAATAAGTCAGGGCCAGGGCTTTTTAGAAATAAGAATATCTAACAGATTTGATCCTTTGAGTATTTTTAATGGAGTTACCCAATTTGTACTGTGTGGACCGGAATACAGGCCTGAATACAATATGTGTTTAGAGATCCATTCTGGTAGGCATTCGAAGGTCTGTTTCTGATTATCCCATCACAGTAAGAAGAATTCTGTTTCTGGTGGTGGCTTTAACAACAACTTAAATACTTTTTTCTTAGTGTCAGTGAATAGCCAAGCCCCAGGACAAGCAGAAAGAAAAAACAGCATGCTGCTTTACTCTCTAGGAGTCTGTGGATCTGCAGAAGCTGCCCTGCTGTGCTGGGTTATTAAAGTATTCTGGGATTGCCTGAACTGGAGTGTCAGAGCTGTTGGTTTTCCAGAGTTTGTTTACTGCACTCATCTGGCACAGGCCTATAATTTAAGCTCATTCTGTCCAACTGGATACCCTGGAGGAAAGTTGCAATTAAGCAGACACAAGCTGCTGAAGCCTTCTGCAAAGTTGGTCAGTGGACACTGGCAGATGCAATATCTGTGGTTGTTTTTGTCATTGAGTATCCACATCACAGTATTGTTAACTCTAAGGTTTGGCCAGATACCTTAAAAAGTCAACAGAATGAATTTTGAATTTCTGTGTTAAAATATTATAAGCTGAAGTCAGAAATTCATCTGTGGAAAAAAAATCTGGCAGTAAAGCTATCCGTTGAAATGTGCAGCAAGAGCTAATAAAAGAAACTGTGTTTACATTTGTGCAAGTCAGTTCTTTCAGTTCTCTTTTCTTATGCCACCATGTTGTGAGAAGTAAAAAGGAAACCTCCTGTGCATAGAAGGATCCTTGGGCTTGTGCAGAAACATCTCTATGCCGATACTTTCCAGCTTCATAAAATCTTCCGTTTTTAATAGCAGTAGAATTAATACATACAGAAAAGTTAGGCTGACATGAAAAATGAGGCCATCCAAGTTTTTCCTGTGTTCATCAAAGATTTCTATCTGTCATTTAGAATATACTTTTAGATATACTTTTCAGCTCTATCAGAGTGTAATCCGCAATTTCTTATTTATTACTTGTTTCAGGCAGCTTTGGAGTGTCTTTTCTTTGAAAACAATGTATTTGTCAGTGTTAAATTTATGCTGATCATGTCAGTGCAGTGATCCTGGAACACTCACATTGATTACTTGAAATCGATGGGTGATTTGTCCTGTTGAAGTCAGATAGCACTATCCATGGGTGCAGAGTTATTGTTATTATTACATTACGTCACCCACCATTTTTCCTTCTGCAAAGAACCTAAGAAGGTTTACAAGTTTGTCCTCCTCTCCATTATATTCTTTCAGGATCCCTATGACATTGGATGATGATAAGATAAAGTTACCCAGTTAATTTCTAGGCTGAGTGGGAACCAAAATCCACACTTCCCCAAGTCCACCACATTGGCTCTTAATGCATCAATAAGTACCCTTTTTTGCAGACACTGCAAACTGACTGTTTGTATTTCGGAGCAACAGGTGAGTTACAAGGCATTATAAATAAGGCATTCCATGTTATTTATTTAGCAGTATTTGTTTTCCTTTTCTGGCCCCATTTTCTTGTCATGCCACATAGTTTGTGATTTTGTGCAATCCCAAGGTTGATTTGTAATTGCAGCCATGTCAGCCATGACTTAACAGGATTTAGTACCCACATTTATCCACTCAGGAGTCAATTTGTATGGGATATTAGATTTGTAATGATGCTGTATCTTAAAATGGAGGGGTTATACCTGGGCATGTGGTTGCTTTCCTTTTGATTGATTTCAGTGCCTACTCCTTAAGTTATAAATAGGAAGGGTGATGTTGGACGTAGCAATATATATTTGCTGCCTGTAGCAAAAATGGAGAAGTGTGGGCTTATTTTGTAATGATGGCTTAGCAGCTTTCAGACAAATGACCCGAGTTCAGATGGGATCAACCTAGATCTTTGTGCCTAGCCAAGGAACATCACAGCATTAAAGGAGAATATTTAAAATCAGACATCAATGCTTGGTAGTTAAAATCATTTCACAGACCCTTAGGCATTATGTTTTTAGCTCACTTTTCCTCCAAGTTGGCTTTGAACGAAATTTACACATTCCATATTTGATTTTCACAAGGACCCTAAGAATCAGATTTTGCTGAGGAATAGGGACATCACCTAATAAGGGAGCTTCTTTGCTGTTTAGGAATTTGACTCATGGTCACCCTGGATGTAGTACAGGGCTCTAACTACTGCATCACACCTCCAAAATGCCAACATGTGCAGAGCAAACAAGAGAAAAGTCAGGGAAATAGCTGTAAGCACTGGGTCAAAACAGGAGTTTCTTTCTTTATGGTACTTCAGCACTGCTCATATGACCAGAGGCTCCCTGGGTGGTTCACCAAATTAAAAAAAAAACAACCCAGCAATTAATATAAAACAGTCATCATAACATCACAATAATACAATAAAACAATGATCCAACCACCATGTCTGTGGCTAAATTAAGCATCTTATTGTTAATATGCATACCCCTGTATATGCAGGAGTGGGGAACACTGGGCAAATCCCATTCCTTTTGGGGAGGATGGTCAGAAGACAGCATTTTAGCAGCAGATGAGGTAAAAGACAGACACGCGCACACAGTGAGAAGATGAGCACTTGGGACTCAGCTGACCAGCACAGGGATGGGGTTTGTTTGGAAAATGAAGTTTAAATTTCAGCACTCCCTTGATCCCTTGCTTTCCAGCTGCTCAGCTGATCACCAGAAAACAGGTGAGCAGTGGGAAAATGGGCTCTCCAAAGCTACTTTTCTCAACTCCTCACCTGCTTGGTTCCCCCATCCTGCTGTTCATCTCTGCTGTTTGGGGGGATATTAAGGGGACATGGGCAGGGACTGATAGATCTGGAAACCAGATGTGGGGTGCCCAGACCTATATTAAAGAATATGGTTGGTTCATTCTTTTCTTGGGGAATACATGTCCCAGGGAACAAAAGGCTCCCCACTTCGAGTCGAGTCTCTAACATCAAGACCAGGGGTCTTGCCATTTTTTCTAGGCATATTTTTCCCTAATGCACCTTCAGGGACCTGTGTGATAGAATAATTTACAGTCTTTTATAGCAGCAATCCAGATCAGACTGGGAGGGGAGGAAAGCACCTTTTTTGTCTGGCAGGTTCTAGTCCTTTAGCAACTAAATAAATCCACTTCATTGGATCGGAATCTCCTTACTAGAGAAAGGCAAAACTGTTGAATTTGTGCTTGTGACACAGCTGTTGGTTCAGAAGAGGCAGTACTGCATCACTCTGCTTTCACATGGAAGGCTTTTCTGATTTGTTGATGAAAACTGGCCCAGATCAGCAGGCAGTATCTTCTGAAGTTTATAGCCACTCTAGTGCCATAGCATGGACACACTGCGAAAGTTAAAGTTAGGGCTACATGCCCTAAATACAATACTGTGGTTAATCTTTAAAAAAAAATCCAATGTATACACTTACATAGAAGAAAATACTGAACAATAGAAAAACTAACATAAACCGAACAGACTAAAGTGAACAAAATAAAGTTGCTAAGGGAATTACGAACAAGCACAGCCCATGTACTGCATCCTGCATCCCCCAGCACTGACTCTCTACATATCTTCCCACGCTGTATGAGAGTTTGCAAAAAAGAAAAAAAAGAACCATTCTATACATCAACAGATTTGTTAACCAGTTGAAATTCTGTTTTCCCTTTCCAAACTCCCCTGAACTTCCATTAGTCATGCTAAGCACAATAAAATTTCCATTTGTCATTAAATTCTTCTAACAGTCTTGTATTTACATAATTAGTTAGCTTTGCCATCACTGCATATTCTGCTAATCTATTTGTCCGTTCTTTAATGGTTGGGAGCTCAGTATTGTGGTTAATCTTATCTATGGTTTAGAACAGACTTTCCCAAGATCTAGTGCCTTCTAGATCTCTTACACTGCACATTTTCTGGCTAGGTATGATGCCAGTTGTAGTTCAATGCATCCAGAGAGGGCCAGGTTGGAGTGGGTGGTTTTAAGGCATAGGTAAGTGGAGCCCAGCTAAATGTAAATACAGTTTTATGCATTGTTCCTCCTCTTTTTCAAAGATTAATCATGGAAGGCTGCAAGTTTGAGCAGAGGAATGGTGGTAAACAGTGCTATTCTTCTCCAAACCCATTTCTTCTCTAAATGGAATGGTGCTTTTCTGCTCTAAACCCACCCCTTGCTGTTCTCTCTGTGGGAGAAAGAATATGAATACCTACTTCTCATGATAGTTGATGGATTCAAATAGAAATACCCTGTGTGTGCTACCCTGAGTTCCTTGGAAGATGAATTGGATACAGATAGTTTGCTCTTCAGCAACACATGATTAAATAATTATTATACAAATAAAATGCTGCTTAGATAATTGGAAGGGTGCATTCTTTCTCCCAGAAGGGGTGGGTGGGAAAAAGCCTCCTTTTGCCTTACACAGGGCTACAGATACTTATAAGAATTTGCTTAGTCACATTTATCTTCATTTCAGATCTTGCAAGCCAGAAATGCTGCAAGAAATGTCAGCTTATGTTACCATCCTGAACCCACTACTGTCACAGCTGATGCTTTTGTCAATATATGATAGCTGAATTGCTTTGGGAGAGGATGGCCAAGGGCAAGAAAAATAAATAAAATCCTGTAATATTTTGCATAACTGTCACGAATTCTTTGCAACTTAAGGTAGTTGCTGCTTCTGTTATTGCCTGAATCCTGATAGCAGTAGCCATGCTTAAGCACCTACTGAAATGAACGGAATGAGTTAGCTGCAGCTAAATGGGCCCTGTAAATATCTGCATGACTTTCCTGTGATTTAGGGTCCATGTCCATTAGAAAGGAAATTAACAGGTGGCAGAGGAGGACTTCAAGTAATACTGAACTGAAGGTGCAGATCTTCTCAGAAGTAAGCCCCATTGAGTTCAAAAGTGTGTACTCGCAAGTAGGCTGCTGTAGAGTACTACAGAAAAGTATTTCCCAGCTGTGCACAGACCATCAATTAGATAGATGGGAAACAGCTTAGGGGGAAAAGGTGGCATGGCTGTAAAGTCCCCCTGCTCATCCATCCAGATGGGGGTGCTTATGGGTGCTCAGGATGGCCTAGTGCCTTCCAGTCCCATTCCCTGCCCTATAAGATCAGCAGCTACCTGCTACGGGCACTTGGCCTGCCTCTCCAGTAGCACACATCTGGAGGAAGTCAATCCTGTAGGTTCCTGGTAATCAAAGGAAGGGAGGCCATCAGACTGCCAAGTACTATTGTAGCCAGCATGTTGTTGCCATTGCATCCCACTTGCCCTTTGTAAATACAGTGCCTTGTCTGAATGTTTGTCTTTAACACGCTTAGCCCAGCACTGGGGAGGCACTCTCATGCATAGGTGCATTCTCCTCAGCAAGGTCTGGGCTCTCCATTCCAGCCATTCCTGTCTGCTGGCCAAGCTCTCCATCAGCATGCTTGCCCTGCAGGATCACAGCCCGGATGCATGCATTATTTGAATCTAGAAATTCCAGTATATAAAAACCAGGCTGCTTGCCCAAACTAGGGCTTTTCCCACAGCTTCGGTGCTGATGCCATCTTTGACTTAGTCTTGATGTAGGTTGTGAAAGTGAGATGTGTCTACTGGAATTTGGCACATCAGTTAGTGAAATGCTCTGTGATGTGGGTTTGAGCCCTTTGGGATCATTCCTCCTGTGAGGTTCTGAGGCAAAATCAGGGCTCCCTCTTCTGGCCAGGGACCAGAATGGCAGCCCTGGTGGTTGCAGGACTGGGCCCACAGTCGATTGTGACCACCTGGGCTATTATGAGCACCACCTGGGTGCCCTGAGGGAACAGCTGTATAAGAACCGGCTCTCCCCCCTAGATGCTGACTTACTGATGAATGTTTTTTGATGTTGTTCGAGTGCCCTGTGCTGTCTGGAACCTGCTTTGGAAACTGCCTTACCTTGCTCCTGCCTCTCTTTCTGGACTTTACCTAGCTTCCCTGTCTTTGCCTGCTCCACTCCATTTCCAGGTCCCACTTCTTGGCTTGTCTCTCTGGTTTTTGACTCCTGACTGGCTTTGGCTGTTCTTTGCCATTTGGACTGACTTACCTTGTACTTCTGTTACCAGCCTTGACCTTTGGACTGTTTGACTGCAGTTTGGAATGGGCCCTGGTAGTGTACTAGTTGTCTGGGCCCTGGTGTCCTGATCTGATACCCAGGCTGCCCATGCCTGGACCATGGCACCTCTCTCTGCTCTGGTGGAGCCCAAACTCACTTCCTACACCCCAGCTTCTTGCATGAGCCAACGGAGGGTTCTACCACCAGAGCAACTGTGTGGCTGTCCTTGCTGAATGTCTGGGTCTCTCCTTTTTGCTCCTTGCATAAATTCTTGACCCATTGCCCCAATGGTATGTCTTCCTTGTGGCCACCCTGCTCAAGGAGCTATGTGGAAATTTGCTGCCTTCCAGAGTGGTGCATAAGAAATTGTAGCCTTCGCCTGTAGGAGGGCTTGGGGGGCTGCTGGCAGTAGCAGGGGCATTGCTGGCTTTGCCTAGGACTGGGGGCACTGTGGTTTTTGTTTGTTCATTGCCTGTGCTGGGAGGCGCACTAAAAGTATGGCTCACTGAACTCGGTTGGGGCAGGATGTGGGCACTGTTCTTCGTCATGGCCTCTGTGCATCACACATATGGGTGCTGCACCTGCGCAGTGCCTTTGGCCGGAAGATTGATAGCTAACAGTTTTGGTGGGAAGCTCCGCTCCCCCTCCCCCCTATAGGTTATATAGAGCGGAGCGTCTGCCATTTTGTTCAGTCTTTGCGACCATCGTTCATTGTGCCTCATGCCACTTTCGCTCTCGCTCTGACCGTTCCTCGTTCTCACTATTGCAATTATTCTCTTTCCAAGTTATTATCCCTGTTTTCCAGTAGTTCTTGTTGTTTTTCTTGTTCTTCTTCTCTTTCTTACTCACTTCTTTCTATAAAAAAACAAAACAAAAAAACCAAAAATATATTATTACCCGCTTTACTATCTTCTCTTTTTTCCTTTCTACGATGGCGCAATGAGCGGCTTTCCGCAAGTGCATGAAATGCAGGTCTAAAACGTCTCCCGCAGACCCGCATGACCTATACCTTCTCTGCTTGGGGAAGGGCATAGGACTGATACGTGTTCTCACTGCCTGGCCTTTTCTAAGAAGGCCAGGAAGAACTGTGAGAACTGCCTCCGGAGACTTCTGTGGGACCATGCTCTCCTCCAGTCGGACCCTTTAGTATCTGCTCCAAAACCGGTCTCTTCCTCTGTGGTTCCGCACTCACGCCCTTCAGACGAAGGTGCATCTACCATGGACGATCGGCCTGCTTCCTCACCTAAGAAGAAGCATGAAAAACGGAAGCACACTGGTTTCCGACAAGCCGACTGACCACAAGAAAGGCTAAAAAGGATAAGACCGGGAAGGCACCTCAGAAGCCCAAGAACCTTGAGCGCCCCAAGCACCGAGACTCGGGTTCGTCGGCCCCTTCGGTCCTGACGGCTGTCGCGGTACCAACACCACCGGGCCCGGAGCTTCAGGCGGCTATGAGGGTTACCCCTCTGGGGTCCCCTCGACACATGGCTGAGCTTACGTCGGAGCCTCTTCCACCGAGGGCTAGGTCTCCCACGCCTATGCCCCCAGCTACACTGGAAACGGATGTGAAGATGTCTCCTCCCAGGAGCCACAGAAGTCATTCCTTTGAGAGGAGATAAGAGGGATGGTACCATCCTCACCATCCGTACTACCATGGATGGGGTGACTCCTGTTTTGTCGGGCACTATCTGACCCCAAGGGGATGTTCCTCTCCACCGGCACCTCGCGAATGCCCGACTTCATCGGTACCAAGATGTGCCTCACCGATACCAACCAGGGAGAGCAGTCGGTCCTTATCACCAGCAGAATCTTCCTCCTCAGCTCCTCCATACTATGGCATAGACTCCGACGACTCTGAGGTCAACTCCACCTCCCTGGACATTGCAGTAACCCCCCAGGGACCCGGGTTGTCTGACGAATCCCACATTTCTTTTGCGGAGTTGATGTTGCATCTCGTCCAGTCCCTTGAAATCGATGCTATTCAGCGGCCTGGCCCCAGTACAGACAAACGTTATGACGTTGTCCGTGGGGAGCAGTCGACATCCATGGTGCTGCCACTCATCACCACCTTGCGGAAGGCTATGACCCAGCCATGGGACCTGCCTGCACATCCTCAGCCAACTTCACAGAGGTATGAATCCATGTACCGAGTTTCGGAGGAGGACATTCCCTTCTTCCTCCGCCATCCTAAACCAAACTCGGTCGTGGTGGAGTCCTCCCAGGGCAGAGAGGCAAGAGGTCATACCACGCCCTGAGACAAAGAGGGAAGAAAGATCGATACCCTGGCCCGACGAGTATACGCTGCCTCCGGTCTCGGCTTAGAATATCTAACTATGAGGCAACACTGGCGAGGTACCAGTACTTCATTATGCAGCACCTCAACAATGTTGTCTTGGCCCTTCCAGATAACCAGGGCGATCTAGCAAAAGTTTTTATAAAGGAGGCAATGCAAGTCACGGTTCAGCAGCTGTCCACTGCTCCACAAGAAAGGCTAAAAAGGACTCGTGGACACGGACTCGAGGGCCTTGGTCTGTGCTGTCTCCCTCCAGAGGCATGCGTGGCTGCACAACTGCAATTTCCCGGAGGAGACGAAGAGGTGAATAGAGGGGTCTGGGTTCTTCCATTCAAGAACCAACCGCAAGCTCAAAAAAATCCACGAGTCCCGTATGACGGCTGGGTAAATGGAGCACCAACCTCAGACCAGACGTAAGTGGTCTTGGACCCGACCCTCCTATAGGCAGCTGTACCAAGCCAGACAGCAGCCTCAACAACGGCAACAACAACACCGCTATCAACAGCCCCCGCAACGATACCAACAAGGCTGTTGTCGCTTCGACGGCGATAGGAGGCAATGTTGACGGGACGGGTGAACCATTCCTCTCCTTCCTACTCTACCCACCCCCTCTCATCTGGGGACCGGCTGAGAAGCCGACTCCCCATATGGGAGTCCATCACATCTGATCGGTGGGTATTGTCCATCATTCAGCACAGATATCAGATAGAACTCGACATTGTTCCTCCATTGAGCCCGGTCCGGTTCACCTCATGCTCGCTGGTATTGCTCGATGAAGTTCAACAACTTCTTTGTAAAGGAGCGATTCGTCAATTAACACAGACAGATGGATTTCACGAATTCTATTCGAGATATTTTACGGTCCTGAAGCGGGATGGTGGTCTTTGTCCAATTTTGGGCTTGCGAAATATTAATCGATTTATTCCAACGAAAAAATTCAGGATGACCACCCTTCAAAATATCCTACCATTGCTGAGGAAAGAGGATTGGTTCACCTCATTGGACTTGAAGGACGCTTATTTCCACATTTCCATTCACCCCTGTCATAGGCGTTTCCTTCGTTTTGCTGTCGCATCCCAACTATTTGAGTTCACAGTGTTGCCCTTCGGACTGGCTACTGCTCCGAGAGTATTTACCAAGTGTATGGCTCCTGTCTGTGCCTTTCTACGGCTGCGGGGTGTGCAAATTTACCCTTACCTTGATGACTGGTTGCTAGTCTCCCATTCCAGAGAGGGACTTCTTGCCTCGATACGTACGACCTGCACCCTGCTAGAGGATCTTGGACTATGTATTAATATCGAGAAATCTTCTCTTCTCCTGGTACAGACGATTACTTTCATTGGAGCCCGACTAGATTCTGCGGTGGCAAAAGCCTTCCTTCCTCGGGACAGACAACAGACTCTTGCTCGACACATCCATCGAATGCGACAAGACATAACGATTCCTGCCTGGTCCATCCAGAGACTTTTGGGGCATATGGCTGCGTCAGTTGCCGTGGTCCCACATGCCAGACTTCGCCTTCGTCCTCTGCAGCTTTTATTCAACAAAATGTTTCGGCCACAGAGGGATCTACCGACAAAGTTGATTCGGATTCTATTCTCTGTTCTCCACTCTCTGCTCTGGTGGTCAGTTCCGGCCAAACTAACCGTGGGGGTTCCATTCCGACCACGATGCCGTTCAGTGACTCTCGGTACTGATGCATCCCTACTGGGATAGGGAGCAGTGTGTTCAGATCTACATACTCAAGGCGCTTGGAATCGCCGAGAATCCAAGAATCGTATCAACTTCTTGGAACTCCTGGCTGTATTCAAGGTTCTACCTTTGTTCGAAGATGTTCTTCACCAGCAAGTCGTTCAGATAATTTCAGACAACGTTGCTACGATCTTTTATCTGAACAAGCAAGGCGGGACAAAGTCTCCGACTCTGGCCAGACTAGCAATGCAAATCTGGGAATGGTGCATCCCGAGTGACATTACTCTAGTGGCAGTACACCTTGCCGGCACGGACAATGTGGAAGCCGATCTTCTGAGCAGACACATGTCCACATCCCACAGATGGGAACTAGACCCCCAGACATGCGACCACCTCTTCCATCGATGGGGTTTCCCAGACATAGACTTATTTGCCACCCGACAGAACAGGGTATGCGAGACTTTTTGCTCGAGAGCTGGAATCGGACAGGGATCATTAGGGGACGCCTTCATGATCCCTTGGAACAATCTGACTTTTTACGCTTTTCCTCCGATTCCCCTCATTATGAGAGTGATATCGAAGATAATCCATGACGGGGCCACGGGGCTGCTCATAACCCCTTGGTGGCCATGCCAGGCCTGGGTCTCAACACTTCTTTTATATCTCTTGAGCAGAATATCTTGATCTTCCACTCATTCCGTATCTCATAACCCAGCAAGGAGGCACAATTCGTCATCCAGATTTAATGTCATTGAAATTGACAGCCTGGCGAATCCTATAACAACTACCTCGGTACCGATGGCATTTACATGTGATTCAGATCCTGTTCCCGGGTCGGACATGTTGCTCCACGCTTCAAATCCATTTGTCCTCCCCACGTCATCAGATTCAGCGAACGTTCCATCGGATTCGACAACTTTTCCTCCGGATATTCAGCACATTCTTGACTCTGCCTTAAAACCATCAACACGGAAGTCATACGCAGCTAAGTGGCGGCGATTTTCTACTTTTGCCGAGTCTCGTTCGTTTCCTCCACTCTCCGCATCCATACATCAAATTCTTCAGTTCCTATTAGAACTTCACCGTTCCGGACTGAAGCCGTCTTCTATAAAAGTGTATATGGCAGCAATTTCCTATTACCGTGGCACAGTTCAAAGCTTGCCCATTTTCTCTCAACCACTTATTTATTTATTTAAAACATTTCTATGCCACCCCCATCGCAACAAAGCCTCGGGGCGGCTCACAAAGAATACATAAAACATACATAAATAATAATAACATAGCAATTAAAAGAAGAAAAACAACAACAACATTTAAAAACCCCCGATGCATTCTTGGCTAAAAAATTTAAAATCCTAATTAATACAATAATTTAGCAATTAAAATAAGTTTTAAATAAAAAGGTCTTAGCCTGGCGCCGAAAAACAAATGACGTATAAAGAGATTCCTTAAGGGACTTTATAAACTTAACCCGATGGTTCGACCTGTCATGCCTATGTGGAGTCTTTCTGTGGTCTCACAAGCGCTTACAAGGGCTCCTTTCGAACCCTTGGCACAATCGATTTACGTCTTGTCTCTTGGAAAATGGCATTCCTTGTTGCAGTAACATCGGCTCGACAAGGTAGTGAACTCTGTGCTCTGCAGGTATATCCTCCATATTTAAATTTCCACAGGGAGAAAGTTGTTTTATGCATGGATCCATCCTTTCTTCCTAAGGTGGTCACCTCTTTTCACATGGGACAAGACATTGTCTTACCTGCCTTCTTTCCATCTCCTACGAATCCGCTAGAGAGATCCTTGCACACACTTGACATACGGCGCTGCCTGGCCTTCTACAGATCAAGGACTGAGTCTATTCGACATTCTAACAGGCTTTTTCTCAAATACTCTGAGCAAAATCAGGGCCTTCCAGTTACCCCTCAAAGACTCTCCAAGTGGATAGTCCATACAATTACCCTCTCCTATCAGCTGGCTAGGATTGACTTGCCTACAATGCCAAGGGGTCATTCTACTAGAGCTGTCGCCACGTCTTCTGCCTTCACGTTGGGAGTTCCAATTGATGATGTATGTAGAGCTGCCACTTGGGCTACTCCGTGTACATTCACTACGCATTATCGGCTGGATGTTCGTGCCAGACAAGACTGCTCCTTCGGTAGAGCTGTTCTCTCATCTATTCTTCGCTAAGGACGCCTTCTCTCCTCCAATAAGGGTAAGCTTGCTAATCTACCCATATGTGTGATGCACAGAGGCCACGACGAAGAAAAGCAGGTTGCTTACCTGTAACTGATGTTCTTCAAGTGGCCATCTGTGCAGTCACACAACCCACCCGCCGGCCCCTCTCGGTGTTGGTGAGTGGAAATATTTTCATCGGTACTATAACGTTTTTTCTTTCATGGTATCGATATTATCTATAGTAGAGATTCTTTCTTTCCACATGGGGGTGAACATTCGGTCTTCAAAGACTGAACAAAATGGCGGACGCTCCGCTCTATATAACCTATAGGGGGGAGGGGGAGCGGAGCTTCCCGCCAAAACCGTTAGCTATCAATCATCTGGCCAAAGGCACTGTGCAGGCGCAGCACCCATATGTGTGATGCACAGATGGCCACTCAAAGAACATCAGTTACAGGTAAGCAACCTGCTTTTTGCCAGCACCGCCCATGATAGCTAGGCTTTAGTGATATTTCATGCCCATGCATGCAAATCTGCAATTTCCCTTCCCTGTTGGGTCTTCTTGTGCACTGTGTTTTCTGCTTCTTCTCCCAAGCTATGCATAGGGCATGGGGACTGTAAAAGATGGCGCCTCTCTCCCCTCGGTGCCATTGGTACATTGAATTGCCCTGCGAAGGAATGGTTGATGCTAATTATTTTTCTCTGCTGTATTTGCATGAAGATAATTTATTCTCTTGGCAAAAAGCATTAGTCAAGGAGTCAGGAGCCCTGCATTTGTTAGACAGCCCACTGTATGAATGAGAGAAAAGCTAACAGAACAAGGTGTTCCTATTGCAATAGCCATGCAGAAATATTTATTTTCTTTATGACATTTGAATTCCACCTCATAACATAAGTTTCTGTGAGTAGCTATGGTAAATGAATATAATTATAGTTTTTTGCCCTTTGCCTTTTTTGTCGCTCCTTCCCATCAAACACTGACATTACCTGATAAGCTCTAGAAGGGAGATTGGAGATAAAAATACATGACAAAAATTAGGGCTTGAGAATGGGGAGAAGAACATACTATATATGCATGGGCCACAGCTGAGAAAGCTGGAGAGATGTGAATCTTTCAGTAGGTCTGTGAAATACACAGTTATGTCGTGCAAATTTTGAAATGCAGGTGCCCAATGCAACAGTCCCCAGAGCAGTCCCCATTGAAGGTCCAGTAATTCAGGCAGTGAGTTGGAAAAGGGCAGTGTAGTGGTTAGCAAGGTAGACCTGAAGTTGCACCAGAACATAAACAAAAGGGATGGAACATAGTTCCTAACATCAGAAGACCATCCACTCAACATTTTTGATGGTTATTTTACCAGTTGGATCTGACACTACAATTCTGTTGATGGAAACAGTATCATCACAGAAATGGAAAGAAGGACAATTCCCCCACAGTCATAGCTACTAGTGTACTTCCAAAATGTGCTCTGGAAAACCCTCCAGAGTAGATTTTCTGGAAGCACAGGGCCAGCAGAAGAGGGGAGAGGGAGAAAATCACATCATGCTAGTGGAAGTTGACTAGTGCACTACCCTTTCTCCCAAAACCAACAAGCCAGTTCTAGCTGTTTCCATCTCCAAAAAGAACAGGTAGTTTGTAGATTGAACAGGTCTAAGTTACCCATTTTAAACTAAGTAGCCCCAGCATACTTTACAGCAGGAATTGCTCAAAGCAATATGCTATTTCTGAGAAAAATCATCCTGCCCCAGCTGTTGTGAGGATATCAGCTATGCTCTGCTGCAACAGGGAAAGCAGGGGTAGGGAGTAAAGGAAAGATGATGTCAATGTCCCTGCACTTTGATCCTGCAAGTTCTGGCTTTGCTATATAACTGGTAATATATATTCCAAGACTCTAAGTTGCTACCCATATTTCAAGCTGCAAGAGAACAATACTGTATCATGCATTTGGAATGCAAATTCCTTGTTCCTTATTACTATTATTCTTCATAATCCTGTCCAGCATGGGCATTTTTTGATCTAGAATGAAGGTTAAGATACAGCTGGAAGTCTGTATCACTGGGGGCCATTCTTTTTGGCAAGTGTGCCACAAGTCCTAAGTATGAGACCATCCTGCCCGCAGTACCTTTGTGTGCCTTAGCTTCTGATTGATGGAGCTGGGGAACAGGCAGCAGTGTAGTGCAAGAGAGCTGATTAGTTCATGCTGATCAGAGGCAGCAGACTCTGGACCCTGCATGGCTATGCCACAGTCTCTTATTGTCTGTGGCAGCTGAGGTGTCCTTGCCGTTGAGGCTGTACATGGCCTTTTCCGGCCTTCTGATGATTTTACTTTTAATCAGAGCACCACTCATGTTTATGACCAGCTGGTAAGGCTATGAAAGCCACTCCTATATTTTTAAATAGAGATATATTTTGCCAGTCTATACTGTATGCTGTATATTATTCCTCATCCTCCCACATCCAGATTCTGCTGGGAAGCACCCAATAACACATATGCATACAGATGTCCAATATTGTCTTCACTGGAACTAGTTTAAGACCAATAAAGGCTTTGACCTGTAAATGTTGTATGTCTCACCTCAAATACCTTGATTTGATCCAAAGCAAATCTTGTTGGCTTGCCAGTGCACTGCAAAGGACATATGGCATCTGGCCAGGGTTGGACAGATGGCCTGCCGTGCATGGCCACATTGGATTTCATGCCCGCAGATTTTGTTATTGTTTTGTTTCTGTTCTCCCATCCATAGTTACACTGGCCCTCAGCTTTCTTCCATTGTCTTTTAAGAAATGCTGTGGTTCTTATTCCATTCCTCTAGTACTCATGGTATCTATATGTACAATAATATGTTTTTTACAACATATGAAGGAGGAAATTTAGTGATATTTAGTACATGTATGTCCTGGTACCATATCAGTGCACTTTGGAAAATAAATAGTGCTGCTGTTTATATCTTCTTAAATTCATATATTCCATGGGGTTTATCTAGTCTTCATTTAGAAAAACCTTACCAATTGGTGTCTTGATGAACCTCAGCCTGAATTTCTAAATCTTCAAGCATCAAATAATTTTGTTTTCAATTAGTATCAATAAAAATCTTTTTGAATCCAAGAAAAAGAACAAGACAAACTGGTATGAACTGGGAACAAAAGTATTCCTAATTTTGAATGCTAGCATTATTTGTCTTTGCTGTCATTTTTTTACCTTATACACAAAGGAACAGTGATGACTTAGTCCAGCAGGGCAACTTCACTGCAGTTCTTTGATCTCTTCACTACAGATATCAAGGAAGGGAAAGCTGATGGGCACTTCCCAATTGTATATGAAGATAAACCGGTTTTCCAGTAGCGAAAATGTGTTTCAGGGAAGTTTCCTGAACTAGCTTTACATTATTTCCTGCAGCATCCTGATTCTTCCTCCCTCAAATGCCAACCTGCCAGGACTATGTACTTACTGGAAGTAGCTCCTGCTACAATTATTTATCTTTATGGAATGTTTTCTCTCATCAAGTGATTTGTTTCAAGGCCACCACAAGTTACCACCAAAAATTCTTGACAGAGATGTAGGGAACCACATTGCGAGCTGGTGCACATATTGGGATAGCCGTCTTGTGGAGGCCATAAACATAGCTGTTATAGGTGAAAAGTTGTCCATAAGAGAGCGATGCTTTGTTGTTTAGAGGCCTTTGTTGTCCTTGACTAATATCCAATAGCAGATGGAAGGACCTAGCGGGGAAGTTATTAAGGACCCTGCAAGGAAGGAGAAGAAGATGATAAATGATGGGTAATTTCCCATAGTAGAAAAATCATCCAAAGGTCTGAGCTCTAAAGTCTATGCCTGCAGTAATGTCTGAAGAATCTTTTAAAATTTCCTTTTTCCACTTTCCTTTTTTCAGGTCAGCTTAAAGGGTGTAGTGATGTTGGATTTTATCCCTGTGATACCTGCTTTTTGAGCAGCGATAGTATTTCACTTTCCCATTCTTATGAAAAATGCACTCTCAGGCTTCTACTAAAAGGGGGATATAAGCCAATAAATACATTGCAGATTGGGTAATGCTTGCTTTGACCCCCCATGTATAATTCAATCCTAAGCATGTCTACTCAGAAGTAAGACCAGTTGAGTTCAATGGGCCTTACTCCATGGGGTTGGTATAGGATTGTAGTCCTAGTTGCAGAAACAAACCTCACTTCTTTAACAGGAGGCTCAAAATAAATAAAGAAAAAAGCAGGCAAGCTGGGGGAGAGGATTGCTATAGTCTATCTTTGATGATAAACACCCTGAATATGAAAGTACAATGACATTTTAATAGTAGCAAAAACTTTGATCACAGTGATATGGTTTGAGGAACAGAAGATGTGATTCTCCTTCCTGATTTTGGCATTAAAAATAGGTTTAATCAGATTAAGTCCTTGTGGGCTTCCTCCTAAACTTTCTTTGATCTTCTTGTGGGTGCTGACATATGTTAACCAAGACACATTCTTTGAAGCCAAAATGGTTTCTTCCTATGCCAGTATTGAACCAGAATTCAAAAAGCTGACATTTCAAAATGATGAATAAAGGACCTTAATTCTGTAACAAGGTATTGAAGGACAAATCACTCACCATGTTCTTTGACAGGCTGTATTGACAAATCTGGGTCTTGTTGAAAGTTA
Source organism: Varanus komodoensis (assembly GCF_004798865.1). Lineage (NCBI taxonomy): Eukaryota > Metazoa > Chordata > Lepidosauria > Squamata > Varanidae > Varanus > Varanus komodoensis. The sequence goes on from NW_025335568.1 coordinate 36,506,656, forward strand.
CAAACACTGAGATTTATTATTTGGCCCTGTGTCTCATGAATTTAGCAGCTTCAACAGTAACCCTATCCCAGTGATGGAGAATCTTTTAGAGACCAAGTGCCCAAACTGCAACCCAAAACCCACTTATTCATTGCAAAGTGCCAACACTGCAATAAAACCTGAATACTGAGGTTTTAGTTTAGGAAAAACAACTCATACATTAACATCTTTTGTCTTAAAATAAAAACACAATAACAGAGCTTTCAATGATAGAAACAGCTTTTTATTGAAAGGCAAACGTTTGCATTTGGCATGCTTTTGCACAATTAATGTGATCTTTGCTGTTGTATGCATGCTTATAATTTGTTAAACCTTGGCGCATACTTTGTTTCAATTTTTTATAAGAAAACACAAAGCTTAAAATCTTGTGTTAATAAAAATGAATGTATTATAACTCACAGCCAGTCAGCAAATATATGTATATCCTTGTCAGCACACTGACTGGCCATGCAAAAGCTGGGATGAGTTGCAGCTAATGAGTTGCAGCTCATGATGTCATTGCCTGGCGCCGCTACTCCTTTCTGCGCATGCGCATGGCCCCTATGTGCGCTGTTAGCCGATGCTCGGCTGCTGGGGCGATGCTGGGGCGACTTGGCTCGTGTGCTGACAGAGAGGCTCTGCGTGCCCTATGAGGCACTCATGCCATAGGTTCGCCACCACTGCCCTAGAACTATTTAAATATAGGATTAGTAAATAGCATTATTCTATCAATTACAGAGAATGGGCTCATTAGCAGTCCTTTAATAGATGCTCAGGTATTTTAAAGGAATTTTCCATAATTTCATAAATAATTTTCACTTCCTTTTAAATACGATACTCATCAGAATTGGGGGAGAGGCAAAGGTACAGCTAGCAGCAATTGACAGTCTAAAACCTTGCTATGGGCTGGTGTAGAAATAATAATAAAAAATTTGGTCGCAGGATTGTGCAGATACCTGGTTAGCTATAGTGGCCTGTGACTTGAGAAGTCTACACTGTTTTCCTCTGGGAGTCTGATGCAGGATTTAGCTGTTTTCCTGCTTCCTTTAAGAATGTATTTATTTCCATAAATCATCAGTGTGCTTGCTAATCTGTGAGAAAGTATACCCTGTTGTGCCACTCCAGACTATCTCACTGTATAGGGAATGGTTATGATTCAGTTGTAGGCACATGCTTTGTCCCTTAAAGGTAACAAATCATATCTTATTTGATGTTTCTGTCAGAAAACCCTGAGTAGCTCTGTCGAAATCCTCAATTTAACAGGAAGTCTGAGTTTGACATCTGACAAAACTCTGTGGGTGGAAGTGAGGTCGTTCCTATTTCCCACTTAGAGTCTTGGGAAAGGGTGGAAAAGCTTGAGGACATTGAAAACAGTCAGGTCTGGAGAAACAAACAAAAAACTAGAGACCTTTGACCTCCGCACCACCTCTTTTTACCTCCAAAAGTCCCCTAGCAACTTTCCCACTTAACAGCTTGCCCTTAGACAGATACTATATGAGGAGCAAAGTAACAAATTAAGCTAGTTGTAGCCTTGTTTTGTTGATGGCGATGGATACTGTCTCCTTTACTTTGATTTAGGGCACTGTCAGGTCAAGACTGCCCATTTTTGGTTATCAGAGTTATGCTGCTGTGACAACAATAACAAGAGTAATAATATAACAACAACAACAACAGCAAACCATGCAGGAAACTGAACAGGCAGGGCTGGTCATTATCTGTGAATCCAGTTGCCATGGTGAAGAGTGGTCTCTTTGGTTTCCATTAAGCCCCATGGAGAGGGTTTCTATGCTTCACCATTGGTGGTTGTTGTTCTTGTTGTTGTTGTTATTATTACTGTTATTATGTTGCATGTGACTCCAGATACAATGTTTCTGCATGGCTTCTGCATTTCCTCCAGCAAGTTTGGTGGCAAGAGTGGCTACCGCTGCAGCAGATGCTCAAGCCTCCATTTTCCAGCCTGTTCTGCCTAGCAAATGCTGAGTTACTGGCAGCAGTGAAGGGACTGGCTGCCTGCACACTTCATTTCCTTGATGGTGTGTACTCTCTTATGCTTGGTGGTGGTATGGGATCTTGCCAGCATAAAAGCACAGCACCTCGCTGCCTCTGGTAGCAGCAGCAACCATGGAGACAGTTGAGTCTGGCACTCCTGCCTAATCATGCTCTTGCTCAGGGTTGCACTTGGGAATGGCACTACACAAATACCACCACGGGAGCCAGTGGTCTCCTGACATCAACAGTGTGGGAGCCTGTGGATGCCAGCAGGGTGAGTGATCCATGGAGCCCATGCCTGCTGCTCTCACTCCCACCCTGGTGCCCCAGCCCCAGCCCCATCTCATCCCTGGCCGCCCTTGCATATCCCTGAAGCCCCATTGCACACCCCTGTCCCGTGTCCAGAGGGGCACCTTCAGGAAAGTCTACTGGTAGGATATGCTCCCTCCATCCTTGTCATGGGTGCCCACCCTGATGCCGTCCTTATGCCTGGCTGCAGTGGGGACAGCCCTTGGCAGCGTGTGTGGGTTCTGTGCATGGGTGTGTTGGACACATGTGCAAGGAGTGGGTAGAGGTGGGTGTGCTTGTGCATGGGCATGGCATGTGGCAGCAGCTGGAAGCACTCCTGCAGTGCTACTCTAGAGCATCACTGCTACTCTAGAGAGTAGGAAGCTGCTTTACTGAGCAAAAGGGAGGGGGGAGCAAGACTAGCCAGCTGCAGACGTGCCCAGGGGAGTGTGTGGGCAGTGAAGTAGAGGCAGGCAAAGCAGGCAGGAGTGATGCATCCTGGAATTGATTGCCAGTCATGGGGACTGATGGGACACATGCTGCCATTTTGAAGTAGCATGGAAACCATGTGTGCATAGAAACTGGATGAATGTGTAAACTGGGTTCAGACATCACAGCAAACAACTTTGCACAATTTATTACCTTGATGTGCCTGACATCAGACTCATGATGGTAGTTCCACTCGCTCTCACCATTTCCTCTCCTCTCCTCTCAGTCCTTCAGAGAGTATCCTACTTCAGGGAGGAGTGAGGCTGGTCCCTTTGACAGCAGCAATCATGAGCCAAGGGGGCCAAAGAGTGCTTATGGCCTGAAGAACTGTGGGAAAGAGGAGGAAGGTGATCAGGCACCATCACTTCTGGCTCCAGAAGAGGAGGGGTGTGTGCTCAAGCAAAAATGGGGAGATTGGCTGGATGGCAATGCAGAAAGGAGCAGCATCACTCAGCCCTCTCTGTGCACACCTGAGGAACCGCTCTAGTGTATGTGAGTGGGAGGGGTGAGAACCAGCTGGGTGGTGATGCCTAGTTGGGGGCTGTAGTAGTCAGCCCCACTCCCCTTCCCTGCATGTGGCAGAAGAAAAGGAGGGGAGAGAATCAACTGGGCGACTGTCACTGGTGTTTTATCACTAGCCCTTGGCAAAAGAATCAATGGGCAGCTCTTGCCAGATGACTCCCTGTATCTGGGCTTGGTTCCACAGGGAATATGGATAGTGTTTTCCAGGTTTGGATGATGCAGCAAGCCATGGTACCAAGGAACTATAAAACAATCTACTGTTCCTGATGGTGGTTTCTAAAACCAAACGTGCCATGCTGAAATAGCACCATGGCATTCAGACAACACAACAGACCAACTTGTGTGAACCACCCGGTCAGTAATTAACAGAGCAACTATGGCCACAACCATTTTCTTTCCCTGATGTGGTTAATCTTTCTGCAAGTGAAGTAATAATTCAATGATTAGATAGCCATGCCATCGCAAACTTCTAGAGCTAAATCATGGAACTTGCAGTTTAAGGTTACCCAGGAGGCAAGTCATTCTAATGGTCTGAAGTAGTCCACTGACATCCTTCTTCAACCTCTTGAAAGCGATACAACTTTCTAGCTCTGGCTTGGTGCCAGGCCATCAGCAGGGGTAAACCTATGCATAGTTAGATAGAACAAAGTCCACAACTTACAGAATTATAGGACTTTTTCTGATTCATGATTAATTTTTTATTAAAGCAATATGTCTTTAATAAGGGCAGAAGAAATGGGAATAAATGTCAAATCATAATATATTTACTAGAAACTATTTCAGTCTGGTTTTTATTTTTTCTAATTTGTCCTTGTTGGCACTTGTTATTGGACATTTTGGATTGCCAATTAAATAAAAGAGGGAGAGTATTCTGCAAGCATATAAAATTATAAGTTATTTGGTCATTTCCTCCTCCCACCTAAAAACACGGTCATTTTGATGAGCTACTTTGAGATATTTTCAGTATAGGTTTAATATGTGGGTTTACTTGCTTTTTTCAAGTTTAACCAGAACAGATATAGGAACCAGAATGAAATTATTTTGAAGTGGCGTTTCCAGCCTTCTAGTAGCAGGAAATCATTCTGGAACATTATATAACAGCTGTTACTGCTGGTGACCAGTATGTTAATGTTTTCTTTGTGCCTTTCATGTTGCTGTCAGGCTTGTTTCACAGCATCCTGTCCAAGGACCTCTGCAGCGAAAAGGAAACAGAGTTGAGGGTTATGCAATTTCAGCCTATTTACAAGCAAATAAGTAAATGGTAACTCGGTCCTGAATGGTCCTGTCATTCTGACCCAGAAATGTCATTGTGAAGCAGCACTTACTGCTACAGAAGAATGGAGGGTTTATTTTGGTTTTTTAAAATTTATTCATGGTAGACATAATGGAGTGTCCTTATGCTGACTGATTAATCCCATATGGGCACTGTAAACATTGTCAGAATTGTATTGGACAAGACCCTTTAAGGTTCTTATACCTGTAATATCAAACTTGACTTAGGCAAATTTTAGTACATACAATGACAATAATTTCACTCTTAAGTAATTAGTCATTATCAAAAGAACTGTAGTTCCCTGATAATTGCCCTTTGGTCCACCCTCTCTTGAAACTATCAAGCAGAACAGGTTATTCCTGAGACATATGTTTCAGATAGCCATGAACTGTCCAACATACAGCAATAAATAGGTCATTCTTCTTATTGAGTGTAGTCCTAGTTAAGTTATATTCCCTAATATCCAATCTCAGTGTCAATTGAACCCAGTTGTACAGCAGCATCTCCAACCTACCATCCTCCAGATGTGTTCACAACAATTCTCATAACCGTCTGGGGTATAATGGTAGTCCACCACATCTGGAGGGTCTCCAGTTGGGAATGCCTGCAGTAAATGATAACTGCTTTTCACAGTTGGCAGGAACCTTGTTTTAAATTGCACACTTCAAATTTGTATATCTCCATTCTATTTAGAATTGTAGAGTTGGAAAGGGCCATTGGGTCCCACTCCCTGCTCAGTGCAGGACTCCAAGTTAAGCCGTCCTTCTCAGATGGATCCCTCTGTCCAGCTGCATCCTGAATGCCTCCAGTGAAGGAGAGCCTATACCATCCCTGGGTAATGGGTTCCATGGTCGTACTGCTCCAACAGTCACCCTGATCTTCAGCCAGAATCTGACTTCTTGTAATCTGAGTTCATTACTCTGTGTTTTATAATGGCATTCTACAATCAAGCTTGCCTAGTTTTTTAGGAAGAAGATGTTATTTTCCTAGAAAGTACATTATACAAGCAGAGTAGCCATGGGACCTTAACGAAACTACCATAGCATAAGTAGCTTATGCTATAACCTTATACCCACTTATTTAGGAGTAAACTCCATGAAATTGAATAGAACTTGCTTCTGAGTGGTCATGCATATGATAGTGAAGTGTGCTGAATAATCAACACAGGGATGGGAATACAGCTTCTCAAATTCCGGACCATTGGCAATACTGGCAATACTAACGGAGTTCTATCATCTGGAGGCCCTTGGCTTCCCCACTTAATGGGTTCAAATCTTCTCTGTCTCAAATTCTGGCAAGAAATTAAATCTGATAAGAGTGCTGGACAACAGCAAGTAGCATATTTCGTAGTACTACATTTATTGCCCAGCTTTCCACTCTCTTGATTTTTGTATTGCAGCTGTCTATGATGCTGTTTATATTTTAATTTGTTTGAACCAGTACTTCCAGCAAGACAGTGGAAGGACCTTTTTTTGGTGTTATCAGTCCAGTTAAACATCAGAAGATTTTGCAACATGGATAACTTGGTTATCCTCATACTGCAATCAGTTATGTGAAGGCATAATACCACATTTCTATTTGAGTGTTGGAATTTCTGATCATAGACCCTGGCTTAAAGCCCCCCACACATTCACTGCTTCAGTGTAAAAGGCAGACTGGTTTGAACAGTAATCGGATTAACAGTATATTTAGAGATCTCCCATTTCAAATCCTGTCCAGGTTTCAGCTCATTGGCTTATTTATCCTAAGTAGATTTTATGATGGCACAGTATACAAAAACAATGATATACTATTTAATACTTTTACGTAGCTTTGTCTTCAGAAAGTTGGGCACCCTTTTCTCCATTGATACCTCTCTGCAAGTGGAAATTCCACTTTGGCATCAGTTTTTTGTTTCTCTTTAGATCAGCCACAATTTTGGTAACCCTGGTAACAGCAACATACTGAATTAATAAAGGATTAATTCAGAGGGCATTAGAAAAAAAACACTTATAGCAGCAAATGATTCCATTGCTTTGTATATCAGCAGATTGCACCAAAATGTCATGATATTTTCTTGAAGACTATAAAGGGTTATGGATGAACCTCTGCAAAGTATCAAGGCAGAACCTGGCTTTTTACTTGTTCATATATTGCTATTTCTTGCAAATATATTGTCTTGGAAGTCTTTTATTTTACCAAATAAAATGGAATTCTTCCATTACCTTTCCAAATTTCATTTCACCCTGGCTGGCAAACTCGGTGTCATTTCAAAATTTGCCCAGTAGGAATGGGTGGCATTTCCACCAACTCCCCTCTCTATCTGCCACCTCCCACACAAATCCCAAAGTGGGGGCAATATTCAAGAACAGATTTTGAGGGGAGCAGAGTGGCTGCAGAAGGAAATAAACAGTGGGAATGTCTTGTTCCATTCATAGCCACAATGTGTAAATAAATAGATGTGTGTGGCACAAATGTGCATTTGTATCATGCAGTTAACAGGGAACTGGGACTGGTTGCAGCTTATGTACAGTGGTACCTTGGTTCACAAACTCAGTCCGTTCCAGGACTTTGGTCGCGATCCAAATTGGTCGTGAGCCAAGTCAAATTTCCCCAAAAGGTTCAATGTAAATAAGGTTAATCCATTCTGTAACTATTTTTTTTATCACAACAATTTGAAGCAAAGTGACAAAGAACAGCAAAGATCGTGGCCATCTTCCCCCCTCCCCCGCCCAGCACAACCGCAGTCACACCCGTGTTCCCTGCATGAGCATGGCGCACTCAGGGGGGAGACGGGTGCGATCGCAGTCGTCACCCGATGCGGAGTTTGTGACCCGAGTAAATTTTTTTCTTAAATTTTTGTTCGCGACCTGATTTGGTTGTGAACTGAGGCATTCATGAGCTGAGATACCACTGTATTAGGTACACACGCATTGGGAAGCCTAAGTTCTAGACTGTATGAAATAGTTCTGTATTTCTCCATCTTTGGGCACATGAAAAAGTGCAGAGTGAAGAATCTCAGACCGAGTCAGATTTAGTCTTCTGGTGATTTTGGTGACCATACCCCTTCTCCAGACCACTTCCTTTCCTCTCTGGCCATGGACTGTTTGGTAGTTCCTGACTTTTTGCAGTTTTTCCCCCCAATCTGAGGCTTAGTTAGTGGTAGTGAAGGTTTTGACTACAAACACTGATTCTTGATCTTTGTATGGTTTCCAGGAGCGTCTCCTCAATGGAATCCAGCACTGAGGCTGAAGGAGATTCTCTGTGCATGCAGCAGTGGTTGTGAATGTTTGTCTTTTCCACAAACCCTGCAGTACAGTCTTTGGTTGCACAATGCTCAGAATGAATCTTGATGTATGCAATAGTTCAACCCTTGCTAAAATTATTAACCTTTAATTGTTCATGTGTTTTAGAAACATGAGAAGTAAGGGAGCATAGATTCATCCTGCTGAACCACTGTTTAATGATGTAACATTAGCAAGGTGAACCTGTAAGAGCCTGTGATTAAGCAATAGGCTAAGTGATCTTGGCTGGCTTGAAGATGGTTAAGACAACCTCATTGGGTGAAATGCACATGGGTGGTCAAGGGGGCCCTATCTGCCAACATATGCCCATGAAGTTGTTTGTCTGAATAAATTCAGGTGCGTGTTTAAAAATGCATATATCAGTTTGTCAGCATCATCAGCGATCCTGGATTTTGTGCGGTCAGCATATCTCATCTGCAATGTGTGAAAAAGCAAGAAAGCAGTTGCCAACGTCAGTGGATTCCTGTGAGTTCAAAAGTAATTAAAATGATTGCTAATGAATCCTAGCCCTGTATGCACTGTAGTTAAAGGGTGTGTCCACAAGAAGCATTTTAGGCTGGAGAAGGACAGTAGTGTTTTACCATGTCCCAGTCTTCCCCAAGATCTTTAGATCTCTAGGACTTCAGACTTCATTTCCGATCAGCAGCACTCAGGGCAGTCAGAAATGCTAAAGGTTGCAGTCTAGAACAGCTGAAGGGTACTAGATGGGGGACGGCTACTCAAGATAGCTAAAAGCAGTTTGAAAGGCCAAAAAAGTGCTTACCGTATGACCACTCATCTGACTTTTGCCTCTGCTTTCAAAACTATTTAACCAGTGGTGACAATAGGATAAAAGCTTCTTTCACACCACTTTGAACTCTCTAAAAACGTTTGTTTTTACTCTTCCACAGGACATTTGATGAAAAGGAAGTATGGTCTGGGGTTTTTGATCTTGTCACCCAGAAGTTGTCACACTATCACCCAAGGGTTAAAGCATAAAGTGTGACTAATGCTAACTAGACTAATGCTAGATATTATCTGTGCACAATTTTCTGAAAGTTTGGTGCTTCATTTGAACTAGTTCTGCACACGAGCTTTTGTTGTCCCCCCTAAAGCTTTGTGGACTCCCATCACACACATTTCCACCACCTTGATTGAAAACCAGCTTTTTTTTTAATTCAGAAAAATAACACAGTTGGCAGTACCCCAGGTGTACAGCAGAAAGAAAACACAGATATTCATATTTTGTTCCACTTCTCATAGCTGGGTGGAACAACTCTCACCAGATTCAGTGAGGTCCATAGAGGGAGCTGCAGTGGAAATGCTCAGCTCCCTATGCCAGTCAATTGAACACTTTTGAGTCCGACAGACACAGGCGAGCTCTAAGGCTTGTGCACCCCCCGCCCCCGCCTTCTGTATGTGTGCACTTCCTTCCTTTGTGATCCCCAGATGTGGCCTCGCTCCCCCCCCCCCCCACAGTCTGACTTTTGCTTTATTTCTGCCTCCCCAGTGAAGAATTCTGCTCTACTGCTCTCATCTGTGCTTGCCCTTCCCTGCTCCAGATTCAGTTGTGATTATGACACCTGAGTTTTGGCCTGATTGGCAAATGCAAAAAGGACACACATGCTGTATTTCCTGGGCCATGCTCTGTGGAGAGCTCTCAGTTAAAACAAGCATAGTAGCAGTGGCAAAAGCATTCAGTTGCTGGCTGCTCTATGTTCTGTCTATCCAGCTGAAAGTATGGCATAGGAAATTAACTGAAATGAGAGAGAAGATGCTGCAAACTATATAAGGGCCAGATGCACATTTTAGAGGAATTTGGAGCAAACTTTAAAGTCTAGATATGTCTAGATAAACATATGGGATATGTCTAGATAAACAGAAATTGATATGCATGAAGAGAATTTTGCTTTATTTGTGTAACATTCATCACATTTCACTTTAATATCTTCAGTTCAGAAGAATAACATTATTATTACTGCATTCCATTTATACCCTACTTTTCTTTTTTTGTTTGTAAGGAACCCAAGGTTGCTTGCAAGGTTCCTCTCCTGTCCATTTTACCTTCACCACAGCAACTCATTGAGGTAGGTTTGGTTGAGAGTGAGTGACTGGCCCAAAGTCACCCAGTGAGCTTACAAGCCAAGTGGAGACTAGAACCTGGATCTCTAAAGCCCCAGTCTAACACTCCAACTGCTATGTGTGCAGTCGCTCGCTCTCTCCCTGCCCCCCCTTGATAACACTTCTAACAACAGGAATAGAAGAAATTGACACCTTTTCAACAGTGTCAAAATTCCTTTTCTGGTGCAGTAAATGCAAAATAGCAATAATAAATAATTTCACTACCCTCCTTCTTGCATTAAGAATTAGAGATGAATCCACTCTACAGAGTTTGATTACTAGCTATTCTCTTTATCTCCAGATCTGGGGGAATCTAGTACATACTGAGAGCAAGGTATTGGGAGGCATAGCCCACCCTGCATTCCATTAGTAGTATTTCATCCTCAGGTGTGGTGGAAGATGCTGCCCTGTCACCACCACGAATGTGAGATTCAGTGGCTGCGACGAGTTACAGGATCATTCATAAGAAGGCTGCATCAAGCAAGACAACATTCATATTATTGTTTATTGGTAAACATATTTGTGTAGGAACAATTTTCATTGGAGGCTCTTTCCTAATTTGTTCCTGGCTTCACTCCTTATTCCCGGGATCATTTGCAAACTCCCTCCCTAAGTCTCCTGTAAAGTGCCCCCAAATTACAACACTAATTTCAACTGGGAGGCTGCTTGGTATTTGTATGTGGGATTAGAGTAAGAGTAATTGCCAAAGAGTAAGAACCCCTGATGCACATGCAGTAATCTTTGGATGTGTCTAGTATAAAGGCCCCTCATTAAACTACTTTTATTTCTATGGCTTTTCTGTATGCAACAAAATTTAACTAATGCAGACCTTGAAAGCTGCTGCTAACACTGTCTTCCCACAGCACTGTATGTCAGTGGCTGGAAAGTGTGCACTGTTAAATAATTATGTAATCAGTTAAATGATCGATTGGTTGTTCTTGTTGCTGCCAAATGGGATAATTAGAGCATAGCAACAGTCACTCAAAATAAATTGATTGTTTTTCAGGCTTTCCTCAAACGTCGTGTACCTATATTATTGGAACAAACCTTGCTACGAGTAATTATGTTCTGTCAGTGGAGTGTATATGCTGTGAGCTTTTCTGTATAACCATGTGCATATTTTATAAAGGATACTACAGTGCTGACAGTTTTGAAAGCAAATTCTTGGCATTTCTTCTGTCATAATGCTTTAGTTACTTTCTTATTTAGGTATTCCACATAAAGCTTCATGAGTAAATTGAAATTCTAGCCTAAGACCAGACTGATTGTGTATTCTGCAAAAGACAGGACCTTCACTCCAAATCACAAATGGCAAAACTTTTCATATTGCATGCAGTCAGAGTCACCCAAGAGCCATGTAAGACAGTGGGCAACAATTAGGTCCATACAGCTTCTGCTAAAGACCATTAAAAATCATAAAGACATTGCAAGATCTGGAACAAAATGCCACAAAAACGACATTGGTTGTTGGCAGTGTGAACATTATAGCTGTATATGGATAAAGAGTAAATGATTGGATAAAGAGTAAATTCTGGGCAGTTGTTGATTGTCTTTTTAATACATCTCTGTATTTGGCTCAATCACAGTCCAGTTGACAACACTGGTAAGCTGCAAACCAGAGCAAATTAAGCAATTAATGTAGGGTTTTCCCTGAAGGGTGGCTTATAAATGTTAACATTCTAAACGGATGCCATTAAGCACATTTCACTTTTTCTGGATTTTATTCCTCTGGTGGCTTCCTTTAGCCAAACAAGTAGTGTGGAGACCACTCAAGTTAATTCTGCTTCCTTGTGCTTTTCAAGGGGGAGTGCTTTTCTCAACTGCTAGCTATGGATCTCAGTTTCTGCAGCCATCACCTTGACATGGTTTCCTCTCTCTTGTTGTGAAACTTCCCTGTGCATTTTGTACAAGGTTGTCATGTTAGCCTATTGCAAAACATCAAAGAGTTTTGTGGCACTTTAAAAGCTAACACATTTGTTCTGGTACAGCATTTTAGCTCAGACAAAATTTGGATTGTATTTAGTGGCAAAGGAAGCCTAAAGTGCTGGGCACTGCTATGATTGATAGGTTTCCATCACTTGGATGCTAAAATATTTTCACCTGGTGTAGTTTAATGGTAGAACATGGATCAGTTCAATTAAATTATCAGTTCTATTGGAAGGAGAAAGTTGTTAATGATTTAAGTTATTATTTATGGGAAATCTGACAAATCAACTGAGTCCAGGCAAACCTGAGACATCTTTAAAACAAGGGCTTCCCCCTTTAAAAAATAGATGCACTGGAGGAAAAATTCAAGAAGCTCAATTTTTAAAATTTAAAAATCATTAATAGGGTATTTTGTTGAATTGAGTTTGATTTCAATTAGCTTCTGAATTTGGATAACTATATTTAATGCAGTAGTCATAGAAATACCACTGTTACACTATTAGATTCTGTATTTTATCAGCTTATGGCTCTATGGGTATGTACTCCTACATAAGAATACATAGCATTATCTACATGGTAATATCCAGTAATAAGGTACACTTTATTTATTTATTTATTTATTTATTTATTTATTTATTTATTTATTTATTAAAACATTTCTATGCCTCCCCATTCGCCGAAGCCTCGGGGCGGCTCACAACATAAAATTAAAATATAATACATACAACAAATTAACAATATAAAATTAGTTTCTAACTGTGTGTTAAAGGGTTAAAATAAGGCTTAACCCTCTTGGTTACTATGCAGCTTTCAACCTGCAATTTTCATTAACTTTTATTATTTTTTCAATCATTCTTGTATACATTAGGAAGCCTCCTGTTCAAAATTACACCTACATACCAGGGAAGCACTGTGAACACTTAAAAGCAGTACAGAAGTATTATTACAGAATCATTTTACCAACATAGGTAGCTGGGGCATCAGACTACACCTTGAGTTACTTATATATCCAATTCTTGTCTTGCAGAATTTTATTTTCTCATCATAAGCTCTGTTTTCTCATCATAAGCTCACCTGCAGTTTTAGATCTCAATTGTTTAGATATTTCTGGGTTCAGAATCGTCTTAATTTTTCCCTCACCTGGAAATTTGTGGGTGGGGGAATCCCATAATGTTTTCTTCTAGAAAACTCCAAAGGTCTTCTTATGATGAGCTAATGCTTTTGTCTGGGCAGTGACAGAAGAGATAAGAGATAGGTTTATATGCTGCAGAAAACCCATTGTGACTCTGGAGCTTGTAAGATATGTAGCCTGGAATGGAAGTTGTGTATAAATTCTATTTTACGTGAATGAGTCTTGGCAGAACTGTGCCTTAGCAACCAACCAAGCAACTATTAGATGATGTGACACAAGGGAAACAGCATCATATTAAGATCTTGCTAGCAATGTAGACCTGAACATTTGTAATATGAGAAATATGGTATAACTCTTATGTAATCCAACAATCAACGCATATACTATTTACATATTATGGGTTTCTGGAGGGAGGGTCTATGCAGGATACATAGATCAAATTTACCAAAAAGTAGCAACATTTCTTAAATAGTTTTGATCTTATAGCTGCAGTTCCATAACAAAACAGTGGGAATTTACTTTAGATTTTCCCATCCTTTCATGAATAGATAGCAGTAGGAATCCTGAAGGCATGAAAATCAGAGCATTGTTCACAAACATGAAGAAGCAGATGCTTTTGAATGAATCTAGAAGAGTACTGTAATAGTTTCCAGGCACAATATGATTTGAAATTAGGATTAGCGTTTGATTTCAACTCTAGTTGAGGAGGGCAACCACAGTCCCTTATTCATAACGTTACAGCTCAGCACTGGCGAACAGTGCTGAGTTACTGTTGTTGTTATTATCTCTGCCCTGTTTTTCTGTGCCCAGGTTTCAACATGGCTAAGAGTGGTGAAAGAGAAATTAAAATGTAATCAAACTGCAGTATTTTGCCTTTCAGCATGTATGGAACTCTTCTAATAATGGAGAAACTAACCCTCACCTCCACTCTTTATTGATAATGTCAGAAGGGTGTGCTTCCTGAGGATATGGAAAGAACAACACCTCCAATTTCTTTTTCTTTTTCTTTTAAATAGACATTCAATATGTTACACTAGTCTCAGAATACCTATACTTGACATAAGGAAACTTGCTAGTCTTTTAACCCTTATTTATGCTTCCATTTCTTTTTACACACGCTCGCACAACAGAGGGAACGAAGTATGTCTTACAGTGGGCCCCAAGTACAAGGCCTTCATTTTGCATTAGCATGTTAATCTCCAGACAAACTTGCTTTTCCATAGAGAGCACTGCAGTTAAATTTCCATTAAAGCCCACTGCTACACACTCCAAGAACTTGAGGTTAATTCCTTTTGATTTCCTAAATATTTCTAATGTATGCACAACCTCTCCTTACACTTGCTATTATTTCTGCTAGAATTTTGTCCAAGCCTTCATTTATGCAGCAGAATACAATAATAGCATGCTTTTTTAAAGTAAGGAGAGTTTCATAGAAAACAAATTCTCAATGTTTAGGAGTTAAAATGATTTCTTCATGTATGGAGATTACAAATAATTGAGCAGTTTCTTTTATTATTAGTTCTTGAATTGTTTATTTACATTCTTTAGCATCTGGGTGAATGAACAACCATCTTCATTATCAGGTGGAAATGATCCTATTTCAACACTAGAACATCATGAAATAGAATAGCATAGTAACAGACCTGGCATATAAGACCATCCAGTCCAACCCTCTGCTCCACTTTTACATGTGGTCACCCATCCGGCTAGCTGTGTATAGTATAGCTATGCAGACTTGCTAACTTAGGTACTTGTGCAGTCTTATGTAAACTAAGTATCATTTCCTTGTTAAAGAATGCATGGGATGAGAGATGTGCTGTGATAGGCTGAACAGAAAAAATGGCTTTTACGAGGACATGCAAATGTGAAGAAGGGGCAAGAGGCTGAAGACATTTGTTGGAACAACGAATGGAAGAGATAACGAATACGTTAGGTACATGGAGGAATGTTGGAAGTTGGGCTGCAGCGTGCCTTATTCTTCATAGGCTGAAGTTGTTTGAAAAATGGGTGGATGTTGACCTGTAGTCCAATCTAGAGGGAGGCAGACATGATTAACTTGCTTTATGGCACCAGCAGCACAGGAAAGCTATAATGTGGAATCTAGCTTCATTCGCATGGTGGAACGCATATTCATTCTGGTCCTTTGACATCCTTCCAGCCACTGCTGCTGACAGGATACCGACAGATAATTTGACCAATTTGTTGTTGTTGTTAGTCGCGAAGTCGTGTCCGACTCATTGCAACCCCATGGACAACACTCCTCCAGGCCCTTCTCTTCTCCACCATCTCCCGGAGTCCACCCAAGCTCACACGAACTGCCTCAGTGACTCCATCCAGCCACCTCATCCTCTGCCGTCCCCTTCTTTTGCCATCTCTTGTTCCCAGCATTAGGCTCTTCTGCAGTGAGTCCTTCCTTCTCATTAGGTGGCCAAAGTATTTGAGTTTCATCTTAACTATCAGGCACGAGCAGTCAGGGTTGATCTCCTCTAGGACTGACCGGTTTGATTGCCTTGCGGTCCAAGGGACTCGCAGGAGTCTCCTCCAGCACCACAGTTCAAAGGCCTCAATCCTTTTGCGCTCAGCCTTCCTTATGGTCCAGCTTTCACAGCCATACATTGCAACTGGGAAAACCATAGCCTTGACTATACGCACTTTTGTTGGCAGGGTGATGTCTCTGCTTTATAGTATGCTGTCTAGATTTGCCATAGCTTTCCTGCCCAGGAGCAAATGTCTTTTAATTTCTTGGCTGCAGTCCCCATCTGTGGTGATCTTGGAGCCCAGGAAAATAAAATCTGTCACGACCTCCATTTCTTCCCCATCTATTTGCCAGGAAGAGAGAGGACCGGATGCCATGATCTTAGTTTTCTTAATGTTGAGTTTCAAGCCGACTTTTGAGCTCTCCTC
Organism: Varanus komodoensis; assembly: GCF_004798865.1. Classification (NCBI taxonomy): domain Eukaryota; kingdom Metazoa; phylum Chordata; class Lepidosauria; order Squamata; family Varanidae; genus Varanus; species Varanus komodoensis. Next base: position 36,522,581 of record NW_025335568.1, read on the forward strand.
CTTCACCTGCATCAAGAGGCTCTTTAGTTCCTCTTCACTTTCTGCCATGAGAGTGGTATCATCTGCATATCTGAGGTTGTTGATATTTCTCCCAGCAATCTTAATTCCAACTGGTGATTCATCTAGCTCTGCCTTTCTCATGATGTGCTCTGCATATAAGTTAAATAGACAGGGTGACAGTATACAGCCTTGCCGAACTCCTTTCTCAATTTTCTCACTGTTGCTTCTTGACCCGCATATAGGTTTCTCAAGAGACAAATAAGATGGTTTGGTACTCCCATCACTTTAAGAACTTGCCACAATTTGTTGTGATCCACACAAGCAAAGGCTTTAGCATAGTCAATGAAGCAGAAGTAGATGTTTTTCTGGAACTCCCTAGCTTTCTCCATGATCCAGCGTATGTTGGCAATTTGATCTCTAGTTCCTCTGCCTCATCAAAATCCTGCCTGTACTTCTGGTAGTTCTCGACCAAATACTGGTGGAGCCTAGCTTGTAGGATTTTGAGCATCACTTTGCTAGCATGTAAAATGAGTGCAGTGGTGCAGTAGTTTGAACATTCTTTGGTATTGCCTTTCTTTGGCATTGGAATGTAAACTGACCTTTTCCAATCCTGTGGCCACTGTTGAGTTTTCCAAATTTGCTGGCATATTGAGTGTAGCACTTTTATTGCATCGTCTTTTTGGATTTTGAATAACTCAGCTGGAATACTGTTGTCTCCACTAGCTTTGTTGTTGCTCAGACTTCCTAAGAGCTTCTCCATCTTTGGCTGCAGAGCACATAGTCAATCTGTGTTGACCATCTGGTGATGTCCAGTGTAGAATTGTCTCTTGGGTTGTTGGAAAAGAGTGTTTGCTGTGACCATCGTATTCTCTTAACAAAATTCTACCAGCCTGTGCCTTGCTTCATTTTGTACTCCAAGGCCAAACTTGCCTGTTATTCTGGTTATCTTTTGGTTTCCTACTTTAGCATTCCAATGATAAGGACATCATTTTTTGGAGTTAATTCTAGAAGGTGTTATAGGCCTTCATAGAACTGGTCAACTTCAGCCTCTTCAGCACCAGTGGTTGGGGCATAGACTTGGACTATCGTGATGTTGAATAGTTTGCCTTGGATTCGAACTGAGATCATTCTGTCATTTTGGAGATTGTATCCCAGTACTGCTTTTCCTACTCTTTTATTGACTATGAAGGCTACTCCATTTCTTCTGAGGGATTCTCGCCCACAGTAGTATACCTGATGGTCATCTGAATTAAATTCACCCATTCCTGTCCATTTTAGTTCACTGATTCTTAAGATGTCGATGTTCAGTCTTGTCATCTATCTCTTGTTTGACCACATCCAGCTTGCCTTGATTCATGGATCTTACATTCCAGGTTCCAATGGAGTATGGCTCTTTGCAGCATTGGACTCTCCTTTCACCACCAGATACATCAGCAACTGAGTGGCCTTTAGGCTTTGACCCAGTCGCTTCATTCTTTCTTGTGCTACTAGTACTAGCCCTCCGCTCTTCCCCAGTAGCATATTGGACACCTTCCAACCTGAGGGGCTCATCTTCCGGCGTCATATCTTTTTGCCTTTTGGTACTGTCCATGGGGTTTTCATGGCAAAAATACTGGAGTGGGTTGCCATTTCCTTCTCCAATGGATCACGTTTTGTCAGAGCTCCCTGCTATGACCTGTCCGTCTTGGGTGACCCTGCAAGGCATAGCTCATAGCTTCATTGAGCTACACAAGCCCCTTCGCCACAGTGAAGCAAATCCTGTGTCATTTCTGTTACATGGCATTACTGATCCCACATGATCTATCTGGCAGGTGGGAGTGAGTACGATTGGGAAGGCAGAAGTGTTTTAAGAATCATTCAAGAGTATGTGAGAGGAAAAGGCTGGAACAAGGATCAAGCTATTTGCATTTGCTCTGGGCACTAATGCAGTGTGTATCAGTTAGGCCTGAAAATTCGGAAGTTCCCAATTTGTGAGGGTTTTATTTCAATGTTGGCCACTGGTGTGTTTTATTTTTGAAAAGACCAGTCTTCTTGAGATGTGAATTAATGTCTTGTTCCTAAAGCACCCCATTATAACTCTTTACTCCCTCAAAAACAATGACTCATCCAGTGGCATTGAGGCATGGGTAAGGAGCTCAGGGGTGAACATTTTGCCATGCTGGGAAACTGGGAAGTGACAAAACTGTACACAGAAGGGTACAAGGAAAAGTTGTAATAGCAAGGCATTTCTAGAAGACGGTTTCTTGAAAAAGAAGAATAAATAAGGTTCGCCTTGCTTGAATGTTTTATGAAAACATTGGAAATCATCTGGTGGACAGAATCATGGTGAATACTCTGTATCTTGGTAGTCTATTGTTTTTTAAACATTAAGATAAAGTTTTTACATACATTATTGAGCTAACTAGGATGATATTGTATGTAAGCCAAATGCAACCAGTTGTGTATGGTTGCCCAGCCAAAGGCTCAATATGCCACTCTTTCTCTCTGTGCCTTTTGTTTACGAGGTCTTTAAAAACAATGACCTTCTCAAACCTAGCAGGTCTCCATGAGTGGGTTTGCATAACATGGCAGTTTCTTGCCCTGGATGGTCTCCCATATCATCCAGACTTTGTTGTGGTGTGTTTGGTTTTTAAAACATTGTAAGAAACAACAACCTATTCTATGGTTTTCATGTTTCAGCATGGCTTCTCTGCTCATCAAAACCTGGCATTGTGGTTTCCATAATCCTGTTATGCAGTTACCACAGAGTTCCCTGGAAAGAGTGACAGCTACAGAAGCTGCTCCAGCCATTCAGGGTAGAGTTGAATTTCAAGAGCAGTGGTTGATGGGATATAGCCAACAGAGAGAGGGCTGAGTGAGGAGGATGGTCATCTCTCAGGTGCACCCAGGTAAAAAACTGTGCACTATGGACAGCACACAGGTTTGCTGTTTGTGATGTGTGAATCCAGACCATATATCGCTGGTGTGTTGCCCTGCTTGGGTACACTAAAACATGCTAGGAACCTACTTTCCTGCTTTCTCGAAAATGGTAGTCAGGTAACTTATAGTATTCTACTGTAATTGCAAGATACACTGCTCCTTATTCCTCTTAGCATTTAATCATGGCACAACTGTAGCTGTAAACATTGGGAACTTCACTGAATCCAATTAAAACAATAAATCAAAGCTAGGGTTTCTAATTGACCAGAACAAAACACAGCCTTGCCTGTTCCTGCATCTTTAAAAGAAGTTTGTTGTTGAGACATTAGCAGGCGATATTGTTTATATCCATGCTGTGAATGTGCTTTTAGAGGCATAGGAGCAGGCTAGGGTGGGGAAAGGAGCAGTTACAGTGGTCTGTGGAAAAGATGGCAATGCTTTACAAAGGATTGTGTAGAACATTCAATACAGGGGGCGAGAACTGCCAGACCATGGGCCTAACCTGCTCCATGGAAGTCCTTATCTGGTTCAAGGATATGTTTGCTCCAGCCACTCTGCACTCCAGGCCCCACCTCAATCCTAGCTCTTGACCTGGAGATTATGTGGGGTTTGAGGAGGAGGCAGGGTGATCTCCAGTCACAAAACAAATTACACTATCTCCTTTCACAAATAGTGAGGGCATACTTATAGCAAAGGAAGTGGCACACCAAGTATCTTCCCCTGTACCTGTTGGGCAAGGAACAGGGTGGGGGAGAAGCCAGCTCATTCCCGATGTTTGCAAAGACTGTAGAACAGGGAACTGGTGTGCTGAAGAAAGAGGCATGTTTACCTCTAGAGCCAATTAGCTGCATCTGTGCTGCCTATAATGTTTCTCCATCAAGCATCAGTAACTGCCGGTTCTCCCCCTGATCATGCACGGTCGATTTAATATTATGCAGTTAGCTTGGGTCATGCAATAGATTAACTCCTGTGGCAGATCTAGAATATAGCCATTCTACCAGGAGAAGGTCTGGGTAAGCATTTCTACTGCTTGTGGATCACCGTGAAATAGCAACATTATCAGGAAACTTTCCTTTCGGCCTGTCATTTACTTTCTGTTGATGTCAGATTGGCCAGATGCAAATACAGAGGCATTTCCAGCAGGTGTCATTTGCAAGCTACACCTGATGAACTGAAATTTCACTCTTTTGCACAACTATTAAGGGTACACCAGCCCTGTCCTCTCTTTTACTTGGCTACCCTAGTGGATGTAGTTATTACAAGTTGTATAGTTTTTCTAAATTATTATAGTTATTATATTCATAATAATTCAGTACAGAGCGACCAGTAATTTGTTATTGTCTAAAAACAGTCTATCTGATCATTTTTTTCTGAAATTTGAGTCAAACATCTAACTGGAGCTGCCAGCTTTTTTTTCCTAGCAAAATCCTGCATTTGTAACAGATGCAGGGAAAAGGGAGATGCAATGGGTCAAACTTCTCTGATTATTGAATCTATGCTGGGAAAAGCAATATAAGTTGAACTTCTAGATGAAGCATCTGTTGAAAAAACATGTGCTGGGGACAGGGAATGGAGAGGGAATCAAACCAATGGAAAACATACTTTTCAGTAGTCATGTCCTTGCCTGGAAAATGAGTTACTACTAAAGGTCATTCTTTCCTCTCAAGTATATATATCTTCTTAGGTTTCCTCCAAAGAAAATGTTCCAAATGACTTGAGTACAAATTTCAGCTTCCACACCATAGGCAGTGCTAAAGTGGTTCTAATAGAAGTATGTGATAAGTAGTTTGAGCTTTTGCTATGTCTTGAAAGTAACATTCCCTTTGATATTGGAATTATTCCTGTACTTCTGCTGGCTGACATTTGCTTCAAATGATATACTCACTAAAATGAATCTGTCTCCTGTCAAAATGCAGTCGAGCCCTAACCTTAGTAGATTCATAGTTTGATTATTTCCAAGTATACATGCTCATGAAGTGGTTAGAGCCACCTGCTGGTAGCTGGGAAGACCAGAATTATTCACTTTAGTGATTCACGTCTGCATTTGTCTGATGCACGTGCTTGTGCTATGCATTGCCCTGCTCTTGACCACAACAAACCCCATGCTTGTTAGGAGTTGCTTACCAGATTTGCTAGTCAACACTGTAACTCAGTTCATCCAACCATCACTCATGGCTGTTCTTACGTGCTTAACCATTTGCTTGGGATCATTTGTCCACTTAGGGTGTCATTTTCAGCCAAGTCATAAATTCAGTGGAGCTTCCTTCAGAAAAAAACATGTACAGGATTTATCTCTGCCCTTCAATATAAAAGCACACAATCTTTTTTTTAAGTACTATGGCCTGGGTACTGTGCCAGGAGAGAGAGAATCAGTAAATAAAACAATCTTTGACTGCCTGAAACAGCAAGGCTGGCTTCCCTTTGGAGGAAGCTGCATGGTGGTATATATGCCTAATGTAAACATGCAGAAAGGGTGAAGATTTTGCCTTCCTATGAATCACATTGCTATTACTATTATTATGAAGTATTATGAAGAATAAAAGAAAAGCTTTTAAGACACACCGCCTTTTCTTTTTGTTTTGCTATTTAAAAAGTTGGTCTTTGAAACCTTGCCATGCCCTGTTAAAACCGCTTTCCTTTCATACTATGGAATTTAGCTTGGTGTCCTTGACTAAACTCTTCTTAAATTAGGAAATATAAACACGTGATTGCTTTATAAGAACTCCTGAAGGACAGAGGACAGCATAGGCAGTGTAAGCAACAGGCAATCCCTTTTAAAAGGAAGCCTCCCTGATGCTACGTAAGGGCCAGTCCCTGTTTAATTTTGATGGAAGAGTAATTACATAATACATTTGCACAGCTATTGAGACTCATAAATCTTGCACCACCTTCCCTTTTACTGCAGAATGATGCCTGCCTGGTACTTAATTCATTCAATATTTTGCTAGTAACAATTTCTAATTAATGCTCGTCTGATTCAACCGAGATGGGGGGATCCTAAAGGGCTGCTTTTGGAATTGTTTTGTAAAACAAATGATGCAAGTCCTTTATACATTTCCTAATCTGATCTTACTCCAGAAGTTAATGTATTCTGTTAAAGGGCATAATTCACCAAACATGGGTCTCCTGTGGATCCTATCAAAATGTGTGCGTGCTGGGTACCAAAGGATCAAGCGCTATGGAAAACTCCACTCTGAAGCCATAGATGAGCTTTAGGATGTGGGTTTTCTATTGACTGCAAATGATATCTTGATGGTACTTGGAAGAATGGCACAAGGTACTCATTGCCATCCAATGAGTAAGTTATTGAAACTGATTTATGGTAAATATGCATTCACATTCATGTTATGCATGGCTGTTCAAAGAATGTCATATTTAGGGTACTTGTAGGTTAAATGAGATTTATTTTAAAACATACATTATTCTTCAGTTTTGCAACTCCTGGAGCTTATAAATGGTAGGCAAGCTGATAATATAAAATTTAAAAAATCACATACTTTAACAATAACAGGCAGCAGAAAGCATAAAATCACAGCAGTGGATTCTACTTTTGAGTCATCCAAAATATAAAAGAGCTTCGAAAACAAAAAAGTGCTTGGCATAAAAATAAACATATAAACAACTCTGGAAGGCAGAAATGTGGGGACAACCCCACTGGATGGCTATTTTAGCTGCTTTGCCTTGGGGGGGTGTCCTCTCTGGCACCTGCTCCAGTGGCCACCCCTTGCTGCTCCATTATCCTCCTGGAGGGACCCCCCCCCCATCATCATGGGGATGCCATTGCCACTGCCATTCTGCTCTGCCTTTCCAGCTGTTGCCAATTTGTGAGAGAACTTGCCTGGCTGGAGGAGATGCGGCCACCTTGGTCATTTTTTCAGCTTGGCCTTCTGGGAGGTGGAAGGGGTGGGGACAACCCAGATGGGCTGTTATTGTAGCTGCTTAGCCTCAGGGGTGGCATCCCTGGGCGGCCACCAAAAGGTAGAACCTGTTTAGCATTTGCTTGCCACTGCTTGGAGGCAGGAGGTTGTGTGTGTGGTTTGTTTGTTTTTCTAGAAAGGTTAAAGAATGGAATTGGATAGATTTGGAAGGTATAAGGAGGTAAGGGGTGGATAGTAGAAGTAGGGAGGAGTAAGGTGTAATGGAAGTGATTGGGTTGAGGAGGAAAGTAAGGAAGGAAGTGTTGATTAGGAATTGAAGAAGCACTGGAAAAGAGGGTGTTGTAGATGGTAAGTAGGAAGAAGAGACGGATAAGAGAACTGAAATTTTTTTAGAAGGGACAGGAACAGAAGGCAAGATATAAGGAAGGACAGTAAGGAAAGGACTAGGTAGTAGAAGAAGGGTTTTTTTTTTTTTTTTTAATATGGGGTTGTTTAACAAGTAACCAGAGTGGGTGGGGGAGCCTAGGGGAATACCCATTGAGGTAGTGATGGGTAGAACGAATGATGGAGGTTGAACATGCCCACCTAGGAGAAGAGCGGTTCGGTATGTTACTTCTGACCCCTGTGGTTCCTCCTGCCCCAGCAAAATGGTCCCAGGCATTCATTAGTCAGCCCTCAGGCTTGGTGATGGTCTTATTTAACACCAATAAGAAGTGGATAATATGATATGGGGTTGATAATAAGATCCACTTCATTCATATTCTAATTAAGGATGAAGGGCCTGACCCTGACGTCTTACTGAGATCTGGATGGGAGAAGAGGGGGGAGTCCCTTTGGTTATCATCCGGAGGGTCAGGGAAGGGGCACCACCATAGTCTCTTAAAGATTTTATCTCCCTTTCCAGGTTTCTTGTCTCTACAGGGATGGGTCCTGAGTATTTGTATTGTGTGTTGGGTTAGGGATCCTCCTGGCATACCACCCACCTTGCTGCCCAGCAGCCTTCTTGCCTGAGCTTTGGAGAGGGTCTTGGACTTGGCGTTCAGGAACCCCAGGATGTTGGTTCTGGGGGACCTCAACCTCCATGCCAAGACAATTCTTCCTGGGGCGGCTCAGGACTTCATGACTACCATGACAAGCATGGGGCTGTCTCAACATGTCTTTGACCTGGTTTTCTCAACAGGACAGGAAGATAGTGGTTCAGATGTGGAGGTGTTAATGTTAACCCCTTTGTTATGGTTGGACCACCTCCTGATCAGGGTTAGACTTTTGGCCCCTTTCCCCCTCTGCAAGGGTGGGGGACCAATTAAATTTGTCCTCTCCCAGAATCTAATGGACCCAGAAGGTTTCCAGAAAGCTCCGGAGGTTTATCTGGCTGATATGATTGGTGATCCTATCGAGGTCCAGGTTGTGTTATGGAACAGGGAGGCAACCGGGTGGTTGACATGCTCACACCTAAGCATAATCACACCCTCCTCTCTCGCTGAGTCCAATCAGCCCTTTGGTATGCATCACAATTCAGAACAATGAAGCATCAGGAAAGATGGCCAGAACACAGGTGGAGGAAATCTCGTGACAAATCTGATCCAACATGACTTAGAGCTCACTATTGAGCCTATTCCATGGCAATGAAGAAGGCAAAATGCCAGTATTTTGTCTCCTTCATTGTGTCGTCACAGTGCCATCCAAATGAACTTGTCTGAGTGGTTTGAAGGCTGTTACAAACTGGACCTTCTGCAGAAACTCTCGATAGCTCATTGAGATTAATTTGCTCAGCACTTTGAAAACGAAGTCACTTAGTCCCATTGTAAATTGGACTTCGCTATTAGGTAATACCCTGTAAGGGGTGTGTTTACTGCATTGTCCTTTGGTCCTGTTTTGTTGGATGAATGTGTGGCCCGATGATGGAGACAGGGTACTTGCTGCTGTTCATCCCACTACTTGCCCATTTGACTCTTGTCCTTCATGGTTAATTGGGGTTTGCACCTGGGTCCAGGAGGCTGTCAAAACCACATTGGGAGAGGGAGTGGTCCCAGCTTCTCCAAAGGAGGCCCCATAGAGAGGTGCACCTGGTGCCATTGCTGCTAGCATTTAGATGGCAGGCCAAAATTTACCTTTTCTCCAACTATTTTAACAATTGATTTTAACGGTAATTTGGTTTTAAATTTCCCCTATTTTTGTTTTAGTTGATTGCAATTTAAATTGTTTTATCCTAATGTTTTATATAGTATTTTAATGTTTCTATATTATGTTTACATTTGGATCATGTTGTTAATATGTTTTGAATATGCCGAGTTACTCTTACTGATTTTAGAATGCTGTGTGATTTTATGTTTTGTAAGCCTCACAGACAGCCCAGATACAGGCTAGTGTAGCGGCATACAAATCAGAGTAATAGACAGAATAAAAAAGAAATGAATACAGGTGCTGGGCAAAGACATGTGTCTTCCTTGCCCTCCAATGAAAAGGGCTTTCTTCTTGGTTGAGACAAGGTGGGGGAAGCAGCTCTTTTGTGTGCAGCCTGGCTCAGATATAAGGAAGTAGTTCCTTCAAATACTTGGTGCAGAAGCCATGAAGAGCTTTAAAACTAGGCATCAATATTGAATTGTGCTCACAAAGGCATTGGCCATCAGTATCAGAGTCAGTCTGAAATATTTGGCTGTCTGAAGTGAAGGATGATACCCTGTGCTCTTGGACTGTATGTGTGGAAGGCAACTGGATTGGCAGTTGGTACTGGGGTATCTTTCTGGGGACAGCAGGCTAGTTTAAGGGGTGCAGATTAGACTGTGTTGTGTGCACAGTTCTGCCCTCCAAGAGAAGAGAATGCAAGTCTTCATTTAAAGGTATCATGCATAGAGTCTCAGGGGACTGCCACAGATGCCCACCTAATGTACTGCCAAATGGAAGAGCCAGCAAAGGCTAGGACTGCTGGGATGTATTTCCATTAGTCAGTCCCGGTTAGCAACCCAGCAGCTATACTTCGGATGAACTGAAGCTTCTGAGCTGCCCCTAATGGCAGCTCACATATAACCCACTGGATGGCCTCACTTAACAGGCTCACATGGACAGTAAGAAGGCATCCTACGGGACCTCACAGCACAAGTGCAACAGCCTGTCTTACAGCATCTCCTTCTGGAATCAGCTTTCCAGTTAGGAACAAAACCATTGAAGCACAGTGCTCCCAGTTCAAAGGAGGTAGATATTTTGAATTCGCTTCTCCTGAGCTGTTTCACTGCAGAAAATCCATTTCAGAATAAATGGATTAAACAGCTTAATTTTAAGCATCTGTGCCTCTGCTCACAGTGTTATGAATAATGTCTGTGTGAAACTCACCCAGTGTCACTCTGAGGACCAAGTCATTAAGAGGTATGATAAAGGAAAAGACTAGCCCTTCACCTATTCAAAGCAATATCTGCCATTGTTTCTGCTAATCTTACAGTGTGGTTTTCATGCACCATTGCCTAGCCTGACTGAATAATTTATGGAGATGGCTCGCGTCAATCAGTAATTCAAACTGTTGTGAGATGTCAGCCTTGAGTAGAAGGTTTACTAATGGAGAACTCTGCTTGCCTCTTATGCAACCCCATTGAAAGCCCCCTCCAAAGTGAGTGGGGAAAGGGTGAAGCATGTCTTCACTATACTCCACCACCACCACCACCACCACCACCCACTTCCAACCAAACATGGCCTATAGTAGGCCTATTTCAGCTTCAGTGCAATGCGTGAGGCACAGGTGCTAAGCATCAGCTGCTGTAGGGTTATCTCTGGCCTACTAGTTCCCTCCAGGTTTGTTTATTTAATCTGAGAAACAGCAGCAGTTCTACAGTGAAATGAGCCATTCACTTGCATAAATTAAACAGCATGGGAGGGAAAAAAAAGATGTGATTTATTGTGCCTTGTCACATAATTCAGAACTCATTGTATTCTGTTCACAGACACTTCATTATCCACCTGGGATACTTAAGGAATCCCGAGTTGTATATTAAAACATGGGTATCCATCTTCCGACAGTTTTGTAAGCATGATTTTCAGAGGGGGTAGACCCAGGTTTATTGCTTGCATTATTAATTTGTACTGCATTCTTCATATGTGTAATTAGCTTGATTGCCAAAAGGAATGGGTTACTGAATTGCTTGAACTGTTGGGAGCTTTACTGACACAGCGTTATGTTGATGTACAGAAGAGGCTGAATCTTGAAGCATATTAAAGCAAATGGCTACTTACTCAAAGAAGAGGCTGCACTTCGGTACTAGTGTGTTTCAGTCATAAACACAGAAAGATTGGTATCATGGCTTTTTGACATATGAGCTGCATATCATGTCCAGAATCCTTAGGCTGGAGTTCTGCCCCTACAAGGAATCAGAGGTCGGTCTGACTTGCCTCTACATTTACGGTTGCTGCCGTCCATAAGAACAGGATTGTATCCTGTGTGCTTATCTTGTGTGCAGGACCCTGGGAGTAAGACCCACTGAACTCAGCGACGTCTGCTGTTGATTAGATATGCAGAATTGCACTGCTCACATTAATGGGTATTCTGCCTAGGGCAGGCATGGGCAGTTTGTAGCAGTCAGATATTTTGGCCTATAGCGTCCGTGAGCCTTCACTGCTAGGTATTCTGCCTATAGGAGATGGGAGTGATAGGCCAAAACATCTAGAGGGTTTTATTCTAGAATATCCCTGCACATTAAGGAAGAGGAGACACCCCCTCCCCGTTAGAAAATTGAGCCAGTAAGTTGGAATGTAGTATGGAATAATGGCTTGGCTCTCACATGGCCCACCAACCCTTTCTGTGTTGATGAAGATGCCAGATAACATTCCACCAAAAATAAATTCTTCCTCCACCTTTTCATCCTTCCCTCATTAAGAAGAATTCATGGGTTTTAATTTGCTATCTTACCAATCCTTGAGATCTTATTTCTAAGTTCTACTTATTGTAGAAGGAACTCTCCAATATACTATCAGACTGAGAATAAAGGTTATTTTATATTTATTTATTTATTTATTTAAAACTTTTGTATGCCGTCCCCTATGCAAGGGATCTCGGGACGGCCCACAATCAATACATTAAAACAATCAATAAAATCACATGCATTAAAAAGTCCAAGCGGTAAAAGCAATAAACCGCGACTGTTGCATTAATATTGGTTTTTAAAATACCGGTTAAATAAAAAGCTTTTGATCTGGTGCCAAAGAGAGTATAAGCTCGGCGCTAGGCAAACCTCTCCAGGAGCACATTCCATAATCTGGATGCCACCATAGAGAAGGCCCTACTCTGAGTAGATCCTCTTTTTACCTCCTTCAGGGAGGTATAATGTTATAATATGTTCTCTTTTAATTATGTACTTTTATTTATTCAATTTCTGTACTGTCCAGTAGCCAAAGTTCTCTGGGTGGTTTACAGCAATTTAAAAACAAAGTACAGCATAAAATACAGTAATAGCATTAAAAAATTTAAAACTATAGCATGAACAAGAAACAAAAACCAGAATAAAACCTAGAAGCAGTATAATTTTTTTAAAAAAATACAGGATTTAAAATACTAAAACTAAAATTTCTGGGAAAATTCCTAGCAAAACAAGATGTGGACCCAGTGCCAGAAAGAGAACAATGCAGTGCCATTTGAGTCTTTAGTCAGAAAAAGCCCTCTTACTAGCTGCAACTTGACTTCCTTTGGCAGGTACCTCCACAGAAGGATAATCTTAGGGTCCATGCAAGTATATATTAGAGGAGACAATCTTCCATGTAATTGATTGAAATGGATTTAGATAATCCATTTCATTCAAGATTGCTTGAAGTTGACCAGCAACTACCTGCTTAAACACCTTCTTCGGGAAGGGAATATTAACTACTGCCCTACAGTTGGCATCATCATCAGGGTCCAGGTTAGGCTTTTCTAGAATTGTCCTAAATACAGTGGTACCTTGGCTCATGAATGCCTCAGTTCACGACCAAATCGGGTTGTGCACAAAAACGTAAGAAAAATTTTTACTCAGGTCCCCAAGTCCACATTGGGTGACAGTCATGATCATGCCCGTCTCTCCCCTGAATGCACCCGTGATCACACCTGTCTATGGCCGCGGTTGCGCTTGTGCAGGGAACACGGGCGTGATTGCAGTTGTGCTGGGGGGTGGGGAGATGGCCACGCTCATGCTTGTGGGGGGTGGGGGAGATGGCCGCAATCTTTGTTGTTCTTTGTCACTTTGCTTCGGATTTTTGTGATTAAAAGAATAGTTACAGAATGGATTGACCTTATTTACATTGAACCTTATGGGGAAATTTGACTTTGCTCACGACCAATTTGGGTTGCGACCAGAGTCATGGAATGGATTAAGTTCGTGAGCCAAGGTACCGCTGTATCTCCTTTAGTGAGGTTGGCACCCTCCTTTCAAGGATGAGTTAATGACCTCTTGGACCCAGCTGGATATCCTTCTTATTAGAACTAATAAGCCATAAGGGTTAGGGTCAACCACCCAGGCTTCACAAGTAGCTTTTCCGTGTTCTCATACCCCAGCAACTGAAATTCAACCAATAAAACTGGACTAGGCAGTGCTCTGGACAATTCTCCCAATGCAACTGTGGTGTCCAGCTCATAACAATCTGAGCAACTTTATCTTCAAAATGCTGCTGAAACTTGTCATCGGGTGCTACTGAGCATTGTATCATTTCTGTCCTTGGCCTAGATTGCAGCAGGCTACGAACCACTCAGAAGAGCTTTGCTGGATGACACTGACAAGATGAAATGGTGGTGGAAAAGACCCCCCGCCCCGCAAACCTCACTGCCACAGAATATGCTCTATAATGAGCTCTAGCCTGTGTCTGGTCAAGTTCAGCATGAGGTTTCTGTCACCTGTGTTCTAGCTACCTTTTTAGATGATTCATACCTGAAGAAAGAGAGAGAGAGAGAGAGAGAGAGAGAGAGAGCGAGCGAGCGAGCGCAGTTGTCTGCTCCTGTTGTGTTTCTCTCTTCTTACTTTTTCCTCCCCCGTTTTTGGCCCTGCCCTTGGGCAGGGTGTTGTTATTGTTGTCAAATTATTCAGACAAACTGTTTCTAATAGGATCACAAATAAAATGGGTGAGAGAAGTTGTCTTTGTGATAATGCTATTTTAAAAATGAGCTGATTACTACTGTAGTCTAACAACTGTTTCCTCAAAAAAAACAATATACGGGTTGGACAATTAGTTGAATTATTATGAGTTCCTTTTCAAAATAATTAATAATTTTGAAAAATAAATCAAATTTTGAACTCTTCCAAAATGTTGGAGAATATGAGTCCTTGTCTGAGGAATGTTCAGTAAAATGGGCTCCCCAGTTTCACATCTGTGAATAATCTGGATAATTATGTGTAGACATTTTGAAATTATCCAATAGTATTTCTATTCAATGTTAAGTTTTCTGACATTAGCTATGCATTTAGTGCCTTATTCCCTTTCTGTACTGTTTAGTAGAACTTACCATGTCTTCATGTCCCAGTGTCCTATCTTTCTTCATTGGTGACAGCCAGTGATAGGGGTGAGGGTAGTAAAATACAGAACATTTAAGGCCCTCTCTCATATTAAAAAGGAAATCCATGTGGTTCTGGTGGATGACCATGCTCACAGGCTTCACCCCACACCAGGTGGATTCCCTGGTCTTCATGTGCATGTACTTGAGAGTAGACATCTGAACAGAGGAAGCCCATTCTGTGAAAGATGCATTGCCAATGAAGCGAGATTCCAGGTTGCATAGCACTTGTGCACATTGCTGGGCCACAGAAATTGTGCAACACAGAGGCAAGGGCAAGTCATGTGGGCTACTTCTCCTTAATTGCATGGTGCCTCCTTAATCTGATTAATTCATATAGGGGGGCTGTGCTCTCAACATATGGGTAAATCTGAGAGAATGTATTGCTGGGAGTGGATACAAGGGAGGGCAGAGAGCGTAGGGCATAGCTACCATTTTTGACAGCAGCCGGTGTGACATTGGTGTTTAGAATATTGGACTGGGGACCCAGGAGATCTGGGTTCCAACCCATTCATCGATGAAGCGCACTGGGTGACTGTGGGCCAGTCACTTTCAGCCCAACTTCTCCCACAGGATTTTGTTATGAGGATAAAATGGGGCTATGTAAGCCAGCTGAGTTTCCCACATGAGGAAAACTGTCAGGATATAAATGCAACGTAGCAATAAGAACAGAAGAACAAAAGAAAGAAAGGCCATGCTGGATCAGACTGAAGGTCCATTGAGTGCCACCATACACATCGTGGCAAACCAATTGCCCACAGGACCCCTTAATCAGGATGAATGCAAGATCTTCTTTTGCCCAAAACTTTCCTGCAACTCTGGTGAAGGAGACAGCACATAGACAACAAGCCCTGTAGCCACTGATAGCCTCTCATTAATCTGTCCAATCCCTTTTTAAAGCTATCCAGATTGGCAGCCATCACCACTTCCCATGGCAGCAAATTCCATAGTTTAACTATACCCTGTGTGAAGAAGTACTTCCTTTTATCTGTTCTAAACCTTCCACCAATCATTGCCATGGGATGACCCTGGTTTCAAGTGTTATGGGAGAGGGAGAAAAATGTACCCCTCTCTACTTCTCCACATTATCCATTATTTTAAGCACCTCTATCATGTCTCCCCTTACTTGCCTTTTTTCCAAGCTGAACAGACCCAGTTGTCATAGCTGCTTCTCATAAGGTAGCTGCTTCAGCTGCCTGATAATTTTTGTTTCCCTTCTTTTCAGGTAAGGTGACCAGAACTGAACACAATATTTCAAGTGTAGTTGCACCAAAAATTGTATAAGGAAAGTAAGATTTTGGCAATTCTGTTTTCTGTTCTGTTCCTAATTACCCCTGGCATGGAATTTGCCTTCAGTTGAGCACTGGGCTGACATGTTCTTTGAGCTGCCCGTTGCTATCTGTTGTGCCTGACGCCTCAACAGAGGCGGCACCTCATGAGGAAGAGTCAAACGCCCAAAGAGAGAATCAGACATCAGAACAGGAGGACTTATACTTGAGGCCCTGTGGCCAAGTGACCCTTCCACAACCTGGCTTGGGAGTAGCTGAACAGATAGCCACCCCTCATCCTGATCCTTTATCCCTTGGGCAAACAGCCAAGCCTCTGTCCGACCACGAGGGCCCCGAGGGAAAAGACACTACAAGTTTTGCCCCTGAAGAGCATGGGCAGGATGCCCCCCTTCCCCCTGACGCTGAGTCTCCTGAACAAGACACAGAAGACGCAGGAGGCGGGATAGATTTGTCTCGCGCGACTCTTAGACGTAGCTTAGGCCGATTGGAACAAAAGGAGGCTTTGTCCCACCTCAGGGGGGAAAGGTGGGACAAAGAAAGCTAATCCTACGTGGGTTCCCTGGGGGATGTCACTAAGAAGATAGCAACTAACTTGTAAAGGTCATTGTAGTAGAGCTTATTCGTAGCATTGTAAATCTTGTAGAAAAGTAGCAATAAAAGACTTTAGTTTTATTGCCGGCATAAGTGTGGGTCATTTACAACTGTGACCTGACACCTCACAACACTATCCCAGGATCCCTTTCTTGTTCAATCATTGTTGTTCAGTTCCCATCATTGTATACTCAAAGCTGGGATTTTCTGTCCCAACGTGCACTGCTCTACACATGCTTCTATTGAACTGCATTTCTGTTTTGATGCCCATTCTTCCAGCTTGGAGAGATCCCTTTAGAAATCCTCCAAACCCTTTTCTTTTTAAACCATCTTAAAAAGTTTAGTGTTATCAGTGAACTTGGCCATTTCTTACGCTTAATTCCGAATCATTTAAAAATAGGTTGAAAAGTATTAGTCTTTATATAGAACCCAGTGGGACTCCACTGGTGTCATCATTGGGAAAAAATTGCTGTTGACTCCCACCCTCTGTCTTCTGTTCTTTAACTAGTTAGTCATCCACAAGAGGACCCCCAATACAGTTTATACCCAGTGATGGCCGTATCCCATTGATTATCTCCACTCCACCAGGTTTCTGTAATGCCCACTGTATCTAGCTTCTCCTTCATCACTATGTACTCCAGAGCTCTTCCATTTTGGCCCTGAGATTTCTGGTATTTGCATAGAAACACCTAGGCACATTGTTCCCTTTCAGCTGTGTGCAATCATTGTTCTGGCATTTTGTCCTCCTCAACTGGTTATTGTAGCTTATCATAACCTCGTTACCTACTCCCTCCTTTCCTACACTTGGGCATTCTGAAACTTCCTTCTCTTCATCCACTAGGAATGATTTCACCCAAACCGGATGCTTCCTAGCTCCTATTGGCTTTCCCCCAGAGTTCCACTCAAAAGCAGTTCTGCCACCTATTTTATGCTATGTACCAGCAGTCTCGTTCCATTCTTGTTCAAGTGGAGCTTGTTCCACCTGTACTGGCCCAGCTCGTCCCAGTGTTACCCAGTGCCTAACAAATATGAAGCCCTCCTCCCTACACCACCACCTTCCGCAATTGAGACTTCTCAGCTACCCGTACATGGAAGCAGTAGCATTTCAGAGAAAGCCACCTCAGAGGCCCTGGATTTCAACCTTCTGCCTAGCAACCTGAATGGATCCCCTTAAAGGGACCATTTCCCTCTTCCTCAGCATGATGCCCTCCTTCCCCGAGAACCTCTTTCTCCATGACAGCAAGAGGAGCTCTCACCCAGGATTTGGGACCTCGCTAGTTGGTCCCTGGGGGTCCCATCATCCAGCCTGTCTACCTGTCTTTGCTTCTTCAGGTCAGCAAACTTGGCTTCAACAGAATGACTATGTTCTCTGAGAGGAGCTCATTATCCCAGGCACACACCCAGAACTTCTGTCCTTCTGGCAGATAGTCATACACATGGCATTCAGTGCAATACACTGGATAGGCCCCACACTCCTGATGACTTAATTGGCTTAACTGGTGTAAGTGCTTTTTTCAGCTGAAAAACCTTGGGCATTTGGGATTTCTTTACTTATCCTATTGGCCTGGGAGGTGGATTTGTTTTTCTGCAGTCCTGTGCCCTGGCCTCCTCATCTTGTTGCTGCACTTGCCCCATTGTTCAACTTGCTTGTATGCTGAGAGCTTTGTCACTGGGACTGAGACACTTTATCAGCAGAAGCTTGCCTTCTGCTATAGTTCTAGGTGGGCTGGCCTAACTGCTGCTGCAACCAATCGGATGGGAAGGCCTTGCTTGGAGACTGTGGCTGAACTCCTGGTCTGACCTAGGTTGCTGAGAATGGGAATGAATTAAGAATAAGGAGAGTAAAGAGTTAGTAAGTTGTCCCTTCTGGGGATAAAGATGTCTTATTCAGTGGAGACCACAACAGTGAATGCGTTGCAATCAACAGATGAAGGTTAGGTGATCTGTGAAGGGCTGCTGTTGGAAGTCTGAGTTGCTTGGTGTGCGACAGCTGGACTCACAAACCTGGGATTCCTCTATTTGTGTGCTTTGGCTTGTGAGCTAACCTAAATCCCCCCAAAACCCCCAGAGCTTCTACATAGACCAAAATGGAACTAGTCTTTAAAATGGAACCCTAATATTTAAAAGCACTCTCTCCCACTAGCTAAGCCTGTGCAGTGGCTCTAGAGAGTATCGAGCTATGTACTGTTCTCCTTCTCTTTCTAAGGCTGAGTTTAGTCTTGTAGCAACTAAACTGGGTTTAGCTTTCTTCTCTGAAATTTAGTTTCCAGGTAGAAGCCTACACAGAGTTACCCTTGTGGAATTTTGCCCCCTTGCTGTTCCCTTATCTTGGTTTCCTTTAATTATCTCTCAGTTTGGGATAATTATCTGGAGTAATTAATACAGATAAAAAATTAGACAGATATAAAAGGGATCAGTAACTTGCACTTAACTTCTCCTCCCCCTGTTGAACTTGCTCCTCACTCTGGGACAGCTGCATCAAATTCCTCCTCCCTCCCTATTTTTAACATGATTTCTATAGGAAGCTTTTGGAAATATCCCAGTACCAAGCTTTTGGTAGCATTTTTAACTATTACCATGATCCACATATGCAGGGAAAATTCACAAATGGATTGAACGCAAGAATTTGTGTGCATGTGGGGCTGTTACTTCAATATAATATACAACAAGGCTAAACCAAAGCAAAATAACACCATTTGGCTTTGGTATGCCACTCACTGTTGTATTGTGTTCCCTAGTTCATGTAACTATGTTAACTATAACACTGGATTTGTTTCAATCAGAAATTGTAATTTTAACTTATTGGTCCACTAAAAAAAGGGGAACGCTTAAATATGCCTTTGACTTTGTGTATGCTTTAGAAGTGGTCGTTGTGAATGTGGCTTTGATCAGCAAGTAGAGAATTATGCAGTAGCACCAGGAAACTATCACAAAGAAC
Organism: Varanus komodoensis; assembly: GCF_004798865.1. Classification (NCBI taxonomy): domain Eukaryota; kingdom Metazoa; phylum Chordata; class Lepidosauria; order Squamata; family Varanidae; genus Varanus; species Varanus komodoensis. The sequence continues at coordinate 36,541,694 of NW_025335568.1, forward strand.
CCTTTTAATTTCATGCGAACTCTGTGTTCGAGGGCATATTTCTAAATATACTTCTTTTAAAGCATAAATGCTGGGACGAATGAGTGTTAAAAAATGCCTGTGTGCTGAGCATGAAACAATGTGAAAAGGGGGTTCTCTCCTGCTTTGTCTACTAAAGACATTGCACAGTCTAAACATTTTGAATTTTCTTTTCATCATCTTGGAAGATTTCTAGGCACAGACCTACTCTAAAATCCTTGTTAGCATTCATACATAGTTAGTCAGAAGTGGTGCTGTTTTTCATACCTAATATAATCAGCATTAGGGGTGGCATGATATCAAAGGAAGCAGCCGATTATATTAATTTGTTCAGGTTAGCTTCACCCAGTGGCTTTACTTTCCGGGAAAAGGAATATCTGATTAAAGTTAACATTAAGAAGATCAAATGCCTTAGGATGGAATTCTATTTATTAAAATTTCCTGTTAGCTAAAAACTGAATCAGCCATAGTGCATTAGTTTTTTTGTGATTACTTAGGTTCAGAAAAAGGAGCAAATATGCGATCTTCTTCTTCCCACACTGTTAACCTTATGGCACACTTTGTATCATACTATACTCATTCCTGTGAACTGCATAACAAAATATTTTGTCAGTTGAGGGTTTTGGGATAAACAAGGAGTGCCTTTGTTAAACATCTATGACCCTTCTCCACAAATTTTCATGAGGGGCCTCAGTAAATGTTAACTCACTTTCTACTGCACAAAATCTCATTTTCTTTTCCATTTCATTCTCTCAGTGTGGGTATGGGTGAGACTTCACAGCCATCAACAGCCTAATGACACAATTAAAAAGGAGCCATATAATGGGTAAGGTGTTTTCCTTAGACTAAAAAAATCTGGGTTTGCAATGCTACTCAGCTATGAAATTTACTGGTTATGCCGGGGAAGATCACTTCCTCTCATCTGCCCCACGGAGCTGTTGTGAGACTATTTTTTTTGTTTGTTTAAAAAATATTTGGTTTGCTTTCTGTTTTCATAACAAAATTCAAAACAGCTTAAAGCAATAAAATATTATTGCAATAAAACCAAATCCATAAATGACATTAAAGAATCATCAAAAGATACCAACGTAATAAAAATGGAAAAATGACACAGCCAACAAAAACAGCAATTCAAAAGCTCCCCCCCCCCCATCCTGCACACACAAAAAAAACCCAAAGGGAAAGGATAGATAAAGGAAAACAGCATCATCACATAGCAGGACTTCAACTAAGCTCTTTGGTGGAAGGGTGAGATGCAAATATAACAGAAGTAAAATATGAATAAAGAAGGTGATGACAATCGTGTTTCTAGGGAGCTGAGGATAGTAGAGGAGAGATGGTTGAGTGGTCCCTTTGGTGGGCACTCTTTCCATAGAATTCTATGGTGTTTCCATATAAAATGGAGATCCTGGGTCCAGAAAACTGAAGAAGCCATGATGAAACATTGAAAACTTAAAAGTGCAATTAATTTTCTCTGTGGTTGGGAAGATTAAAGATACCATGCAAAAATAAAACTGGGTAAGAATCACTGTGCCTTCTTGTGACATGTAGACCCAGCCATGGTTTGCTGTGTTGTGAACAGTAGGTTGTTTGTGGTTAACCATGGTTTGTTAGCATGGCTAACACAGCAACCCACATTTAACTACAATGCACTTTGAACCCATATTTAGTCTTGTGTATGGTTTCTTGTGGTATGAGAACCCAGCTATTGACTAGTTGCCACAAAGTTCTACTGGTTGTAACTACATTGGGGAATGAGTGCCGACACAAACTCTTTTGCCGTTGATATTGATATTTCTTTTTTTAATTTATGAAAGTATATGTGATGAAGTTTCTTTACCATCAGCAGAGCTATTCAAACTTTAGTCTAAAGTTAAATCAAGCAGAAAAAATCATGTTAAATTCAAATATTTCTTGGCATAGATGTTATCTGGAGCCAGTGAAATTTGAAACTGTTCCAGTTCATTCAATAACAAAATTATCTTCAGGTTATCAAATTAACTATATTATGTGGTTAAGCCTCTAGCATATCTATAAAACCTTACTAAAAGTGCATTGCTGCCCTGATAAATTATACTGATGTCTGTTGATTTTATCATGATTGTAATGATAATGTGGTTTACATTTTATAGGAATGCCTTAAAGTTGTACACTGAAAGTGTTGTGGAGAATTAGGGTTAATCTTTTTCACATTTAACCTTACTTTATTTCATCTAGTATCTCCACCTTTTCTTTGAGTGTTGTTTAAACATTAGGTTCTTAGAGCTGCTTTGATGCAAAAAGGATAATCTGTAATAGGGAAGGTCCTGCGTTTCCCTTCTGGAGGCTGTTGAGCTAAATGATATGCTGAACCTTTTTTGCACTGAGGGGAAATATCAACTAATGGTAAAGAAAGCAATTTATAATGAGCATGACAGTTCAACATCTTCATATTGCAAAATATTTATTTGTATAAGCAATGACACTATTGGTTACCTGGGTTCTGCAGCAGTAGTTTGTCTTTGTTTTTTTTCTCAGCTCATACATATCTTCTTGTCTGTTGTCTTTTATTATTATTATTATTATTATTATTATTATTATTATTATTATTATTATAACATTTCTATGCCGCCCCTTGCCGAAACCTCGGGGCGGCTTACAACATGATAAAATACATTGAAATACAATAGTACATAATAAATTACCATTAAATATAACAATACAAAAAATACATTGATTTACAAATACAAAATTAAAATTATCAGTATAAAATAAAAATATAGGAGGAGAAAGAGAAGGAAGAAGAAGTTGCCCAGGCCAGATCATATGTTTTAACAATTGAAATGATGTTTAAATAAAAAGGTCTTTACTTGGCGCCGAAAAACCAGTAACGACGGTGCCAGGCGGACCTCTTTGGGGAGTGAATTCCATAGGTTGGGCGCCACCGCAGAGAAAGCCCTCCTCCGGGTACTTACTCTCCTAATTTCTTTCATGGAGGGTTCCCGGAGAAGGGACTCTCCCGCAGATCTCAAAGGGCGGTCGGGCATATACGGACGTAAGCGCTCGTTCAGGTAGCCAGGACCCAAGCCGTTTAGGGCTTTGTAGGTCATAATCAACACCTTGAATTGGGCCCGGGCTTCAATGGGAAGCCAGTGAAGCTGATGGAGGACTGGAGTCATGTGAGCATAACGCCCCATCCCCGTCAGCAACCTGGCAGCTCTATTTTGCAATGCTCTTTAAAAATTCTTAGGTCTGCCAAAGACTTGTCCTTCCATAACAGCACAGTAGACAATCCATGAAGTCCATGAGTTTTTCCTGAGATTACAAAGAATTCTGGCAGACACAGGACACAGGCAGTTTATACCTTCCCAAGTTTCTTAACAATTGTAGTGATCATTTGTGTACATTTTGGAGCTGGAGAGCCCCAGTATCCCATGTGGCTGAGCATTTCCTATTCAATTGCCACACCTCCTGAAGTACATCATATAAACAGGGTGGCTTTGAATTTCCTTTCTTCTATCTAACAAAGGGAACATTGCAAACTCTCCCCCACTCCACAATTGGTGGATTCCATGCACCATGACATGTACAATGATGCTATGCTTTATTTGAGGTACTGAGTCGAATTTAGAAATTGTATGCATGTAAGGTTAAATAGAAATCACTGTTTTTCTTTTCTTGTTTGTTTGGAATTCTTATATGCTGCCCCCTTCGCATAAGCCTTGGGGCAGCTTCCAACAAATATCAGTACAAATACATAAAAATTGGGAACATCCTGGCAAATAATATAAAACCAATAAATAATCAGCAGTTAATTAAAATAATGTTTAAATAAAAAGGTCTTGGCCTGGCGCCAAAAAACAAATAATGACGGCGCCAGGCGGACCTCTCTGGGGAGCGCATTCCATAAGTGGGGCATCACCACAGAGAAGGCCCTGCTCCGGGTACTCACCCTCCTAATATCGCTCACGGAGGGTTCCGGGAAAAGGGCCTCTGCCACCATTCTCAAGGGGCGAGAGGGCGGATATGGACGTAGGCGCTCCTTTAGATAACCAGGTCCCAAGCCGTTAAGGGCTTTATAGGTGATAACCAGCACCTTGAATTGGGCCCAGACTTCGATGGGAAGCCAGTGAAGCTGACGGAGGACTGGGGTTATATGAGAACAGTCCCCGTCAGCAACCTGGCAGCTCTATTTTGCACCATTTGAAGTATCCAGACCGTCTTCAAGGGCAGCCCCATGTAGAGCACATTACAGAAGTCTAATCAGGAAGTAACCAATGCATGTGTCACTGTCGCCAGGCAATTGTTCTCCAGGTAGGGACGCAGCTGATGGATCAGCTGAAGCTGAAGGAAAGCACTCCACTGCTGTCACCTGAGCATCCAACGACAGCTCTGGGTCAAGGAGCATTCCCAAGCTGCGGACCCTGTCCCTAAGAGGGAGTGCTACCCCATTCAGGATAAGGTCCAGGTCCCCTACCCCGAAGCCCGAACCGCCTACCAACAGGAACTCCATCTTGTCTGGATTGAGCTTCAGTTTATTGGCCCTCATCCAGCCCATCTTATGATTTTCTTTTTTCTCTGCCTTGGTTATCCTGAACCATTTAATAAATATGGAAGCTTGGATCAGATTAAATAGTTTTGCTAATGCAGCCTTGCTAATACAATCCTATTCATAAGTACTTAGTTACTTATAAGGAAGTGGAACAGTCAGCCCTCTTTTTCCAACTGAGTCAGATTTCCCAAGCGTTTAGATTAAGATGAATTGAAATGGATGGATGATGGTAGCTGTTGATTAGCTGAAAAGGAAGTAACTTTTAACTTATTCTATCTTGCAAGGAGTGTGTGTGTCTGTTACATCTCCTTTTCCTCATAGCAAGTATGCTATATTGGTGAAAAGCATAGGTGGGCCATCCCTTGCTCTTTATTAATAAATCTCTTTATTTTTAATAAAACTATATTAAAATACTTCAAAGCAAATCCATATTCTTTCCTTTCAGGATCACTAAACAGAAATAGAATCAGGGAGATCCATCAAGATTGTCTCTTGTAGTTCCTACCCAGGCTACTTTTCAGATTTTGTACTATTTTGTAAAAAACAAAAACAGGAACAAGGAACTGAATTCCTACAGAATGTTTGTTTTTTTAAGAAATAATAAAAGTATAACATTCAGAAAACAGTCTGCTTTTGCAATTGAACTGTTCAACATTATTTTTTCATCTCTTTTTCTTAAGTAGTGACATAAAATTGGGATAACTTAAAGAAAACCCCTTGAAGTAGAAAATATTTTGAAGAAAAGAAATTGTTCTCAAATAGGTCTGCAAATATTTTTGAAACTTCATTTGAAATAAAAATTAAACAAAACAGCAGCTTCTCAAATTCATGCAGACTTGAAGGAGTACTGACTTTTCACTTGTTCATCCTTTGCCATAAATTATACTTGCAATGTGCCCATATGTGCAACCTAATATACTGCCCTAAGCTTTCGTGTCAAATTTTGTAATGTCTACCCTCTTTTAATTCCCTAGCATATAAATCTAGTATGCTAGGCAAAACCTAATTGGAGTGTCTAGTAGCATACAAACTTTGGACTTTTTGTAGGATGCACCTACTCACATGTTCTTATTTTGAAGTTGATTATTCAAGAAGATAATTCTCAGTAGCTCTTGAAAACCATCTTTGAACCACTAACTCAAAGATGAGCAATTCTTTAAAATCATAGGCTAATCTGGTAGTTTCAGAAACTGCTCTGGGCACTGCCACAAAATGGCTGCCATGGTAAGCATGGCAAAAACCTGCTCAACACATTCCCAAGACATTAAACAATTCATTCAAACCCAGTTTTAAGCCTCAGCAGAGACTTATTTTATAGCACTTCCAGCTCTTGGTAAGAATGTTTGTTTGCTTGTTTTTAATGGGAGGAGAATACCCCTTGGTGGTCACCAAAACAAGTGTCTGAGAGTACACTGGTGCCTGCAGGTACTGTGTTGTTTATCCTTGTGCTACATTGCCCCATAGTGCAGTCATTAAGTTCGAAAGAAAGTAGCAAGAATCAGGAGTGAAGGCCGAACGTGCTCTTCTCTAAGTGAATGCCTAAGTGTTCCAGGGAACAATGAGGAAGAATGTTAGGGAAACCTGGCTTAGAGTAATTCTGTGACAAACAAACTGTGAAAGACAGTAACTCCTGTAAGCAGTTCCAGAAATCAACATGCATGCGATAAGTGGCCCTAGGTTGAATGGCTCTACTAGGGCTGATAGTCCCTTAGTCCCTCCCTGGCATTCATGTATAAGGGTGAATATCTGAAGAGAGGGCCCCATGTGCAGCTCTGCAAGTGTAGAGGTTACAGAAGCTTCCCTGTAACCTCAAACCCTGAGAGTGCAGAGCTTCAGGTTACCTGGAAGCTTCTACATGTACTGCTGTGTGCATTGATTTTGCTCTACATGTACAGTTACACGAAAAGATCCCTCTCTGCAGAATGTCACACTGTACGTGTTGATGAGATGGAGGGGGATCTAATCATTGGGAGTGGGGCTGTTTGGTGTGACTCCATTCGTGTGCTGCTTTTTATTCTTTTTATTTACTCATTTTTATTTGGAACCACATTGTATATGGGAAAATTATTATAAATAAATAATAACTGATTAGGGCTAGACCATCAAATGCGTTCTAAAGCAGGGGTGGGCAGAGAATTCTTTGTTTTAGGCTTTAGTTCCCAGCATGCCTTATCATTGGCCATGTTGGCAGGGACTTCTGGGAGCTGAAATTCAGAGCATCTGGAATGATTCTACTCGTCTCTGTTCTAAAACTCACTCTTATTTTGCATGGAGAAATGGAGAGGCCTGCATGAAAAGAGTGTGCATCTGAAAAATGGACCAGAATCCTCTAACATGTAGTTCCATGACAGAAACTCAGAATGTTCAGCTATGTTGGTGTAGAAAGTGGTCCCTGAAACACTTGGCTGATTACCTTTGCTGCAGGGAATCTGAAAGCCACAGATCTAGGGAAAAGACTTTACATTCAAAAGTTCCATTCAGCATATGTATGCTGTAGAAGTAGCATGACATGTTTTTAAGAAGTGAAAATAATAAGAAAATAGAGTAACCTTCCCAAGTGAACTATTGCAAAAGCTGAAGAGATCTTGGAATATCTGCAGAAATCACACGTTTGTCTTCTGAGACGCCAGCTCAAATGTTCTGCTGCTGTATGCGCTGTTTTAGCTGTCATGTGAGTTTCCATTCTAGCAGCTGTGTGTCCTTGACTTGGGCATTAAGCTGCCAGTGGACAACAGGAGGGAAGGAAAAAAAAATCTGAGGCATTTTTGTGCTAGTTTCATCTATTCATGCCAAAGATCGGCTAAAGTATTTATGCTCCTTATGTTGTCTTTCTGTGTGATAAGAACTGGTGTTTCAGTACCAGAATCCTGAAACTCAGCTGGGATGTCACTTTTCCTGCAATTTACTGCATATAATCTTTAAAAAATTAATAAAGAATTTATCATGCTGCTTTATTGTACATCAGTACAATTTTCTGTGGTCAAAATCTTTTTAAAAGATCTATTCACAGCTATGTTCTGGTTAGTGGAGGCCATTTCTAATGCTAACTGAGAGCCTTTTGCTTAAAGCTGCAGCCCAGGGCTAGACCATGTGGTAGCCCCACACATGAATGCACCTCAGGACACCCTTGTTGGTGCTCATCACAGAGACTCAGCCATTTCACTTGTACAATTTTAAAGTAACACATTTTCTTACTGGTAACTAGAATTCTGTAAAATAGGTTTCTCTTTGTGCTGAAGAGTGTGGGCCCCAAGGAGTTGTTTGGTGTACTGGGCATCAGAGCCCCACCTCTGCCCTATATCAGTTTTCTGGGCAGATTATTTTTGGTTCTTTCGCACACTTCCCATTTTGTGGATAGTTTCTCAAATGCTGCCTTTAAGAGGAAAAACCCTTCAAAGCAGTTCTCAAATCATAAAATAAATAGTACAGTAAAATAATAAAATGCTACACGTGTATCACTTTGAGTCAGTGATCAAAACACTTTGAGTCTTCAATATATTTAATCAAAAGTATTTCTAGGAGTTCCATTGTACCAGCTTGACACACTCTGTTGAATAATGTACTTTGGTTTGGAAAACTGAAGTTCATGATACCTCCTCTGAGTCAGCATGGGATGGGACAGAACCTCATGGAAGACATGGAATGTCTGTGAAAATGAATCCATATCTATTTTTCCCTCTCTTACCAAACTGAAATTTGTATCATGATATGATGCCATAACTATGAATTTCCTGATTCCTTTGTATACATTGTTTGTGGGGCAGAAAAAGCTAGGAGCAAAAGTGTCTTTTCCTCCGCCAGAGAAGAAGGTCTGGGGCATAAATGAATGAAATAAGATTGACAACTTTGCTACAGAAGTGCCACCCTGGTATAGTTGAAAATACTAGAAATTTAATTTGTTTTCGTTCCTTAGCCTTCACTAACATAAGGTAGTTATATACATTTTAATTTTTTTTAAAAAAGTTACATTATATATAATTGATAAACAGTTTGGGAGAGGTAACTTATTTTTCTTTTCATCAGCCATAATCCAGCATCTTAAATGAATTTGATTTCCATGGAGCAGAGTTGGATGCATGCTTAAACTCCCTGCTGAAATGAAATAATAGCATATTGAAACATCAGTGGTGTAGTCCTATGTATGTTTAGACAGGAAAACATTCTTCAATTCCTGACATTTTCCAAACAGCCTTGCTGGGTTGTAGGATCTTTTCCCCATCTAAATATGCCTAGCATTGCACCCCGAGAGCACTGAAGCTGTTTGGAAGTATTTTTTGGAAGTGTACATTTAATTCAGATTTAGTATTTCCACTCCAGTGTCCAGCTCTGTTTAAAAAACGAAGAAACAAAAACAAAATAAGAGCAGAAACCAGTTCTATACAGTATTTGTTTGGATTGTCCATTTGTGGAAAGAATATATCTTGCTTTGACTACTTTATAATTCTTAAGATATTGGGTATTATTGCAAAGGCCCTTAGTTTTCTTCCCCATTCCACAGTGCTTTGTACAGGCAGCATATTTGTGGTGTGTTATATGCTGCATATTGCAAAAAGAGAACTACTGCAAAGAAGACAAGAGAGAATGGATTAAAATAGTACTCCCTCAAGCCACTGTATATTATGCAGAGTGGAGTGAAGTGCAGATGTATTCAGTTTCACCAAAGGGTGACTCTGTTTTCTGCAGACCTTCTAACAAGCTTTGGAAATCATCCAGCTCCACAGCAGAAGCTTGATACCAGCATTTTGGGAAAATAACATCTTCCTCCACCAAAGTTATACAATCCACTACTGGGAAGTTATCCTGCAGAAGCCCAGTGAAAAGTTTGGGAGATAAGTTAAAACAGCCTTGTCCAATCTGGTGATTCCCAGGCATCTTGAACTTCAAGTCCTGGTCAGCATAGCCAATGAATTAGGTCCAATGAATTAGGAGGACACCAAGTTATATGCTAGTCTAGCGGAGAGAACTTCCTGGTTAATTCTACACAGTAGGGCACCACAGTAATACCCTTTAATTTCAGTAGGGCTTGTGCATAATAACTTTCTTGTTTCTTATGTATAAGTTTCTGTTGTGGGAACTGAGGCTTTCTTGATAGCAACTCTATCCTTTTGGTGCTGAGTAGAAGCCACCCTCTATCGCAAGGCCTCTAACAGCTCTAAACACGTGTGTACATGCGTGTGCGTGTAAAATATATCCTCTGTTTTAACTTGGCTTTAAGCTCTTTACATTCAGTTTTAGATTTTTTTTTGGTTTATTTTGTTTAGTTGCAAAGTCATGCCCAACCCATCACGACCCCATGGACAACATTCCTCCAGGCTCTCCTGTCCTCTACCATCCCTCAGGTTTTAGATATACAGTAGTTTTACATTTTTGTACTAACATTTAATGATTTTATTATTTGTATCTTATACTGCATTTTATGAATTATTGTCATTTGGCAGTATAGAAAGTAAAATTGTGTACTCACAGAGCAGCTAAAAGTAGAATCCAAATACGTTCAATTGAAATTAATTAAGTCTTTTAGTCACATTTAACTTGTCCCATTGAGTTTTTTGTAAATTGGCTTGACATTTCATTCAAATATTAGTGTATGCATGTTTTAAAAAAATAATTCAGTCAACTTTCTCTGGATTTAGATCTTTGAATAGAAACTTGATTTTAAGGCCATCTATGTACATACTCGTGTGTAGCAAAATTATAGCTCTATCCAGTGGGCATCCTGTTACAGTTATGATCTCTTTACATCTGCACTGCTGGACAGCTATCTATATATTAGCAACAGTTGCATGGCAGTGTTTTCACACATGATTCCAGCTGATAAGAAGGCAAAACAGGTAAGCTGCTTCTCTGTTTAAAACTACTTTGACTAAGAAGCATGTAAGAGGCTATCTGTTTCGCAGCAAAAGCCCATCTGGTCCAGCAACTTGCCTTCTGCAGCAGCCAGTCATATGTGGCTGGGCATGGTAGCAAGAGCCTTCCCACTGCTGTTACTCTGTAGAAGCTGGCATCATCCAACTTCCTTATAGCCATGGTGGCTAATGGGCATTACATCCATATATGCCTGCCCGCCCCTTGAGATCTGCGGGAGAGGCCCTTCTCCGGGAACCCTCCGTGAAAGAAATTAGGAGGGTAAGTACTCGGAGTAGGGCTTTCTCTCTGGTGGCACCCAATCTATGGAACGTGCTCCCCAGAGAGGTCCGCCTGGCGCCATCGTTATTTGTTTTTCGGCGCCAGGCGAAGACCTTTTTATTTAAGCGTCATTTTGATTGTTAACAGTATTTGCTTATTTATCTGGCCAGGGAGACTTCTTTTATATTGTTATTTATTTTATATTGTTATTTTATATTTTATATTGTTACTATTGTAATTTTTATTATGTTGTAAGCCGCCCTGAGGCTTCGGCGAATGGGGCAGCATATAAATGTTTTAATAAATAAATAAATAAAATAAATTGGGAAATATCCAACACTGCCTCTCTGCTTCTGTTGATGGTGTAGGTTTAGTGTAAGCAGTCTCTAGTGGCAGGAAAATAGCATCGGCTGGCATGATGGTTTCTCCAGCAAATGTGTTGTATCATCTTAGAGCATTGCCATACTGCTAGGGGTTCTTTATGCTAGTGATACCTCAGTAGCATAAGTGAAGCAGCAATGTTGGATACTGCCTGAGGATATGTGTTCCATTAATTTGCATAATAATAAACTGTTCAGATTAATTGCATAAGTAAGTCCATTGATTTGTAACTTGCACCATCTTAGATATCTTTTGTTGTTGCAGCTAAGCACACATCCCTTTTCCAGCTCTATAATATCAGCTTTGAGATGGGGGTACTCAGAACTGTACACAATATCCCAAATGTATCAATACCATAATATGTATTGAATGCATTATATTACTGGCAGTTTTCTTTCTGGCCTTTTTCTCAATATGGATTTTGACATTCTTACAGCTGTTTCACACTGACTATATTGTTTTCACTGAGATACATGTCACGATTCAAGATATGTTCCTTTCTTAGTCACCTCCAGTCCAGATGCTATTACTGCATATATAAAGCAAGGATTGTGTCCTCTCCTTGTGTGGATCACTTTATCCTCATACTGAAACTCATTTGCTGTTTCATTGGGCTTTTACCCAATTTGGATAGATCCTTTGGGAGCTCCTTGTTGTCTGCTTGGGTTTCTACTATCTTGAATAATTTTGTATCATTTAAAAACGTTGCCACTCCATTGCTCACCCTTAAACCCAGATCATTTATGTACAAATTAAATAGCACTGTTAGTTAAATAGCTTGTTCAGCTGAATGATCAGCTGCAGTAAAAACTTTCAAAAAATATCTGGCTGTGCTCATCTGTGCGCCTTTCTCCCCCTCTAACATATGGCTGCCTAGAAGTGTGACCATAATGTTTGTAAATTACAACATAATGCAGGCATTTGACTGTACTTCTATATGGTTATCAATCAGAACTGAAGAACAAAAATATTAATCTGCTGGAAACTTTCACATCCAAGGAGGATCGGGTGGTGACATATATCAACAAATGTGAAATGTTCTGTTCTTATTTCATCTAGATTAGAGGCTCGTTAGATCTTCAAGCCTACAAGGTCTTCCACAAATCAGATTGAATTCAAAAGTCTCAAAATGAATAAAAACAATTCACTCTTGTCTTAGACTTGGTGTGATCAAACTTAAGGAATTGCAAAAAAGTGCTTAGGAAAGATGGGGAAAATGCAATCTAAGAAATGGTTAACAAATAAGCATGGCATTTGCATCGATAAGCAACACTCATTAGTAAACTCACATTTCTATCAAAGCTCATGTCTGGCCGCTTTAAGAACTGTTGGCATAAAAGACAGAATACCACAGTATGAACTGTTTTGAAAATGTATTGTTGGACTACTGCTTCTGTTTACATTCTGTTGGTATGGCTCTAAATCTGACAGGTGGCTAGTACAGAAGATGACTTGACTGAGTAACTCTCTACATTGCAATCCCATCTGTCCCATTTGTGTACAGTTCCAGATGTTAAAGCAGCTAGAGCTGCTTGCTTCTGTAAGGGGCCTATAAGTCCATCGGGTCCCACCCCCAGCTCAATGCAGGACTCCAGCGCAGGGGAAAACATCCCTGAAATTCTCTGTCCAGCTACATCTTGAATGCCTCCGTTGTGGGACAGCCTGGATTCTCCCTAAGTCATTGGTTCCATTGTCACACTGCTGTCACAGTTAGAAAGTTCTTCCTGATGTCCTTCTGGAATCTGGCTTCCTGTAACTTGAGTATTCCCTGTCCTGCTCTCTGGCATGGTTGAGGAGAAATCCTGGCTTTCCTTTAACATGCCTCTGTAACAACCTTTCAAGTACTTGATGAATGTTAATAAATCTCCCCTCAGGCGTCTCTTCTCCAGGCTAAGCATGCTAGTTCTTTCAATCTCTCTTCACTGGACTTTGTATCCAGTCCCTTGTGCCCTTCTCTGAAACCTTTCCAGTTTGGAAATTTATCTTGCTGCTGCTGCTGCTGCTGATAGCACTCATATCTCTAGCCCATTTTCTTGTTAAAAACTTTTGTCACCCATCTCAGTTCTCTGCCTATTGAATGCAGAGAAACTGTACCTTCCCACTCCCTGGTAATAGCTTGCTCAAATAGTGGATTTATATCAATAGAATCCAACTGCAGGTAAGTCAGTGCTGAATTGGATCCTTCATATATACTTTAAATAGTTTTGCAGCCACAATTTAAAGAAAATATCTAGAATCTTCATACACAAGATTTTTTAAAAAATGTTTAAGGAATATATTTCTGGTATTGTTAGATAGTGAGCTGCCACATATGATGATGTCTATAGTGAAGAAACATATTGATCTGGGTAAAACACCCTCTCTGTGAAAGCTTCCAATGGTTTTCCCAGTGAGATAAGATGTAAAGGTAAGCTTCATCACCATCACCATTGTGTTTATGTAACAAACGATAAGAGCATAAGAATTGCCATGGCTGGATCAGAGCAAACGTCTATCTTCTCCAGCCATCTGTTCACACAGTGGATGACCAGCTGGCTCAAGGAAATCCACAAACAGGATGCATGCAACAGTACCCTCCTGTCTATCTTCCCCAGCAGCTGGTGTACAGAAAGTCATACTGCCTTTGAAGTAGAGTAGCATATAGCCATCGGGACTAGTTGCCATTGATAGACAAATTCATGGAGAAAAGGCTAATCCCCCTTTAAAGCCATCCAAATTGATGTAAGTAAATTCCATAGTTCAACTATGCACTGTCCTGATTTCCCACAATTACCTGGGCTGACCCTGGGTTATAGTATTATGAGAGTGGGTGAAAAAATGTATCCCTATCCATGTCCTTCACATCATGCGTAATTTTGTACACTGCTAGATGCAGGGTTCCACCTTCCTTAGAAGGCAAAACAGACTAAGAGAAGAGGTGCCTAAACCCCAGCAAAGCAGAGATCTCAGTTTGGACGGTATAAAACACAATCCAGTGATGGAGCATCTCTAGGTTGTTTATTTCACTGAGCATCAGCAGGTATCTGCATGCACATTCATTTCTTGACATACGAAATATACTTAACGGAACTAATTTGAAATAATGTTGAGAAATGTAAACTTGAGGGGGACATTTCTGTTATTGTTAAACAAGATCAACTCTGGAGGACTCTTGCAGATGTATGCGAGATTTGGGCTACATAACCCAATTGCCTTTTAGTTCTAGAATGACAACTTCTTAGGAAATACAGTAAAAACAGGACTGAGGCTTCAGATTCCATGACAGCTTACACAGCTCTTATTTCTTTACCCCCCCCCCCGCCCTTTTAGGTTTTAAATTTTATTTATGCTCAAGGCATTGTAAATACAATGGTTATAGAGCTGTATTCCACAAGTTATTACTGTTTTTTTTAATCTATGCACTGCAGCTAGCTTTTATATGGTGGTCTTTATTCTACACTGTAGTTTTAAACATTTGTGTTGTATTTTATTGTGTTATGTTTTGCAGTGTTCATTTTTGTGAACCACTAGAAATCTTCAGCAATTGGGCAGCACAGGAATGTAATAAGTTAATTAAGCATGGTTTTGTTCATGTCTTTTGGGCCCCAGACCCAATATGCCCCAGCCAATGTGGCAAATGTCCAGAATGCTGGGAGTTGGAGTGCAAAACATTCGAAGTGCACCAAGTTTGGAAAGACTCCTTTATAGACATCTGAGCTCTTAGGCTATTCTTGAATGTTGTTTTTCACATTCCAGGCTGAGATGTACTTTTGAAAAGTAGATTCTAAAAAAATCAGGAAAAAAAGCACATCAAAATACAGTGCTCCCATGATCCATACAAAATACTATTGCATAGTCTGGTTCATCTGATTCTTCCCTCTGCTTACAACCTGCTGTGTATTTAATTGGATCCACTCACTATGAGCTAGTTTGCCACATAAAGTTTGTCTCTGTAGGTATCCTTTTGGAGAATGTAATGTTGGAATTGGTCTTCCAGGAGTATAATTCAGGAAGGGTGTTCCAGCATGACACAAAATTCCTGCTGACTTGTGTTCATACAATTATTCTGGATAAATCCACATGGGTGGCCAATTTCGGGAGAAAACTTCCTATATGTGTAGCCACATAAATTATTCTAAAAGTATACTGAGGAAGATGCACTGAACAGTCTCCGAAAGTATGAATAGGAAGGCAAGAATACAAACCTTCAGCAATACTAAAACAGCATCGTTTCTTTTAGAGATTAGGCGTAATTTAACTGTGCACTTCCCCAAAACTACCTTACAAAGTTAAACTCTACTCCTAAGGCTGGAGACAGATAGTATTTTCAGAGACTTGGTGTGTATGCTAATCTCCCTTTCACCTCTGG
>NW_025335568.1:36557197-36574826 GCF_004798865.1 Varanus komodoensis
CCAGAGGTGATGGAGGGATAAAATAAATGTGTGTAGCATGTGAAGTGAGGCTTATCTTAAAAACAGTAGTCTGGCCCCAGCCTTAAAAGGCAGCAGTTATTTTCTTAAGACATCAGATGTCCCCTGTAGAACTTCATTTATACCTAACTTTCTTTGATACCGTACAGAAATGAAATACAAGAACAACTCATCCATTGCCCTTGGGCTCCCAATCTAATAGAGAGCTGCAGAAGGGAAAAACTATGGGAAAGGAATATAAGGATCACTCTGTTTGCAGTATTTAGGTCTTGTTTCATAAATGCAGTAGGAAGTTAGCCTCTCCAAACCTAATATACCTGACTTTTGTTCAGTTTCTTTCCTGCATGCTTGTTTTCTTTTTCCAGAGCCAGCAATTTTGTCTCATTCATTTCAGCAGCCAAACCAGGCACAAGGTACTTAACTGATCAGGAAGTCCCAACTGCTTGGCTCATTAGCAGCCTTATACAGTGACCTGCAAATCAGGGAAATTATGTCCTTTTCTGCTATGCTGCTCCCCTGATGTAAATCATCCCGAGCACCTACTCTGTTCTCCTTAAAGGCAGGGATGAGAGCAAGAACAGCATCTATACCCATGTTTTCTCCTAGCAGCACTAATAGGAAAATTGAGAGACTGAGTGGATTCACATCAGAAAAGGATATGGGAGGTAGAGGGTTAATCATCCTTTCCTTGTGCATGCTCTGTCCCCAGTCTTCAAAGCAGCCCTCTGTATCTACTAATTAGCAAAACAGAAACCATGGGAGAGGCTATTCATGGAGTCCCATGTCATGTCTCTTTGGTACGGAAGACCACCTATGAGGGGAATAATTAGACGCTGACCCATGTGGATATCAATTTTATATCATTAGTTATTGAAGTTGATGTCATAGTTATAACTCTAGCATTTCATGGTCTGCTATTGCATCGTCCCCAAACATGTAGGCAGAATATCATTAAATGAAAAAAATGCATTAAAACAGAGTGCATTCTCGTTGAATAGGGAATGTTTACAACAAATCACAAATTTGAGTGTTTGACAACCCATTTGATGCTGTCTCAGGCAGATGATAAATTCAAGAGGCATACCGAATTCCTTATGGGCAAATATATAGGCCAAGCCAAATGCAGTAACCCTCTCTGCTGTGTTTTTGTGGTCACACATCAGCACAATTCAGTTTACGCATTCCCACCCTTCCTCCTCTGGCATGGCTGGGAGAAGCCTGGAGGCCTTTGTATCCAACTGCAATTAAACAAAACTTAGCATTATATCCGAACTTTAAACTATAATTAAACTATGGTTAGTTGAAATTAGCAAGCTTTATAATGCAAGATTTGAAGATGGCTTATTTCTACTAGCTGTAGTTAAGACTAATCACAGTTTTGGCCAGGTTCAGACATAGCAGTAAACTGTGTTTAAAATTTCTGCTTTGCTTCCCCTGAGCTATGCTTGAGAAGTGGGAGAAGTGTCAAGTCCAAGATAGTCTTGGTTGCTTCTGAAAATGATAAGCCATCATTTATCGTTTCATCCAAACATGGCCATTGTGTAGGTCACATCTAGGAAAATATTAGTCCTGGAAGCTCTAGAAATGTAGAAGTCCAAAGTATTTTAAGTGGTTGCAGAATTTTCTTCATGGGGAAAGTTTTTCAAAAGAAGAGAATATCAGACAATTAGCAAGATTTTTCAGAAGAATTCTCCAAATGCTCGCCTTATACTAAAACACAAGCATGATTTTGAAGCAGATGGGTCAACATCAAGGCTTATCTCAGAGCTGAGTATCTGCCATGAATACGAGTTCTACCATTTGAAGAACCGACTTTTAATTTTGATCAAGGTGAAACATGTTCTAAATTATCCCCCACTTCATTGAATTATTTACTAAACTGGATGTCCAAGCTTTTTATTCTGGGTTCTCTGTGTTGGAAAGCTGCAGCTGAAATTCATTTGCCTTACTATGAGCATATCTATAAGCCTTCTGACTTTCTGCTATCCTCATCTTAAAAAAGCTTTTACTGCAGATGGGCAAATGTGATTTTTACCACAATAGGTGAAGGCTGTGTCCATCCAGGAAAACCATACGAGATTCCAGCTAAAGCACTGCAAAGCACTTGGCAATGATTAGAGAAACTGAAAGGGCTGTCAGTTGGGTTAATTCAGGACCTTGCCATTCTGACACTATTGTCCAGCTTTACCTAAAAAACCTCCACATTTTTCACTTAAAATCCTTTGCATTTTGCAACAAGCCTAATCATTACTGAAGGATATATTATAAATAAGGCTTCTAGAATACAAAGCAGGACATAACATAGTACTTGCTCCTTAAAACCATAGAAAACAAAAGGAACAAAGCCAGCTATATTTTCTTAAGATGCAGTCCTATATATGCAGTTGCTGGACATGAGCTCCATGGAACTTAACAAGATTTACTTCTGAGCAAGTACGCACGCACATAATTTCACTGTTAAATAACTGTGCTGGTTGTGCCCCATTAGAAGCCTCTACATTAAGTAGTCTGCAAATTCCTGTGCCCTGTTGGGCTACGGCTAGCCTAGGGGAGAAAATTTAAGGCAATTGCTGCTTTTTGGCTACTTTTTTTTCTAAACAAGCCTCTGAGCCCAAACAGATGTGGCATGCTGCTGGAAGCTGGACGAGGGCTGCATATACCATACAATTTTTCGTATCCTAGACTCTCTTTTCCCCATCCCTCACCATGGCCCAGAATGCTCTCTTTTCCACTGAGGAAAAACTGATTTGCAGTCTTTGGAAGCAGCCGGCATGGCTCATTCCATCCTCAGGAGAGAGACTCTGAACAATATTATGTTCCCTGGGATGCACCAAAATAACCTAGGACTGTTCTCAACATCCTTATTAATGTACTTGGTAATATAAGTTGATTATCCTGGTAATGCTCTCCTCCACCCCGCCAAAAAACTGAAATGGGAACCATTTCTCTAGAGTACTCCCTGTTATAATTACCTTCTGTAAATATTTTTACGTATGGAATATTGCCAACATTTTTCTGGTCTATTGTGTAGAGTTAACTTTTGCCAATTCAGGCTGTTCGAATTCTTGCAGAGGTAAGCATGATCTCTGTTTCAT
Source organism: Varanus komodoensis (assembly GCF_004798865.1). Classification (NCBI taxonomy): domain Eukaryota; kingdom Metazoa; phylum Chordata; class Lepidosauria; order Squamata; family Varanidae; genus Varanus; species Varanus komodoensis. The sequence goes on from NW_025335568.1 coordinate 36,560,311, forward strand.
TTGAGTATTTGCTCACAAATAATTAGTTCATCATATAATTTTATATTTATTGATTCTCTTTATCTCTTTGCATAGCCTGAAATGTCATTCTTCTCACTTTGCTAGTCTTTGCTAACTCAGTAAGAACTTTAATGGATAAATATTTGTAGGTTTTGAAAAAAGAACAAGCAATATCCTAAGAGCTATCATCTTAAAAGAAGTTATTTCTCTGGAATATATTTAACTTTTTCCATCCTTCAGCTCATAACAAAACCCTTTTTGAAAACTATAAATAAATTGAAACCTAATTATGCATATATAGATCTCAGCCTACATTATCCAACTGGTCTCACAGAGGCATCAAGAAAAACACTGCTATCTGAAAAAATATCATACACATGTGTGTACGTCCAAATCTAAATAGGGACATCAGCCTTGATGTGGCATGATGAAGTGAATTTGTTGTGTGAGAATCCGGAAGACTTTGACAGTAGTTTGACCAGTATGTAATCTTTATGGTAAGAAATAGTAAAACTGGTATTACAGAGGTCCTGATTACCCAGAATTACCTAACCTCAGTAATGGTTACATTTTTTTCTTCTCCATCTACTTAATGTAAAGCTAGGACTGAATATTTTGATAGGCTGGTATTTCAGATTTGAGGAAAGACCGCAAAATAATTTTCATCCATGCTCAAAGGTCTACTCTTGGATATAGCCAAGATTAAATTTTTAATGCAGTGTACTGTGTTTTGAGAGCATCTGATATGGTTCCTTTTTGTACCCCGTAATAAGTATAACACTATGATACCTCCATTAACACAAAACATTTGCCATTTGCAGAAACCCTTTGTGTAAGTGTCAAATCCAGTACTTTCATTTTGCTTTCACAAGCTCTTGCACACATTATTGTACAAGCATTCTACCACACCAGATTTGTTATTGGTTCTTTATTATCACATTTATATCCCACCTTTTTGTCTCTTGCAAATTTACAATGACTTCATTAGGTAGGTAGTGTTTGTGCCTACAGAACACCAGCACTTGTAATTTTTCTGCTAGTAGTGAATTATAAACACTTACTCTCTTTTTTATGAAACAAATGTTTGTGTGCCTTTGCCCTTCTATGTGGCGTGTTACTTCTGGTTTAATTGTTAGCAATAATCAGTGTGTCAAAACTGAATAGGTAGGAAACATTGGGTAGGATCCAGATTAAGGCAGATTAACTTAATTCCCATTGAAATCAACTGGACACATTGATTATAGCTTAATATAAATCCCACTAGTTTCAGTGGGAACTCAGTTCAATGAAGTCTGGGTCAGATCTAAAGGTACCCTGAGAAATCAATACATGTGATTGGCAACTAGGGTGGGAACACCCTGACTAGCCTCTGGTGGGCCTGTATTCTGAGGTGAAATCAGATTACTAAAGTAATATAGCAGATGATGAGGAGGAGGCATTTAAACTATTCTGATCCTGAAAATATCATATACCCAAACTGCCTGAACCAAGTTACGTCTATTGATTTTAGCCAGAAACTTACCATATATTGGACTGATTTGTATCATCCTGGTTTTGTATCATCCTGGTTTATTTAACCAGGATCATACTGGATTTGTATCAGCCTGGTTTATTTAAGCCATGGTGGCTTGTGGTTCATATGGGAAGCCATTTTGAATATTCAAACTGTGGCTGCAGCTTGTGGGTTGCTTAATCCTCACACAACCCCTGCTGTTTCACTTTGGACAGAACAATATTTATTTATTTATTTATTTATTTATTTATTTATTTATTGGATTTCTTTGAAAGCTACCTGTTAGCATTGTACTCGCAGGGCGGTCATATTAAAAAACAGCTGGCACATACCATGGCTCACCAGGGTGCAAACAAGCCTTTGTGAGCGACAATGATCAGGCAAACTAGGTCAAGAAATAAATGGGATATAACAGTGCTTAACTTTGGCTAGATAATTTCTCTTCACAGCTGCAAAGCCACATGAAGTATTGGAATAAATCCTGAATAGGAGACTGGAATAAAATCCTGAACTTCAGATTCTTGCATAAATGGTGTATAAAGTGGAATTTGTGTAAAGTGAAATCTGTGTATAATTGATGTCAGATTTATTTAAATTGTGTGCAGTGCTGTTCAATGTGTTCTTCAGGAAAGGTCTACTTTGACTTTGTGAACTACTTTGTCTGATCTTTTCTTTAGTCCAAAACTTGGGATAAATATAAAGGTTTCAATCATACTCTTGTTCTCTCTCTTCATCCTCTCTCCACCCCAGTTTCAGCTAGCTCATTTTCACAAAGCTGTGGCTTTCTCAGCATCTTAGACCTCACTTACTACCTCTTTGAAGAGAAGAGATAGTAAATGTTAGTGATAAGAAGACCTTTTAACAGCAATAGAAAATGAGAAGGGGAAAAAGACCATTGTAAAGTGGTTATTTCAGATAATACAATACAGGGAAAATCCACATTACTCATCCGACTAGAAGAAAGTGGCTTTTGGTAGCAGCTAATAGACAGTTCTGGTAACTGGTAATCAAATGTTAGTGCCTTACCTGATCACTAATTTTCCTATGTAGTGCTAATGGATAGTGATTGCATTTGCTGTGCTTGTTGGCTGTGTTTGTTGTTGTTACAACAAACACAGCCAATCCCTTCTTAGCCATAGAAGGGGATAAAAGTCCATATTAGTAAAATACCTTGATCAGGTCATCTCAAAGTTTTCAAAAACTCAAACAAGTGGAAGCTTTTGAGTTCTTGAGAGATCAGAATTGGGTAGAGTATTACAAGAAGCAGTTGGTGGAAAATAGGAGGGGAGAAATGCTTATTTGAAGTTGAAATTGTGCTTTCTGCATGGCTAGTATCTTAAGATGAAATGGGTAATGAGGGTTTGCAGTCATTGAAAACAGCTTCTGCTAAGTGTTGCGATCATTTCAGCTTTGTTGTTGCAGAATTGATCTTGTAACATTAAATTCTGGCCAATTGAGACATAGCATCTACTGTGTGTAAGAGGGAAGAGTAAGTGAGAGCTAATAGCTGTCCAAAGAAATGAATTAGATGGACACATTTGATTTTATTCCATATTAAAACAGAATATAGGCTTTTTAATACTATAGATGCAAGTAGTACAGTACCACCGTATTGTATTATTCTCAGTAGTGCTAAAAACAAATATTTCAAATTGTATCCTTATTCTTCAGTTTGTAGGTGGTTTCCTATAGGAGGAAAAAGGGAAAGTTATAAATAGGGTCTGTTAATGAGTCCCAACAGGAAATAATGAACCTGCACACATCCTTGGCATCCTAATAAATTGTCTTAATTAGGATATTTTATGACTAGAACTGTAAGAGCTATTAAGAGCAAAGCTGAAATTGCAGCATATGATATGAATTGACATTATTTTACTTCCATGAGGTAAAATTCCATGAAGGTAATTCCATGAAGATATATTGCTTTAAGTACAAAGACTTGGGTACACTTTATTGTGGGTTCATTTACCGGTTTGGTGTGTTTGTTAAAACTTTTTAAAAAACATATTGAAATTCGCCATCATTTAATTTCTTTCAGAAGAGTATGAGAAGCAGATTAATTTTAGGAACACAGAGGCAAGTTTGCCTACTCAGGATAGATTTAAACCTGCCATAGTTTCAGATCTTAAGGAACTTGGAAAAAGCTCTCCTTAAATTTGGCCGTTTGTGAACAAGATAATGTCTTTAGAGGCATGGAGCATTTCATGCTATCAAGTAAAGTAAACCCATTGTGGCAATGGCTTTCTGGCTACCACACAATGAAACTGAAAATCTCTGATTTATTAGATTTTATTTTTAAACCTACAGTCTGTACATATTCCTTTCACAACCATAAGAGAACCTAACAGAAGAAAATTATCATCAAGATATAGAGTTCGGGTAAGATCAATAGGTAGACTGGCCTGGATAATATTGACTGAAAGCTCTTATAAAATTGATGACTTTGAGTGCCATGGAATAGTAAATCAAACATTGCCATCCAAGTGGGGTATCACATCAAGGCTGTTTGTATCGGTGGATGTGTAAGGAGTGAATTGGAGTGGCTCTCAGTTGCTCTTTTACAGATTCCCTTTCTAAGTTAGGAGGCTGCTCAGCATGGGAAAGGTTTCCCATGAAAGCTTAGGCCAGTGCTGGCGAACCTATGGCACATGTGCCGCAGCAGGCACGCAGAGCCCTCTCTGTCGGCACGCGAGCCAAGTCACCCTAGCATCCCCCCACCAGCTGAACATTGGAGAACAGCGCACATAGGGGCCATGTGCATGCTCAGAAAGGAGTAGTGATGCCAGGCAATGATGTCACAAGCTGTGACTCATTAGCCGCGACTCGTCCGAACTTTCACATGGCTGGTCAGTGCGCTGCCAAGGATAGATATATATTTGCTTGGGCTGGCTGTGAGTTGTTTTTTCTAAACTAAAACTTCAGTATTCAGATTTTATTGCAGTGTTGGCAGTTTGTGATAAATAAGTGGGTTTTGGGTTGCAGTTTGGGCACTTGGTCTTTAAAAGGTTCACCATCACTGGCTTAGGAGAACAGCTGTGTTTGTATTTTCTCACTGCCCCTTTCGCCTTTCTTCATGCAATACTGCACTCTTAAAGATTTTCATGCCTTGAGGAGGGGCTTTTGTTTTTAAAATTACTGCAAATGTTGTGCTTGCTCCAAGCCTACTGATGCCCCCATCTTGTGGAGGAGGATTGCTCCTGCAGAAGTATTGACACTCCTCCCTGAGGTCTGGAAATAGAGAGGATGTGCAAACAAACAAACAAACAAACAGCCTTGAACAAAATGTTGCCATGTAGTTGCTCAGTATTCCAGCCAGCCACAACCTCTTCTGTGAATTTCCATTCCATTCTCTTGTGCGTGGTCTCCCTGGTCCTCCGCTTCCCAAACAGTCCGTTAGTATTAATTTTCACCTGAGCAATGCATGCTTAGTCTTCACGGGGCTGTTCTTGATCCAATCTGCTCTACTTAGGATTTCTTTTTGTAATTCTGCAAACTTTAAGGTTTCTTCAAACTTGTTGATACTTCTTTCTTATATGTAGATAGTGGTCATTTTGACTTCATAAGGATTGGCATGCTCATCCCTTAACTTCCGGATAAAGGGAATTATGAGGGTTGCACTGACTACCAATTTATCAAAAATCTTTGTGAGGATCAAAGGGCAGGATGGTAGCAGGGATCATAGTTGTGCTGCTATATTAGGACCATTTAATAGTCTAAAGTGTAGATTCTACAAACAGAATCTGAGTGTTGTCTTTGTGGCATAAATGCAGCTTGCTCTTTCTTGATAGAAAGATTGTTGAATATTTAAAGTAGCATCCTGATTTAACCTCCTAGCTTAAGAGTGCAATGGAAAAGTATAATGTTGGACACCTAGAATCTTTGCGTGAAATGACAGATGGCATAGTTTGATGTTACATGTTTCAGGAAGAGCACCCCACTGTGGATGCTACCAAAAAGTGCTACTAAGTGCAGGAACAGTAATAGACTACTAAATACTTCTAGCAACAGGCAATGCCAGGATGACTTCCAGCTTGCTCTAATGAGGTAGGTTGCACACATGGTATGTATCATTGGCTTGGTATAAACATAAGTATGGGTTCAGCATGGGTATGATGCTTTAACTGTGGGTTGCTAACCATGAACAATTAGGTTGTCTAAGTTGTCTTATTTATTTATTTATTTATTTATTTAAAACGTTTTTATGCCGCCCCCATCGCAACAAAGCCTCGGGGCGGCTCACAACAAGAACAAAATTATACAATTAAAATATTAAAACCTGGTGCATCTCGGCTTAAAAGATTTAAAATCCTATAAATAACCAATAAATTAACACTTAAAATAAGTTTTAAATAAAAAGGTCTTAGCCTGGTGCCGAAAAACAAATAAAGATGGCGCCAGGCGGATCTCTCTGGGGAGTGCATTCAATAGGTGGGGCGCCACCGCAGAGAAGGCCCTCCTCCGGGTACTCACCCTCCTAATATCATTCACAGAGGGTTCCCGGAGAAGGGCATCTGTTGCTGATCTCAAGGGGCGGGAGGGCATATATGGACGCAAGCGTTCCTTTAGATACCCAGGGCCCAAGCCATTGAGGGCTTTATAGGTCATAACCAACACCTTGAATTGGGCCCGGACTTCAACTGGGAGCCAGTGGAGCTGACGGAGAACTGGGGTTATATGAGAACAACGCCCAGTCCCCGTCAGCAGCCTGGCAGCTCTATTCTGCACCAATTGAAGTATCTGGACCGTCTTCAAGGGTAGCCCCACGTAGAGCGTGTTGCAAAAATCTAATTGGGAAGTTACCAGCGCGTGTGTCACTGTCGCCAGGCAGTCGTTCTCCAGGAAGGGACGCAGCTGATGGATCAGCTGAAGCTGAAGGAAAGCGCTCCTCGCCACCGCCGTCACCTGAGCTTCTAAAGACAGCTCAGGGTCGAGGAGCACTCCCAAGCTGCAAACCCTGTCCCTCAGAGGGAGTGCAACCCCATTTAGGACAAGGCCCAAGTCCCCCATCCCGAGGCCTGAGCCACCCACCAACAGGACCATTATTATTTAGAGGTATACCTTTACATATCACTTTCAAAGTTTATTTCTATAGCTATATGGAATCATCCAAAATACTGTAATTCAACAGAATTCCTGCCTTTCCCACAGTTTCTTAGACAAAGACAACCTATCATCACTGTACTGGAAACCTCAGTTTTGGATGGTGGCAATGCATTTCCTATGAGGCTAGCCTTGAGAATGGTTTAGAAGGTGCGACTAGTGCAGAGTAAAATGGCTGGACTATCCAGTGGCGCTTCCTAGTGCACACATAGGACTGCTGTACCAAAAGCTCTGCACTGCTGCCAGTTGTCAACTGAGCCATGTTCTGAAAGTTACTGCTCATTGATAGGTCTGTGAACTGCTTGGGACCATGTTGCCTACACCAGTGGTGTTCAACCTTTCCACAGCTGAGGGCCGGCGAAAGCAGGAAAACCACCTTGGGGACCACTGAGGCAGAAACAAAAGGCACCATAATACAGTATTCTGTGTATTAGTTTCCAGAGGCAATACCCCCCCACCAAAAAAAATCTGCAAAACAAACAGAAACCAAGCAACACAAATGCCAACAAAAGAACAAAATAAAGAACAAAACAAAAGAACAAAATACCGAAAGTGTCTCTCCCCTCCCTGGCAGCCGCAGCGGCACTGGCGTACCCCCATACAAGCGTGATGCAACCAAGGAAGCGGTGGTAGAGCACAGGATGCAGTCCCTCCATGGACCAGCAGGAAATTTCCCACGGACTGGCACCAGTCCGCAGTCTAAATGACAAACTTTTCCTGCATAGGCTGTCCTCGTCTCTATATCCCATGAGGGAGGCCTTGCTCTCCCTGTCCTGTGATCTATAGGTGCTCATTTGGTCAGGGTGCAGAGGGAGGCACCTAAGCTGTAAAATGGCAGCTACCATGTGGAATGATTTCCCAATTGAGATTAGGTGACCTTCATACTTACAACTCTTGGCCCAGGCCTATTGCTGGCATTTTAAAATAAGATTTATTGCTTTATCAGGTTTGGTGGCTAGTTTTATAGTATTTGTTATGTTTTTAATTTTGGGAAACTCATTGAGATTTTTTAAAAGGAAAAAAAGAACAATGAAATTAATAAAATGAATAAATAATAGGCTGCTTTGGTACTCAAAGTAGATGCAGCCAACTCCTAATATTTTTCAGATCAGAGCTGGGAAGGGGTTTCTGAGGATGCTATTAGCTTAACCTCACTTTTGAATTCTGTGTTGGATAAATCAATTAAATTTTTAATTGATTTATCCAACATTAATTGGATGTTGGATATTAATTTTTGAATTTAGATGCTTTCCGGATTATTTTAGCACAGAGTGGTTAGATTGACGCAAGAGTGGTGGGGGCACTTAGTCACTGAGCACTAACATTTATGAAAACTCAGATTTGTAGGTTTATTTATAAATGACATTGTGCCAAGCCTTTTCTCCAACATATATCACTGAAACCTTTACATCAGGCTGTCCTTTGCAAATGTATGCATTCTCATGCTGATAAAGTTCACTTGGCAGTGGCTTTTCTTACCCAGTTATAAGATATTTACCATCAACAGACTGAGTACATCTCTATCCAATTAGGAGCATTTTGAATGAAGCACCTTGATTTCCAGTTTAGAGAATATGTTAGGTGGAAAATTCCAGCTCTCCTGTTAAAAGGCATCTTTGCAGAAATGGAAGATGGCTTTAACAAGTGGCATACAGCAACCTCAGTATGGAATTAAAATAAGTAGAGACCTATAAAAGTTTCCTGAAAAGACTTTTGTTTACAAATATATGGTTTTGTGACTAGCAGTTATTCCCTAAATTCTAGGAAGTGGAGATAAGATTGTGGAAATATTGAGATAGGGAGGGGGATGGACGTGAACAGAGGGGTTTTATGCCTTCCCAGAATACTGAAATTTTCAGGAACTGGGAATGACGTCAATCCACTTATTCTCCAAAATTTATTTATTTATTTATTTAAAACTCTTATATACCGTCCCTTACGTAAAAGTCTCAGGACGGTTTACAACAAATTAGTATAATAATAATAAGCTTCAAACACCAGGGATTTTCTTAGGTACCATACCTCATTCATTCTTTCTGCCCTAAATGTGTGTTGAAACCAAAGACCACACAAGCTTTGTGATTGTGTTAAATCTGTATCTAGCATCTCTTTCTCTCCCTCTCCCTCTCCCTCTCCCTCTCCCTCTCTCATGGAGCACATTCCAAATCTGTTTCCATTTTTGCTCTAGAATAAGGGGCATCCTAATCTGGATTAGGACTCTATTGTTATGTGCCATCAAGTCATCTCTGATTTATGGCAACCCAATAAATGAAAACCCTCCAAAATGTCCTATTCATGATAGCTCTGCTCAGTTCTTCTAAATTAAAGGCTGTGGCTTCCACTGGCAATGGAGTAAGAGGTCTTTTAAGATTTTTTGTTTTGCTTTACTTATAGTAAGTGTGGGTGCCTCTGATTAAAATCAGGACGAGCACACACTGGGAAAGGACAATTAAATTTTTCCCTGTCAACTGTTTGCTTCTTGAAATCATCACTGCCACTGTGGAGATTAAAACAAACTAAAAAACCTCCATAGATACTTTTTTCTTTTTCTGAAATTCCTGAAAATTTCAGGAAGGATACATTAGGGAAGATTTATTTCTTCTCTTTTGGTGCCTGATCCAAACTGGGACTGCATGCATTTATTCTAAAGTTAAGCCAACAGAACAGTTGGTTGCATGCCAGACAGTTAACTTAATGTGCAGCTTGATCCAGAGTAATCTCCCAGAGTGGGGGGGTGGGTAGTGCGGGAGCCAGAGACATGAAAGGCTCCTCGCTGCTTTGGGGAAGCAGGTTAATCCCCTGGTTGGTCAAAACTAGAAACATGCATAAAAAAGGGGATTATTCCACTTGTAGTTGCTGAGTACTTATTTCTGTAGTTGCTGAGTTCTCTTTTATTTTGCTTGTTTAATTTATTTGTTTTATCTAATAAAATGCATCTAAAATTGTCACACATCAACTACAGACCTTTGGAATTGGGTGGGATAGAAATGAATTAAGTAAATGTCTGGAAATCACAAGGCTTGTCCCCCACCCTCATTTATACTGTCATGTGTATCATGCTTTGTCCTGACTATGAAATCCCCAAGGCTTAGTCTTACATGAGAGGCAGAGTAAATTTGAATGGAGCACATTCTAAATCCGATATGAGGACAGAGTAAACGTAGTTAACTGGCTCAATCTGCTTTCTTCTATATGAATCTTTCTTCTATATGATCATAGATCTAATTCTGAAAAAGAGTCTCAAGGCTTCTAAAATGAAATTTAGACCAGGAAGCACCTGTAATTATGTTCTTAACTAGTGAGTGTCCCCTTAATTGAGCAAGAGCTATTGTATCCTGAAGATTAAATCAACCAATGATTTACTATTAATTACATACACTAGTTTCATGCTTGAGATATTCCTTGTGAAATGACATAGGCACTTCAGGGGTCACCACTGCCATCAGGTTGAGTACACTGAAAATGCCACTTGTGTCAAATTATCCATATGCTTTATTTTCCATCTATTTTGTACACCTGAATGTGGCGTTCCTCTTTCTGCCAACAAAAGCAGTGAATGGGCAGAGATGTGCTAGTTTTAAACCAAAGGCAATAAATATAGATCAGAATCTGAATTGTAAGAAATATCTTGTACACAATCAGAACCATGGATTTGCCATTGTGATTTTGGTTCATTATTTCAGCTTGGAAGGCACCAGAACGGAAGACGGCCATGGGTTAGAACCCTGCACAGCACAGAAGGCTGTTGTACAGAAAGCAGTCATGATTCCTTTAGCCTCAATATGAGTTAAGGTTAATTCTTTCTTAAGAGTCACAGATATTGCAATTTTAAAATGATATGGAATACTGTTGTGAAATGTCTAGGGTTGTATTAAATGTATTCACCTCCTCCTGGCAGGTGAATAGCTTGCACTGGTGGCTTGAATTTCCATTCACCCCTGCACATCCACCAATTCTGCTTCTCCAGTTGTTCTCCAGAGAAAATTTGGGATATATATATATGTGGGAACTGTACAGGAGAGAAGGGGACCAGAAGTACATTTGCATAATGTTGGACCGAGTGTGTAATCGTGATTCTTGGCTATATTGTATACATCTTTTAATACCCCTCTATTGTCACTTTTTGGAGCTGGCACTACCAGCTGGCCTCCTTGCACATCATTTTTATCACCTTTCCAGGTTTGCCCCTCAGAGTAGGGAGAGCATGCCATCATGGATCATCATTTCTATAAGTTTCCTTTGAATAATCTTTCTCTTAAGTGTACTAGGTGGTGCGTTTTTGCAGGTATGTTAAGCACTGGTATTTATGCCCTAGTGGAAAAAAACACGGAATGAATTAATAATACCCAATTACTGAGCATACTGCTGCTCCAACCAGGAGTGCTATTAAAGTGTCTAATTAATTTTTACTAATTGGCAATCACCAGGAAAAGGAGAGCAAAAATTCACAATTTTTCATTGCCACTCTGAAAGCAGCCAGGCGCAACACCAGAGATAAAGTTTTAATTTCATAAAGGTAGCAATTATTCCTGATACTACATGTAATATAATTCTGATATCACAGCTGTACACTTGGTGTACTGTTGCGTAAAGCTAATGTTTACAGACACACTTTATTTTTTAAACACTTTCTGATAGAAAGGTAGCATTTCTATTGAACATTTGTAAGAACAGTTGATTCTGGATTTTAAACTGTGACAATGACTGTTGGTGCTTGCTAATTTGATATGGAAGCTGAGTATTGTATCCTTACCTCACAGCTCAAAGTCAGTGAGATTTCCATTCATTTGATTCTTTTTGGATGAAGCTGGGGTGATAGTAGACTTTGCAGTCTAAGTGAAGAATTGCATGATTACACTCCAGCTATCAATTAAAGGGAGTGGGGTATGAGAAATTCCCATTTTGCTTGCTTTTTTTCTCTGGATAATGAACAAGAAGCAAGGAAATTATTAAGTTTTTGACAGCTTTATTACGGAAATATGGTAAGTATGCTAAGCAACTATCACTGGAAATCCCTCCATTAGCACTAGTCACTGGAGAGGAAAGTGTTGGTTGCAATTAACTGATTCCTCATGCTGTATAAAGTGTTTAATAAGAGTAATGTTTCAAGTTTACAGTATAATAAATGTATTACCAGCTTATTATACTGTAAACAGAAGATGGCTGGTTTTATTCAAAATTGTAGAGATGATTTTATACACATTTGGTAGTGCTGTGTCAGGGTTCAACATAGGATGTTATGGTTGTTTTAAAAAAAGAGACCAAAATGTTGCCTCTTTCCTTACCTAATAACTCACTTATAGTTTTATTGAATTAAAATTTTACTGAATGATTGTATTATCCTGATAGATTGTTGGGAAGCATTGGAAATCACATTGGGTTTATTTAATGTTGGTCTAACTTATGTTATTCATTTCAATGTGTCTATTTTAAGTAGGAATAACATTGGATACAACCCATCTAAAACAGAATGGTTGTTCAAAGTTTGGGAAATAACATATGTGAAATTAACCACTTTTGGGAACAAAATTGAGACTGTAATATATTAACCATAAAGACCAGTTATATATAGCATCATAAAAAGTGCAAGTTATAAAATAAATTCTTACCGTAGACCAATTTATTCTAATAATTGAACTTTCCCCTTTTTTAAGTTACCCAAACTTAACTCTAGAGTTGTTGAATTTGTAACATCAAAATGTTTCCCCATTCGTGTTTGTAATTTTATTTATTTTTGTGGCTTTCTATCGTTCTTTCTCAATTTTATTCATAATCAATGCATGCCAACCATGGTTGCTGGTTTCACTGCAGCAGTCACTGCAGCAATAAACACTGCAAATGTAAAGAGGAGAATAATATATAAACAAGCAGGAATTAAACAATATTAGGTTAGTTAACCCTAACCTTTAGCAAATCAGCTCATAGGTTTGCAGTGATTCTGAATGGGCTCCATAGCTTTTAGCTCACAGATGAATGCTACTCGTAATTTCTCTAAAGCATGCCAAATATTACTGCAGCACTAGACTGAGAGCAGGCATAAGTCATGACCATAACACTGAGCAGCCCTGGGTCTCTTGACAAAGATTCATCTGGATTAGGAAGCCTGGTGATAAAAGCTGTCAAACTGCTGAACCCAGGCTCCAGGCCAGAACATTCCTGCTATTCAGGAAAGTGGTACAGCAGAGAAGGAGGATTCTTGCTCAAGAGGGGTGAAAGGCCTCAGTTTAGGCCTTGTCAAAGCAGGTTTTCTGTCTGGAACTATTCAGGGTCCTTATTCTAATCATTGAACTGTTTTAAGTTGTCCAAACTTAGCTCAGAAACAGTTTGCTGAAAGAAAAATTGGTTTCATTTTTCACCTAGTTTTACATTACATTAAATAATTTTAATTTAATTTAATTTTTTTAATGATAAAAAGTAAGAATGCAATTTAACACTGAAAAATTTAAGTTTTGAAAATTTGAGTTTCATCCTTGAATCTGGCAAAACTGAATTGTGCCCTAAAGTAATCAGGCAGAGAAATGATGTTACATGTGTGAACAGCTTTCCTTCTTAAAGCCAAGAAATACCTTATGGAACAAGTTCTCCGGAAAAAAAAATGCAGTTAAAAAGGATGGAGAGAATCTTTTGAATGAGAGGGACCCTTTGGGAATCTCCTATCATAATATTAAATATCTTAGGCGGCTATATGTATTGGAAAGGAGTTTTGTATTTTGCTTGTCAAGTATTTCCCTTTTGATAGGAAAAAAAAAATTCTTCCACTTTAATCAGTATGTAACAGGACGAAATGGAACATCTTATGATTAAACCAGTGTAGATAGTCTAGAAATGTTTTAATTACTGGACCGTTCACATGCAGTTTCATGGAGTAGCAAGTTTTACACCTTTACAAAGAGGATGACATCATGACAACCATTCATTTATGTATTGAAAAGTTTTGTTGTTGTTAGTCTTGATTATAAAAACATTAAAACATTAAAATGCAATTGCAATCCAACAGAGCTTAGCAAGCTCTTAACAGGCAATCATAAGATAATATGTTTTCCAGATGGGTTTAAAAGTAATTAAGAAAGTATATAAATAAAACCTTGACTTGGCAGATGCCTTTTTCAGAAATCATCAAATGATCATAATTTGTAGTCAAGTTTTGACCTTGCTATGTTTTACCAATGTCAAGTTATTTTCCACATATTCTCTTTAGAAAGCAATCATATATACACTACCCTGACTGTAGGTCCAGTTCAATATCTATTGACCACAAAAGGAGTTATTTCTCAATAGATATGTTTGAGGTTCTGTCATTAGAAAGAAAGAAGACAACACCACTGCATCTTTAAGGAATGTAAATTGGAAATTTGCAACATATAATTTGAATGTGGCAAAGTATGCGATTTATTATACATGATTATATCTAACAAATGATATTTTTACATGATTCTTTATGGATTTTTGTTGAAAACGGCTCTCTATGTTGAATTTTTCTACTTATTTATCAAACTTTTCTAGTACTGTGGAACCTAGCTTTTGTGAACCTTCTCAATAGCCATAATTCTTAATGTCTAGAAAAGTTGATCTAAGAAAATTGTCTTTTCTAGAATGGGAAAAACCAAAAATTGGGCTTAATAATGGTGGATTTTTAGGGATGCTTGTGTGTCTGGGTTGGGGGAGTTGTCCTTCTTTCCATCTCTTTTCTATAGGAAAATTGATATACTATGCATTCTTCTCTGGATCACAGTTGTTCTGTAACCTAGTGTTCTTTATATCCTGTAACAAATTCATATCTTCTGTATCAGGGCATGAGAAATGGGAGTGAAGAAAACTTGGGGGGTGGGGGAACAGGAATGGAAATCTGGTGGTGTATGTCTAAAATGGCCTTTCACAACTCTGATTTTAAAACAGCCTTCCC
>NW_025335568.1:36574926-36598144 GCF_004798865.1 Varanus komodoensis
GGGAAGGCTGTTCTAAGATCAGTGAAAGATATTTAAAAACAGAGGGAAGACATCAGTACGTAGGAAAAAGAAGGAAAAAAATACATTCACAAAATGATGATTTGCCAGATCAAGCATGCTTTGTGTGAAATCTTTCGGATGGGGACTGTGAAAGGAAATACCTTGGTGTTCTCTGAATGCTCCTTGTTTCCATAATGGTATGTTGGAATGGGGCTGGGGGCAGGAATGAAATCTGAGTGAACATCAATGCTTACATTTCTTCATTTCCCTTCCCCTCACCATGGTACCTAACTGTTTCTGTTTTGCCCCTTGAATCTTGCTATGATAGAGTAGGTTCAGCACATTTGTATCACTGCTTCCCTGCCACAGGAGTATTTACTAATGATAATGTCCTTCTTAGTGAACATAATTCATAGACAGAATAACTATGTAAGTTGCTAAGTCAGACTGAAATGCCTTCAGACTCATTAGCATATGGATGAGTATTGATCTAACAAGACAGAATTAATGATCATGAGCAGAAAGGCTATACCCAAAATCCTGCTCTTCAACCAGGATGGGAATATCATTGCTCTTAACTGCTTTAAAATAATTCTTAAGAATAGAAACACTGTATTGTTATTTCAATTTCCTTATAGTGGCCATCAGATTACATGACAAGTTGCAATTCTGCACTATAGGAACCTATCATAAGATTATTTTATTTCTGTGAACATTGGGAGGAAAGATCAGTACATCTGAACTGGTGCTTCCTTAACAGGAATCAGTAAATTCTGATGCTGTTCCAGAAAGTGAACTCTTCAGTGCAGCTGTTGCAATTTAAATAATCTGCTTAGAAGTTCCATTTCATTATAATAATGTAATGAACTGAAAGCTCATAGTACATGATCTTAGAGCTCATTTTCAATTTCTTATATATGAATCTATAGTCATAAGTGTTATCAGGGAGGAGCACAGGGACTAAGCAACATATAAACAACATTAATTAAAAATAATTATTTTCAATTTCTTTAAATGTACACTGAAAAGAAATGCAAGATCCTGAGGTATTAATGTGCTGTTCAGAAAATGCATCTTTGGTAATGGTTTTATTTCTGAAAACTAGTTATCTATGATTTTTGTAAGGAGGAGCCATAAAAACTCAAAAATCCAGTTCATGTGACATGATGGCCCATTATGGATTAATTTATCCTCAAGGAGATGTGCCATGTACTCGCCATCTTTGTAAATATAGATGCCCGAGTCATAGCCTATCATGTGAATTTGGACAGTAGTGGTTATTTGAGGATTAAATAACCCTTACATACCCTTAAAACACGCCACGGCCACTTTCACACAACACAACAAATAACTCTGTATGGGTACATGGTTCACAGTATTTTTACCATGATCTACCTGACAGATGACCAAGTGGCTTCTATTTTATCATGGGTTTAATCCTCCACACTCAGCCATCCCACAGGTGGCATGTATTCCATTAGCCACTGTGCCTAAATTTCAATCCCAAGGTGCATTGCTCCCTGACTTTCTGTCATTGGTCCACACAAAGAGGCTGGCTGTCTGGAGCAGCATTTGCTGCTCTTTCCAGAGGACTTTGTGGTAGTTGCATGGCAAGACCATGGAAACCATGAACTGGGTTCAGACAACATGTTATGCCAGAGTGATACATAGAAACCATGCAACAGAGAAGGGCAGCTGAAATGATAAAGGGGCTGGAGCAGCTCCACTGTGAGGAATGGTTGCAACAACTAGGTCTGTGTGGAGAAAGTGGAGGAAGAGAGATTTTTCTCTTCCTCCCATAACACTAGAACCCAGGGTCTTCCTTCCACCACTGGTTGGTGGAAGGTTTAGTACTGATAAAAGGAAGTACTTCTTCACACAGCATATAGATAAACTATGGAATTAACTGCAATAGGAAAGAGTGATGTCTCCCATTAAGGCTCGCTTTCAAGGTTAATGGATGAAGTCAAGGAGGTGGCAGCAGCTGCAGCTGCTACTAGCCTTGCTGGCTATGTGCCACCTCCTTGACCAGAGGTGGCACGCTTGCATACACCAGTTTCTGAGGAGTTTGGCTAGGTGGTCTTGTGTCCATCCTGCTGGAGGGATCCTGTGGGCACCTCTGTGTGTAGAGAGTGCTGGACTAGATGGATGCTTAATTTAACCCTTAAATAATCCCTACTATCCTGGTTTGCATGTCACAAAAAGCCATGGCAAATCCTGGCTGGGGTTTGCATATTCATAATGGCAGACTGCAAGCACTGTGGCACTTCTGGGAGTTAATTAACACATAGTAGGCTGTCTTATCATCTGAAGCAGATCAAAGAGAAAATATTTAATTGGGCTGACGGTCCATAATTTTGAATTGACTGACTGGTTCAAATGCTATTGCACTCAACTTCCAAAGTTTCTGTAGCAATATTTTTAAGACAGGGGTCTCAAAGTCGTGGCCCGGGGGCCAATTGCCGGGATGGGTGGGGCACGGGGGAGGGGCCCTGCGGCCTTCATAGTGCCGGCGGCACCCTGGCCGGCCGCGGGATGAGTGGCCCCCCACCACTGCAGTGGTGGAATACTTGATGTGGCCCAGCCTCACCCAGACTCAGCGGCCCCCAGGTAAGTTGAGTTTGAGACCCCAGTTTTAAGAGATCAACTTGCCATTCAGTAGATTAAGACTCTATTAAATGCCCTTAATCCACATCTTCAAGAGCTTTTTTTCTTATTTATATTATCCATGGGTAAAGTTTTGCCAGTTCTGTGGTCTTCTCTTGAAATTCCTCAATTGTATTGCCTAAAGAGAAATAATCAAATATTGCTGTAGGTGAATTTTCAGTGGCAACTCTCTCTCCTGAATAATCATACAAGTCTTTGAGGGCTTTGTATAAGGCTCTGGGTGTGAATTTATTTGCCCTAAACTGACCTGACTACATTAATGTGTATGCTGAACCCTTTTCACAGTTTTTCATGTATGTAGACTATGCATGGAAAAGAAATAGTGCCATAGTCTTTGCTATCATAGGTCCCATTACCCATTCTGATGATGTCCATACAGTTGAGTGGTTCATCTGCAACTTGGCACCTATACACATGTGGCTGTTCACATGTAAGCACAGTATAGATGACATGTGGAGATCACCTTGTAACAATGGCTTTTAAAAGGGGTGAAATGAGAAAGATTCTGAAGGTTTAGGGCTGCTTAGCACAGATGAAACTAATAACCATTGACAAGGTAAATAAAATCTATAATTAAATGCGTAACAGCTGAACAGGAACACTTTAGTCTACCCTGACTAAATCTGAGGCCAAGGAGACCACTTAATATCAAATTTAAATCTGGTTATATTCTTTTCCCCACACAGAGATTTACTATCCAGAGGCATTTCCTGCCATAAAGGGTCACTGAGAGCAGGAGTAGAGCTGAAAATTAAAACTGATGGAATCCTTCCGGGCATAGACTGGCTATTGACCAGATGGATTTAAGAAGAAATGTTCTTCCTGGAAGCTGATACAATTACTATCCACTAATGGGAATCTCTCTCTTGAATCCCTGCCTATAGTCAAAAACACAGTTGGCCATAGAATTCGTTGAGCCTCAATGAAATGAGGACTATGAACAGTTAATGGCTCCAATCATTGCGGAAAGATTGTTTCATCAGTCTTAATGTTCTACATAATAAGAGTTGCTGCCTAGGAGCTCTTGATATCTCTGAAAGTCAAGTTCAGAGTGTAAATTATTTCCCTTGATTGGAACAAGTGGCTTTGTAGAATATATGTGTAGCATATTTTCTTTTAAGCAGATTAAACTTGGGTTAGCAAAAGTTAGAGATTTACCACTTGTCTGTCATGTTCATTTATAGTATTTATGTATATTATTTACACAGTAGAAAGTTCTCAGAGTTAATGAGAGCTTGCTCCTAAATTAGTGTGCATCAAATTACAGCTATAGTTTTCAGGAATGATTTCTTCCCCTTTTATCTCTTCCTACTCATTTCGTCTCCTGTGATGTGGCTGATCCATGTAGGCTGCTGTATTTTAATACCTAACTGCCAAGGGTTCATTTACAGAAGTATCAACTTTGCTTTCTATCAACAGCTGCTGAAGTCAGGAGAAAGCTGTATGAACTCTTTCCTGCTTGACAAAAACAAACTGCGGAAATACCCTCAAATAAAATTCTACAAGTGTCACTAGAGTCCTATGACAAAGCCCTGTACAGGGAAACAAAATTGCCATTTAGAGGAGAAAGTCATAACCTAACAGTGTTCTTTAGCCTGACCTTCCTTTTGGAATAGAGAATGTATATGTCATTGTTGCAAGCCACAAGAAGGTACTTCAGTTAAAGGAACCTTGGAAATACAATGCTTTGCCGGTTAGCAATGGTGTTGTGCCCAGAACTAGAATTAATTCTGCTTGCCTAAAAGAGAAAAAGCTGCATGTCCAAAGGTTGCATTGGGGGAAGCATATATTTTTTGCCTGCCCTCTCTCTGTTTAGGTCCATTAGGGTTGTGCTATTGTTCCCTTGCCTTTTCCTCTGTTAACTCTCTTCTTGGGTGATCTCATCAAATCCCATGGCTTCCAGTATCACCTGTGTCATGAGCTGATGCTGATCTACTGTATTGCAAACCTCTTGCTTTCAATCCAATCCTATATCTATTGGGCTGCTTCATTGCCATCTTCAGCTCAACATGACCAAGGCCAGATTACCCAGCTTTCTTTTCAAGCCTTTCTCTTCTCTCCAGATTCAGCAACATCAGTATGCATTCAGTTGAATAGGCATGCAGCCCTGGTGTCACCTTGGTTTCTTCTGTGTCCATCACTCCTCATATTCATTTCCTTGTCTAGCTGGGCATTTCCTCCCTGTACAATAATGGAAAAAAATCTCCCATTCTTCTCCAGCCATTAAAATTTGGTTCATTCTCTAGTCTTTTCATGTCTCCTCTACTTATAACCTCCTCTGCAATGGAGTTAATAAATTCCTTGCTCATAATGTGAACTCTGGCATTACCTTAAGATACGAACATGAGCATTATACTCCTTGAATGCTTATCTGGCTATAGATTTCATCCAAGCAGGAGAAGAACTCTTCCCTCTCCCTCCAGCCTACCAACACACTTGCTGCTATTGCTGCTGGCAGAGGTGCTCGGAGGGAAGGCTTCATTGCCTTTCTTCTCTGCGCTGGGATGTGAAATGCCCCAAGAAGAACGTGTGCAGGTGCTCAAGAATTTTCTGCTCATGGAATATTTCATGCCTTGGAGTGGTGCAAAAAATTGAGAGACTCATCCCTCACCCAAATAAATAGATAGATAGATAGATAGATAGATAGATAGCTAGCTAGCTAGCTAGCTAGCTAGCTAGCTAGCTAGCTGCTGGAGCAGTAGAGCAGGGAGCTAATGCACACGAGTTGCTTCAACAGTGGGCGTTACCACCCTCCAGAAAGTTAGAACTCTCAAGGGAAAAAAAAAATCTCTGCAGGCATTCTGAGCAGAAAATGTGAAGCCATGGGGTAAGGCAATTGATTGTAGAGAAGTAAATCCCAACATGGTAGCCACACATTGGTCTGACCAAAGAAATTTTCTGTGTATTTTACCTCGAGTAGCTACTTTCACTTTTTTATTTAGAAAAAATGCCCCATTGTATCTCAAGGATTTTTCTCCCTTTTTTGTTTTGTTTTTGTTCTACACCTTTGGTAAGGAAGCAATCTAAATACCCTTTCTGGTCCAGCCCCTGGAAACAACTGGCACATTTTGCTGAATTGGTGGTGCAAAGTTATTCTAAAAGCACCACCTTTCCTTCCTTAGATACCCTTAATTGATTACACTTAAAAACCTGCAGGCATCCCGATTAAATGAATTGCTATACCAATTAAGCAGCAGTACTTCTGATAAGTGTCATTAGGTTTATTACAGGTCTCCGAGAAATGTCCGTATTAAGATGGTTTCCCCATTTACTGCAGTGTAAGTGTATTTGTTAAGGAGCAAAGGAAGTGGTCATAACAAAGCTGACTTGACAGAAACTGAAATAAACTGTTCTTTGAGAGGACCTAAGTATCATTTGGACTGATAGCTTTACGAACTGACAAAGTAGCTGACAAAGAAATGAAGACAGAGCACACTGGTTGCATTTGAAAAGTATAAAATACTTAACATACTAGGACAGCATTTCAGATCCATTTTTCTTTCTTTAATCACCAGGTTATTTTTCCATTCATCCTGTCCATATATTCATAAATGACAGAACAGTTAACTGTCATATTTGGAAATCTTGACTTTTGAAGACTTCAGAGCAGGACTGTGACCTGAATAGTAAAGAAATCTATTGCAAAGAAAATAACTTTTATATCACAGATTCTCAATTTAAAATAGTGATGTGGATTATATGTGAAAATTATTCAGTATTCATCTCATTTCAATCCTGCTGGACCCACTATTTACCAATGTGTGTTTTCTTCTTGGCTAGTCACATACACGATCCCACTCAGTTATGGGTTAGTCGTGGATGAGAAGATAAAATAATGTTTATAGTTTGTCTGTGTGATGCCACTAAGAGTAAATGGTGGTAACTGGAGATGAGAGCAGTTGAAGGCAAGATGAACAGCAAACCAAGTATATTTGCATGGAATTCAGAAAAAATGTAGGAAAAAAGATGACTTTCAGTATTGCTGAATTGTTTGAAAATCAAGTATTTTTTGCTAAGCTCTACTTACACATAAATTAACTAATTTAAATGAGTGAACTACATATAAAGCCAACCCAAGCATATTCTATCTTAGTGTGATTTTCAGAGTTGAACATTTTACCTATTCTCTCCAAAATCAGTCTTGATTATGAAACTGAAAAAGGACTATGGTGTTAAAAGCTTCTGCCCTCCATGCTTTTTTATTTCTTTGAACTTAAAAAGTTAGGAACATATAAATTAATATACCTATTGTATTTTTAAGTAACCAAAGCAAACAGACATGTAAGTGCTGGGTGCAGCACTTCTTCCATAGTGGTCAGCTGCCATGCTCTGCCTTGGTCCTATAACTTAAATACGGTGCCTTGCAGATCTCCATATAGGGTACAGTTCTTTGTTGTAACAGCTTGAGCATCACTTAGCTTGCATCAGAAATTTCTAAGGATTTGGACTGAATTCAGTCCCTTTAACCACGAATAGTTCTGTTGGCATCCAATCTATTCAGTGATTTATTCCTTCCCAAGAGCTTTCAGAACAGCTTTCATGTCTTTCTAATATTGTGGGCTCTTCCTCATAGGATTCCTTTTTGAAGAATTCTGGTATGTATGTATGTATGTATGTATGTATGTAACAAGCATTTATATCCCGTCCTTCCGTGGAAGCTCTCAGAATTTTGGCATCCTTTTATCTCTTCTGTATAGCGCTCTCCCTCTCCCTCTGTGTGTGTGTGTGTGTGAGAGAGAGAGAGAGCGAGCGAGCGAGCGAGCAAGCGAGTGAGCGAGCTTCTCTGTATTTTATCTTGGTCAGATAGCATGCTCCCTTCTTGGTGTTTCAGCATTCCTAATCTAGATTTGAATTTTCCTTTGATTTTTGGATCTTCTTGTTTTTCCTCTTCTGTTGTCTTCCCCTATTTATTTGCACTGGCCTTTTGTCTCTACATGATAGTCACTGAAAAGTTATATTCAGAATATGGCCCCTATTTCTATCACCTCTTGTTTTTGCTTTTTGCCTGTCCTTAGCAATTCTGTGTGTTTCATCTGTCATCCATCTAGGTGTTTTTTCCCTTTTTGCAACAGGAATTGTCTTTTCACATTCTTCCCTAATAATGCTTCCCATTTCAGTCCAGTTCTTCCGCTTCATGGTGAGTTGAGTTCAGTAATGTGGACTTTATGTGGACTTTAAATTCCTCAGGAAGGTTATTGAAATTGTATTTTGGCACTGTGCTTCAATTTTTCTGATTTTTGATATTAATAGTTCATGGTTACTACCACAATGCTTCTGGTCTTGTTTTGGCAAGGAGAATACAGATTCTCCATCTGCTTCTTCCAATTACTGTTTGATTGCAATGCTGGTCGTCTGGTGATGACTATGCTTACAAAATCCCCACTTATGAACATCCTCCAGAGCACTGTTAAAGAATGTGGTTCAGTTATAACTCTGCCTAGAGAAGACTATCCACTAAAACTCAGTGAATGGGTAAGAAGGGCATTAATCAATGAAGCAACCAAGAGCCAGTGGTAACTCTGAAGGAGCTGGAGAGACCTGTAGCTGAAATAGGAACTGTCTGTAGGACAACTATCATTGCAATGCTCCATAACACTGGGCTTTATGGAAGAGTGAGGAGAAGAAAGATATTGCTGAAACAAACCCATGTCTAAGTTCATTTGGAGTTTGCCAAAAGCCATGAGGAAGACACAGCAAACACATGGAAAAAAGGTCTAATAAGTGCAAAATGGAATGTTTTTGTCCTTGCTACAAAATGCTAAGTGTGGCACAACAGCCGCAGTACTTTTTGCCCTGAGATCATTATTCCTGTGACGAAGCATGGTGGTGCAGCATCATGTCATGGGTATTCTTTTCCTAAGCAGGGATTGAGAAACTTGTGATGATTCAGTGCAAGATAAATGGTGCCAAATATAGGACAACTTGAGAGGAAAACCTATTTCAGTCTGCAAGCAACCTGGGAGTAGGGCAGAAGTTCACCTTCCAAGAGTACAGTGACCCTGAACACACAAAGTAGCACATGCTTGTTCTAAAAACAAGAACTGAAATGTTTTAGAAAAGCCCAGACTTCAATCCAGTTGAAAATCTGCAGCGAGACTTGTAAGAGAGCCAGTGTGGTGTAGTGGTTAAGAGCATGGGACTGGGCCTCAGGCAATCTGGGTTCTAGTCCCTGCTTGGCCATGGAGCCAATTGGGTGACTTTGGGCCAGTCACAGGCTCTCAGCCCAACCTACCTCACAGGGTTGTTGTTGTGGGGATAAGATGGAGGAGAATGATGTAAGCTGCCTTGAGGCCTTTGTAGGAAAAAGGCAGGATATAAATTAAAAAAAAGGTGCTGTTCACTATTATCTCCATCCAACTTTACAGAGATAGAGCACTTTTGCAAAGAAGAGTGAACATGTATTGCAGGATCCAGATATACAAAATTAATAGAGACTTACCAAGAAGATTCACAGATAAATTGCAGCCAAAGATTTTTCTATCATATACTGCCTGGGGGAGCTGGATGAATACTAATGCAACCATAAGTGTCAGTTTGCTTTTGTTTACTGAACATTTGTGCCAAAATAAAAATACTTTCCATCTTTACAGTGCTGAGTCTCTTCAGCTATCAAGCGGTAACAATGCCAGTTTGCTCCATTGCACTTCCAGGTTGTAAACAAGAAAATGTGAAAAAGTCGAAGGGGTGTGTGTGACTCTTTCTGCAAGGCATTGTAAAGGATGCCAAATGTTATATAAGAAATGAAGCACTTAACATTGCCAGAAACACATTGTTCCGTACATGAATGTGACTAGTGCTAGTAATAGAAAATGTGAAAGGGCTGCCTGAAAGAACTAGATCCTCTGGTGTTAGACAAGCTGAATAATCATTTTTCAAAGAAAAGTTATGGCAACAGAGAAAAGGTATATTCTTGGATATATCACATGATAAAGCATTTTGTTTATGCAGTAAAGATCCATCAGTATGTGCAGACTATATAATCTTTCTCTGTGCTTATCAGTTACATGTAAAACTAATATTTGGGCAAGAATTGATGGCTCTATCAGAAAACATGTATGGCCAAGTTTCTTCTTGACACTGACCATTTAGGAGGGTCTTGTTCAGCTCACTGCTACTATAGCTTTCTATTGTGGGAATATTTAGAATTGCTGACAACTATCTTTACTCTTTCTCAAGTCCCTGCTTTCCTGCTGTAATATTCCTTGAAAAGTCACTTCATGTGTGATGGAAGTGGCATGGCGGTAGCCAAGAAAGCTGCTTAAATATTGTAAGATCTCCTTCTGAAGACTCTATCTTCCCACCTAGTTAAATCAGTCCAATCACAGATTCTTCAAGCCAGTAGCCCGAAGGAAGTCATGAGTGTTGTGTGAAAACCTTTTATATGGCTGGAGAAATTGTTTTGTGGGAAATTGATTATACATCTTTCAGGGGAGGTCTTCAATGAGTGACTGGACAGGCATCTGTGGAAGCTCTAGCCCTGAATTTCATTCAGCAAGCATGGGATTGGACTAGGTGACCTACAATGATTGGCTCCAACATGGTGTCTTCCTGACATTTGGACTATATTTCCCATCATTCATGGCCATTGGCAAACAGCTATAAGACATCGGTCCCTCCTCCCTCTGTACTGACTCATTAGACCCCAACACCATATCTTCCCCTGTCGATCACCACCCCAATGGTGGCACCCACGCACTCCCCAGGCACTCCCATCCTAAGTTAAAACCTTTAATAAAATAATAAAATACAGTTGCAAAACAAAAGGAAGAGAAAAGAATTAGAGAAATAAGGAAAGATTTTAAAAAATGGATAGAACTCCTGGCCCGGTCCTGTCCCTCATGGCCCCAAATGGCACTGCCCTTTGACTGTTGCCCTTCAGCCACCGGCCCTGGCCGTGGCCGGCAAGAAGAGTGCCCCTCTGCGGCCCCTCCCTTGCAATCGGCTCCCCCCCCCCCCCCCCCCCCGGTGCAGAGGCCTTGCTGGTGGCCAGGAGAGTGGTGGATCGGCGGCAAGGGCGGTAGGACCCTTGCCGCCAATGCTGCACAAGGGGAATGCATATACAAATGTATATGTGTAGAAATTAGCTGGTAAATGTAAAGGAGCAGTGACCACTAATACTACTTTTCCTCATCATTCTCCCTTCTGACTTTTTATCTAAAGCCTCTGTGTTATTCTGAAGCATTCTCAGAAATTATCCTCTTTCATTCACTGGTGTTTTCTGTAGCACAATTGCCAGATATAATGGTCCTGTTCAGATGTCATGACAGTGTCCAGCAGCAAGTTGTGAATTAATTAACCCTGCTTTCTGCACAAGCTGCTTCCTGTGCCTATAATACCCACCAATGCAATGGCTTGGTATCAATGGCTGTTAATGAAAACAGGAAGCAGCCCAGGCATGGCACATGCTCCCACAATTCATATAATAATTAATCCACAATTCTTACTAACATGGTGTCCAAAGAGAGGCAAAGTACAGTGCTCACAAATAATCTGTTTTAGAATTAGTACTCTTGGAGTCTTTCAAGTGCTTTTACCCCATTCAGATTCCATTTCAAGCCATTTATCTATCTATTGCATTTTTATACTGCCTGACAGCTGAAGGTGTGTGTTAAGTTCTCAGCAATTAAAGCCATAAAGTATAACATTATCAAATGCACTATAAAATTTTAAACCTACAGTATAAAGTAGAAGTAAAAGCTCAAGTAAAACCTAGCAGCAATACTAAGATTTAAAATCATCTAACAGCTTTAAAACAGAAACTGAATGACTAACATTGCTGGGAAAATAGGAAGGTCTTCATCTGGTGCTGAAAGGAGCCCAGTGTAAATGCCAGGTAAACTTCTATGGAAAGCTCTCTGTGCTACAGCTGGAATTCCACAGTTAGTGGAACTAGTGGCAATCCATGTCATTCATTGGCGGAGGCTCCCAGAAAAGGACTGTGAAGGGCATTCTTGGGGTAGGAACAAGTATATATGGGATAAGATGAGCCTTCATGGAACCTGGCCCCAAACTATTTAGGGCTTTGAATGTTAATCGAGCATTTCACATTGGGTCAAGTCGTGGACTGACACCAGTGCAGATGGTGGAACACTTGTCTGATATGATAACATTATTTGATATGATAATATTGGCTAGTCCGCATTAACAATCTTGCTGCATTATTGTGGATCAGTTGAAGTTTCTGTACTGGTTTCAGAGGTAACCTCACATGAAATGCATTACAATAATTCAACTGAGAGGTTGCCAGAGCATGTAGCTGGCCTATCCCTCTCCAGATAAGGATGTCTGTCTTTTTTCCTTTTGGCTAGTACATAGGGGTATAGGATTTAAGAACTGAGAAATAAATTACCAAATTTAGGATTTACAAGTAGTTCTTTTATAGAGAACTTGCCTGTACAATCTCCTCCAGAGAAGTGGCTGTTGTTTATCTTGACGGTGAGATGCCAAAATAATAATAATAATCATCATAATAATCATAATATCCAATGGAAGTTGCAGTCCAAGGAGTGATGGCTGAAACAAAATGGAATTGGCTGTATCCACTGGTCTGTGCTAGCTTGTTGCATACAGATTCCATGTACAGCACTGCCTTCAGGGCATGGACAAATTTGTCAATGGTAGTTTCTTTCAGTTTCTCCTTGTTTCAGTTTTAAGTTGGTTCTTACCAAACTCTGATTTTTTTCCTAATCATAAATTCAGCTGGTTCCAAACACTGTAGTGATGATGGTGGTGGTGGTGGTGGTTGTTAAAGCTTGCATTAGATATATATGCCACTTGCTGCACAGTATACCTAATGTGTGCATTTTTGTAGTAATTTTGAAATGCTATACACAAATGTTTGCAATCAATTGCAATGCATTTTTAATTTTATTTTAAGCAATATATAATGTTTTGTGTACAGTTTTTATTGGTGTACTCTCTTACAAAGAAGTGTTCCATTTAGAAAGCAAAATTAAATTAACTTGTCTTAAACTGTGAATGGAACAGTAGCGAGTTTTGGTTTTTCAAGAGTTACATGGTTGTGGTGCAGAGCTGTCTTTTCCTGTATTGTTTTTTTTTTAAGACACTACTGTTTATTAAATGAATTATATTTTGCAGTCATTGATTTTGTTCTTTTTGATTCCTGTTCACATGTCATGCCTGCAATTACCTTACTGTGATGGAATGGTTAGCATTTATAGTCATGGTCAGAGTGGAGAGATAAATAAGCCCCACAGATTTCTAAGGAGGGCTAAATCTGGACCCATTGAGCTTGTGTTTGTCACTTTCATTTCTTGAACTTCTATTTTTGGGCTGAGAGTTGCAAACAACTCTTCTTGTAACACTGGTTGTGGCCCTGCTTATCCTTTTGCTTCTTTCCTGACATAACAGGTTCCCCTCTTCAGAAGATACCTACTTGGTATCAACAGGGTCTTCTAATTGCCTCCCTCTGGATTTTTCCTTTTGCAGGTAGGGTAAGAATTTAAAGTGGAGAGAAATATTGCTTCCTGTGCAATATGAAAACAAGATTTTTAAAGCATTTTTTAATGTGGCTTTCTTGCCATGCTGAATGCATATAGCAAAATTAGGAACGGAAGTGCTGTCTCCAGAGAAGAGTACGTTGAAAATATAATGCTAATTCTTAGTAGCTTGAATGATTGTAGAAGTTATGTTATGAAATGTTAACAATAGCATGTCACATTCAAAGATGGTACCATTTTGCAATTTAAAAACTAGCCATATTTTTGCAATTTAAAACTCTCCTTTTCTTCAGCTTTGACTAGTCTGTCAACTGCACCCTTTGCTGTGGAAGGCAGATCTGGCTACTGTCAGACTTCCCTTGCCTTAATCCATTAGACACATCAATTTAACGATAATAACTGCAAAATGTTTCAATAACCATAAACATTTTCTCATGATAAGGAGGAGGTGAGGGTAAGATGGCTGTGTGAATCCCTTGTTAGCTTACTTAGTTTTTGAAATAAATGAAGGAGAAAAAGATACTCAAAAAGAAATAGCCTGCTATTTTCCATTTGCTTGAAGAATGCAATAAAGGCATATTTTGAAGATAAAACATTACTAATGCACACTTTAAAAAAGATCTGCATGAAACAAGTGCACCACATTTCTCATAGAGTAGTTCCCTAACTGGGCTTTAAAATCAAGTAAAACGGACAACATAATTTTAACCACACATCTGCATGGAATGAAGCCATTAGCATTTCTGGTAGCCACGGCTGATGGACGTGTGTGGGTGTTTTGGCTATTGCTCCAACCTCAGATAAAAGATCCAGCTTTCTATTACTTGAAACTAACCTGATCATTTGTTTCAGAGAGAATATTATTATTATATTTGTAACACAGGATTTAGCATCTAAAAGTCTAATATTCAAGTGATTGTTCCTGATAACCCTGAAAGATATTATCCGGAGAGTTGCTAGCTGCACACCCCAAGATTTGTTAGATGTGCTTATTTTTCATTACTTTGTGAGAGTAAAGTAGCCCAAAGAACAAGTGGTATGAGCATGTGGGCATAATCGCTGATACATTCTGGAAATCCTAATGTGGACTTCCTAAGATATAGGGAAAAGTAAGAAAATAGAACAGATCTTATTCACTCTTTTAATTTTAGAAACTCAATTGATATTAGAACAGTAGGATCTAGGATTGGTTGGACAAGTAACCAGATAGAGAGCGTGAAGAAAATGGACAGGGAGACATTTTTCCCCCTCTGCCATAACATTTGAATCCAGGTTTCTCCCATGAAGCTGATTGATGGAAGGTTTAGGACAGATGAAAGGAAATACATCCTCACACAGCATATGGTTAAACTATGGAATTTGCTGCCATGGGAAGTGGTGATGGCCGCCAATCTGGATGGCTTTAAAAAGGGATTGGACAGATTCATGAAGGAGGAGGCTAGCAGGGCCTTGCGGGCTTTGTGCTGCCTCCTTGACCAGCGGCAGCATGCTTGCATACACCGGTTGCAGGGGAGCTGGGCAGGCGGAGGTCTTGCACCCATCCTGCTTGAGGGCAGCCTTGTGTCTAGAGAGTGATGGACTAGATGGCTGTTTGGTGTGCTACCTCTGTGTGTACAGAGAGGGACCTTGTTTCTGATACAGCATGACTTTTCTTGTGTTCTTGTTCCCGAAGTGCCCTGCTACTCTCTGTACCTCAGTAGCAGCAGTTTATCTTTTTTGTAGTTAGGGGAGTCTGCACAGCCGAATGACCTACCAGTGATCTCTATGGCCTTTGTAGGGTACACAATAGCTTCACTGTCATCAGTAAAACTGGAAAGGGTTCTTTCTATTACATGAAAAAATCTCAGCCCTACTATCAGAACATAACGTTATGGGAACATAATAAATGAAGTATCATGGAAGTCTAAAATACAACATACAGAATCTAAAATAGCATCATTAAGAGCATACCATTACTCATGCTACAGGTGAACAAGACCTGTAGTGAGCAGTGCAGCTGCAAGTGATACTGCAATTATACTTCGTCCAAAGAATAACTAAACTCTTTGTAACCTTAAATAAAAGTTAAGAGATTTCAGAATATGAGATCTTGATAATGGGCCTTATATTATACTGCTACGCATGGAGATTATTCATTGTTTCCAAACTCAGTTTTCTTACAGAATAATATTTCAAGTGAAGCAGTATTTTGGTGAATCTGTATTAACTCTTTCAAGTATCTCCAGGGGAATGAAACAGAATAATTTTAAAGAAGATCGAGTTCAAAATACCATGATTTTTTAAAGGCAGAGCCAAAATTGCAGGTCCTGGATGTAATGGCTTTATGGGCCCCATCTTGCCTAGGTAACATTTCTCTCCTTCCTCCCTACTACCATTCTGTGCTTTACAACGGCTTCTACATTTCTGATGTTAGAACAGCAGCAACAGAAACAGCAGCAAGAACAGCAACAAAAGTGTTTGCAATCCCTGATGAATAATAATCACAATCCAAGCATGTGCAGTTTTGTATTTTATATTTGCTTAAATCATAGCACCATCTTGGCCACAGGAATAAAACAGAGTTTGCTTCTGCCATTATCACCATTTGGCTTGTCATTTGGGAGACCACTGGGCACTGGGTTAGTTACCTTGTCAGAATTATGCTATAACAATTACTTTGATAAATGCTTATTCAATCTACTTTCAAGTTTCCAAAAGTAAATTGGAATATTGGAACATGAAATGTCACCTTAATCTGAGTAGACAACTATGAATATGACTTTCTTGGGAAAACTGAAACAAAATCCTGGAATTGTATCTTTGTCCTGAAATCTTTTCTCTGTATACAAAAATATTTATTGAGTTGCTATAGTGTTACCACAAAAAGAAACCTAAAGTAGGTTAAGCTATTTTTATCAGAGGGATGACTCTTGGAAAGAACAGCGAAACTTTTGAAAAAAAAAATCGCATCTCAGACATGCATGCTATTGTTCTGTTTTAATACTGTGTGGGACCAGAATTTTGCACCCATGGGGCTTCATTACATTGGGATGAGACACCTAAAGAGTCAGCCCTGGGTTACACTCAGTTCAATTAATTTCAGTTAATTTTGCCTGCTGGAGTGTTGCATGGCACTTGAGAAAATACAGTTTGAACTCTTCTTCATGCTCTTTATTGCTATATAGGCACCTTATGTCACTGAGAATGCAGACTAGAAATGGAGCAACAGGGGTTCCTCCTTGCTGTTAAGATCAGTACAAGTCCTGCATACAGATATATTTAAACTGCTTCATTGTTTAGGCATCAACATGGAAAAGAGGATTTTGGAGGACCATATTAAGTTGTCCTGTACGGAGTTGGATGCTTGGTTTACCTTGCTCACAATGACTTATATAAAATGGCAGAAGCTCCATGAAGTTTCAGCATGGGTCTTTCCCAGACCTCCTGACTGTGCCAGACAGTAAAGCTGAGAG
This sequence comes from Varanus komodoensis, assembly GCF_004798865.1. Classification (NCBI taxonomy): domain Eukaryota; kingdom Metazoa; phylum Chordata; class Lepidosauria; order Squamata; family Varanidae; genus Varanus; species Varanus komodoensis. Next base: position 36,591,506 of record NW_025335568.1, read on the forward strand.
CTTCCTCATACAAAATATGTATTCTGCCATTCCCTTTCTGTGAAGGGATGGGAAACAAGCGTGTCCTATAGATTCTTCCTCTTTGGCCTTAACTTCCTCTCCATCTCTATAACAACCAATTTCCAATATTCAGCATTTCCAAGAAACAGACCCAGGATTGGACCGAGGGGTGGCATGCATGCAACAACCACTTTGCAGGAGTGACAGAGGTCTGCATCAGTTCAGCACCTGGTTAGGTGGGTGGTTCCTCATGGCCCTGTATAAAGAGATAAATAGACTGCCTTGTGTTCCAAAATGGAAGAAAGGAAAGATGTAAATTCATCCACCAAATGGAGGAAAATCTAGGAATAGGCTTCAATGCAAATAGGCAGAACCACAGAGAGGCAGGAGCAGGTTTACCTCAATATATTGTGTGGGCGTAGGAAACATGGGTTATTAAAATGTGGGTCATGGTACTGTTTGAATGCAGTTGTATTAAGAAGCTATGGTCTGTTAACCATGAACAAGCCACAAAGAGAACCCATGAGCTGTGGGTTGTTCACCATGGTTTGTTACCTCAGATGGGTTCACACTACATGATAACCGAGAGTTCAAGAACAACCAGCTGTTCAAGAGCAACCCCTGCTCAGCCCTTGGGCTGGAGAAGAATAATGCCGTGTATTTAGGGAAGACAAAACTTGCCCTCTGTTCCTGATAACAGGCACATTGTCATACCATGACAGCCCATCAATAAGCCATGACAACTGGTGGAGAAGTTGTCATGCAAACAATCCCTTAGATGACCACACTCACAGTGAGTCATGGGCTCCCTCCCCTCCTGTCCTCCTGTATGAATTTCAGGGAACTCTGCAGAGAAACAAGCTCTTCCCCTGCTCCCCAACATCACAATCCCTTTTGGGCCAGCTGTAGCTGTCTTTCTCTTTTACCTATTTTTCCGTAGAGGTCACAACTCCCATTTTCATGACTACAGGCAGTCTCTCTAAGCAGCTTTTTGTGTGTGTGAGGGAGGATGCCTATGCTTTCCAAACTCTGTGTACATGCATATAAATAGCCACAGTTGCATTACTGCAGGGATCTGAAGCCTCTGCAGGGATCATGGCAGGAGGTTTGCCTTCCTCCAAGAAGGAGCAGTAACACCCTTGGATATTGTCCAGAAAAGCCTTCAAATACATCCTCCCTCCTCCTTCTCTCTCTCTCGTGACAGCTGTCAGAAGGTGATCTGTCAAGTAATATGAAAAATGATAAGGGATCTTGACCTGCAAGAAGGATTGGTGCTGAAGAGGCTGAAGTTGACCGGTTCTATGAAGGCCTACAACACCTTCTAGAAGTAAAACCAAAAAATGATGTCCTTCTCATCATGGGGGATTGGAATGTTAAGTAGGAAGCCAAAAGATAACCGGACTAACAGGCATGTTTGGCCTTGGAGTACAAAATGAAGTAGGGCACAGGCTGGTAGAATTTTGTCAAGAGAATACAATGGTCATAGCAAACACTCTTTTCCAACAACCTGTAGGCTTAAATTGAAGAAAGTAGGGAAAAGCACTAGGCCACTCAGGTATGACCTAAATCATATCCCTGATGAATATACAGTAGAGGTGACAGATAGATTTAAACAATTAGATCTGATAGACAGGGTGCCTGAAGAACTATGGATGGAGGTTCACAACATTGTACAAGAGGTAGCAACTAAAACCGTCCCATAGAAAAAGAAATGCAAGAAAGCAAAATGGCTGTCTGAGGAAGCTTTACAAATAGCTGAGGAAAGAAGGGAAGCGAAAGGCAAGGGAGAAAAGGAAAGATACACCCAATTGAATGCAGAATTCCAGAGAATAGCTAGAAGAGATAAGAATGCCTTCTTAAAAGAACAGTGCAAAGAAATAGAAGAAAACAATAGAATAGGGAGGACCAGAGATCTCTCCAAGAAAACTGAAGATATGAAGGGAATGTTTCATGCAAAGATGGGCATGATAAAGGACCAAAATGGCAGGGACCTAACAGAGGCAGAAGAGATGGCAAGATTACACAGAGGAACTATACAAGAAAGAGCTTAATATCCCTGATAACCACGATGGGGTGGTCACTGGCCTTGAGCCAGACACCCTGGAATGTGAAGTCAAATGGGTCTTAGGAAGTCTGAGCAACAACAAAGCTAGTGGAGGTGACAGTATTCTGGCTGAGCTATTCAAAATCTTAAAAGACGATGCAGTAAAAGTGCTACACTCAATATGCCAGCAAAATTGGAAGACTCAACAGTGGCCATAGGATTGGAAAAGGTCAGTTTACATTCCAATCGCAAAGAAGGGCAATGCCAAAGAATGTTCAAACTAACACACCATTGCACTCATTTCCCATGCTAGCAAAGTTATGCTCAAAATCCTACAAGCTAGGCTCCAGCAGTATGTGGACCGAGAACTACCAGAAGTACAGGCAGGATTTCGAAGAGAGAGAGGAACTAGAGAACAAATTGCCAACATATGCTGGATCATGGAGAGAGCTAGGGAGTTCTAGAAAAACATTTACTTCTGCTTCATTGACTATGCTAAAGCCTTTGCTTGTGTGGATCACAACAAATTGTGGCAAGTTCTTAAAGAGATGGGAGTACCTGACCATCTTATCTGTCTCTTGAGAAACCTATATGCGGGTCAAGAAGCAACAGTGAGAACTGGGCACAGAACCACTGATTGGTTCAAAATTGAGAAAGGAGTTTGGCAAGGCTGTATACTGTCACCCTGCCTATTTAACTTATATGCAGAGCACATCATGAGAAAGGCGGGGCTAGATGAATCACCAGCTGGAATTAAGATTGCTGGGGGAAATATCAACAACCTCAGATATGCAGATGATACCACTCTCATGGCAGAAAGTGAAGAGGAACTAAAGAGCCTCTTGATGCGGGTGAAGGAGGAGAGTGCAAAACTTGGCTTGAAACTCAACATTAAGAAAATTGAGATCATGGCATCTGGTCCTCTCTCTTCCTGGCAAATAGATGGGGAAGAAATGGAGGTAGTGACAGATTTTATTTTCCTGGGCTCCAAGATTACCGCAGATGGGGACTGCAGCCAAGAAATTAAAAGACACTTGCTCCTGGGGAGGATAACTATGGCAAATCTAGACAGCATACGAAAAAGCAGAGACATCACCCTGCCAACAAAAGTGCGTATAGTCAAGGCTATGGTTTTCCCAGTTTCAATGTATGGCTCTGAAAGCTGGACCATAAGGAAGGCTGAGTGCTGAAGATTTGAGGCCTTTGAATTGTGGTGTTGGCGGAGATTCCTGCGAGTCCCTTGGACAGCAAGGTGATCAAACCGGTTAGTCTTAGAGGAGATCAACCCTGACTGCTCTTTAGAAGGCCAGATACTGAAGATGAAATTCAAATACATTGGCCACCTAATGAGAAGGAAGGACTCCCTGAAGAAGAGCCTAATGTTGGGAACAATAGATGGCAAAAGAAAAAGGGGACGGCAGAGGATGAGGTGGCTGGATGGAGTCACTGAAGCAGTTGGTGTGAACTTAGGTGGATTCCGGGAGATGGTGGAGGACAGGAAGGCCTGGAGGAATGTTGTCCATGGGGTTGCGATGGGTCGGACACGACTTCGTGACTTACAACAACAAACCCTCCCCTCACAGCAAATCTCTTTTAAAAATCCTCTTTTTGCCCATTTTCTTGATCCTACAGATAGTCAGCGAGCTCCAGATATGCATACCCCCATTTTGAAGGAAAAATGAATTTTGACAGGATTGACAGGTAATTAAATCGTATGTCCCAGTTCAAACACCCTGTGTTAAAGGGAGCCAGAGTTCTGGCAGCTAGCTGTCCCCTGCTTCCATCTACGCAGACCTTTCCCCTTTATGCTTTCTTTTATCTCTTCAATCCAGCCGCTGGCCTTACTCTTTCCCTCCAGCCAACCCCTTCCCTCACTATTTCTCTCTCTCCCTATTCTTTGCCTCCTCCTTTCCTTGGCTTCCTCACCTCCAACTCCACGAGTTCCTCTCGCTCCCATGCTTACCTGCTGTTCCTCCCTCCTCGCTTCTTTCCCGTTCTTTTATTTTCTTCTACCCTTCTGCCTTTCTGTTTCTGTAGGGGTCCCTCTTCTGCGAATTCCTCCTCTTCCATGTTCTGTCTGCTTGGCACCAAATCTAATGCTTTTTGAAAGACAGGATAAACCATGTTGTTTTCCTAGGCTTTGAATAGCCAAGGGCTTCAGTGCTGCTTTTAAAGCCCTGGTCCTTTCCTGTTATTGTTACTGTGTTCTATTTCATTTTACTTTAAAGTGCTGCTTCAACCAGTCTGGGAAATTCTACAGAAAAGGGACGGAAGAAATATGTTAAATGAGTAAAATGACCCTGACCTCTTCAACACTTGAAGAATCTAGCACAGAATCTCCTTTAGGAGGACATAAAAGGTCCTACAATGGGGAACCCTCATCAGAAGGAACTTGTGTGCTAATAACGCTAACCTTTCCTTCTCCACAAACAGTAGTCCCCCCCATACATATCTCAAAGTAGTGAAAAGTTCCCCAAGTGTTATGTGGCACAAGGGAGTTTATATTTGAGGAGAAGCCCTTATATCCAGCTCTGTCCACTTAACCTCTCTGTGTACTGATGGAATGTTGCATGCAGGATCCTCGGGACAGAGAACTGTCCTCCTTTCTTTGCTCATGTTGTTACATAAAATGGTAGAATAATGACCATCACACTTCTGTGGATTGTAGCCCAGATGAAGCAAATGAGGTCTTCCTGGTATCTTGCCCAGGCAAGATTCTACCATGTGACTTTGGTGAATGGCAAGTGTGGCTTTTTGCTGTGCTACTTGCAAGTGTGTTTTAGGCTATCTGTGATTTGCCTGCCCTGTGAAACCGGGTTATGATATCAGAGATTGGCCCTTCCATTAGCATCCCAAATAATTCATACTTATCTACAATAATGCTCTCAAATTATCTGGGGGAAATGACAGAAAATAACTCTAACCATCTCTTTATAAGGTAATTGGGCTCCCATGTTGATGAGGGAGTGATGGCAGAGTGCTTTTCACGCTAATGTTGCCCTTTGCAGAATTCTGAGGAGGAAGACATCTACCTCTAGATGCAATTCCTCAGCCTTTTCATGGCACTAAGGGAAGATGGCAATGCTAGCCTCCCTAGGATAATGCCATCTGAAGATCTGAATTCCAAGCGGTCATAAGAACATTTCTGGTGCAGGTTTCTGACTGTTGCAATGCCTTGACACTGTTTTTAGGTTTTTCCAGGATTAGTCACTTTGCAGAGATCCAAGATGTGAAAAAGGAAGTTTAAAGGAGGGATTTACCACATTTACTCTGGTGAAAGCTGCTGGTCAGATTCCTGACTGGATTACCTAGTCACATCAGTAAACTTAGACTGGAAATATTGATATAGTGGGATATTCCTAAACTAATGTACCAGCATTCTCCATTCTGCTATTCTATATATATATTGGACTACAACACCCATAATTCTTGATCATTGGTCAGCTGATTGGGGCTGATGGGAGATGGTACCCTGAACTTACAGAGGGTACCAGCTTGGGAAAAGTTGTAATGAATATTGGAGGTTCAGAAATACTATTTAGTTTAATAACTAAAATCTTCAATATTTTCTACGGATCTTCCTTTTTCCATTGTACAAGGACATTTCTGGGAATAGAGATGTTCATGACTTCATGGGGTGGGAGTTCCTCCTGGTAGCAGCTTTAAAAATGCTTTCTAATATTGATTATGTGATACCATGTCTCTAGTTGTTCTGCTATAAATCAAAGAAAACAAAGGCACATATTTATTTAGGCACTTCTTCATTCCACCATGCTGAATGGTGTGCAAGGAACTCCACGTTCTGCAAAAGCACACAATACAAGGTTTTTCTGAGTCATGTTAGAATCATTTAATTTGTTGTTGTTAGTTGCGAAGTCGTGTCCAACCCATCACAACCCCATGGACAACATTCTTCCAGGCCTTCTTGTCCTCCACCATCCCCCGGAGTCCACTTAAGATCACACCAACTGCTTCAGTGACTCCATCCAGCCACCTCATCCTCTGCCGTCCCCTTTTTCTTTTGCCATCTATTGTTCCCAACATTAGGCTCTTCTCCAGGAAGTCCTTCCTTCTCATTAGGTGGCCAAAGTATTTGAGTTTCATCTTCAGTATCTGGCCTTCCAAAGAGCAGTCTGGGTTGATCTCCTCTAGCACTGATCGGTTTGATCGCCTTGAGGTCCAAAGGACTCACAGGAGTCTCCTCCAGCACCACAATTCAAAGGCCTCAATCCTTTGGCGCTCAGCCTTCCTTATGGTCCAGCTTTCACAGCCATACATTGCAACTGGGAAAACCATAGTCTTGACTCTACGCACTTTTGTTGGCAGGGTGATGTCTCTGCTTTTTAGTACGCTGTCTAGATTTGCCATAGCTTTCCTGCCCAGGAGCAAGCGTCTTTTAATTTCTTGGCTGCAGTCCCCATCTGCAGTAATCTTGGAGCCCAGGAAAATAAAATCTGTCACTACCTCCATTTCTTCCCCATCTATTTGCCAGGAAGAGAGAAGGCCGGATGCCATGATCTCAATTTTCTTAATGTTGAGTTTCAAGCCAACTTTTACACTCTCCTCCTTCACCCGCATCAAGAGGCTCTTTAGTT
>NW_025335568.1:36598244-36599466 GCF_004798865.1 Varanus komodoensis
AACTTTTACACTCTCCTCCTTCACCCGCATCAAGAGGCTCTTTAGTTTCTCTTCACTTTCTGCCATGAGAGTGGTATCATCTGCATATCTGATGTTGTTGATATTTCTCCCAGCAATCTTAATTCCAACTGGTGATTCATCTAGCCCCGCCCTTCTCATGATGTGCTCTGCATATAAGTTAAATAGGCAGGGCGACAGTATACAGCCTTGCCAAACTCCTTTCTCAATTTTGAACCAATCAGTGGTTCCATGTCCAGTTCTCACTATTGCTTCTTGACCCGCATATAGGTTTCTCAAGAGACAGATAAGATGGTCAGGTACTCCCATCTCTTTAAGAACTTGCCACAATTTGTTGTGATCCACACAAGCAAAGGCTTTAGCATAGTCAATGAAGCAGAAGTAAATGTTTTTCTGGAACTCCCTAGCTCTCTCCATGATCCAGCGTATGTTGGCAATTTGTTCTCTAGTTCCTCTCTCTCTTCGAAATCCTGCCTGTACTTCTGGTAGTTCTCGGTCCACATACTGCTGGAGCCTAGCTTGTAGGATTTTGAGCATAACTTTGCTAGCATGTGAAATGAGTGCAATGGTGCATTAGTTTGAACAATCTTTGCCATTGCCCTTCTTTGCAATGGGAATGTTAACTGAACTTTTCCAATCCTGTGGCAACTGTTGAGTCTTCCAATTTTGCTGGCATATTGAGTGTAGCACTTTTACTGCATCGTCTTTTAAGATTTTGAATAGCTCTGCCAGAATACTGTGACCTCCACTAGCTTTGTTGCTGCTCAGACTTCCTAAGGCCCATTTGACTTCACATTCCAGGATGTCCGGCTTGAGGTCAGTGACCACCCCATCGTGGTTATCAGGTACGTTAAGCTCTTTCTTGTATAGTTCTTCTGTGCAATCTTCCCACCTCTTCTTAATCTCTTCTGCCTCTGTTAGGTCCCTGCCATTTTGGTCCTTTATCATGCCCATCTTTGCATGAAATGTTCCCTTCATATCTCCAATTTTCTTGAAGAGATCTCTGGTCCTCCCTATTCTATTGTTTTCTTCTATTTCTTTGCACTGTTCATTTAAGAAAGCATTCTTATCTCTTCTAGCTATTCTCTGGAATTCTGCATTCAATTGTTTGTATCTTTCTCTTTCTCCCTTGCCTTTCGCTTCCCTTCTTTCCTCAGCTATTTGTAAAGCTTCCTCAGACAGCTATTTTGCTTTCTTGCATTTC
>NW_025335568.1:36599566-36674848 GCF_004798865.1 Varanus komodoensis
TACTCCCTTGCCTTTCGCTTCCCTTCTTTCCTCAGCTATTTGTAAAGCTTCCTCAGACAGCTATTTTGCTTTCTTGCATTTCTTTTTCTATGGGACGGTTTTAGTTGCTACCTCTTGTACAATGTTGTGAACCTCCATCCATAGTTCTTCAGGCACTCTGTCTGTCAGATCTAATTGTTTAAATCTATCTGTCACCTCTACTGTATATTCATCAGGGATATGATTTCGGTCATACCTGAGTGGCCTAGTGCTTTTCCCTACTTTCTTCAATTTAAGCCTAAATTTTGCAGCAAGAAGCTCATGATCTGAGCCACAGTCAGTTCCTGGTCTAGTTTTTACTGACTGTATAGAGCTTCTCCATCTTTGGCTGCAGAGCACATAGTCAATCTGATTTCTGTTGACCGTCTGGTGACGTCCATGTGTAGAGTCATCTCTTGGGTTGTTGGAAAAGAGTGTTTGCTATGACCATTGTATTCTCTTGACAAAATTCTACCAGCCTGTGCTCTGCTTCACTTTGTACTCCAAGGCCAAACTTGCCTGTTATTCCAGTTATCTTTTGGCTTCCTACTTAACATTCCAATCCCCCATTATGATAAGGACATCATTTTTTGGAGTTAATTCTAGAAGGTGTTATAGGCCTTCATAGAACCAGTCAACTTCAGCCTCTTCAGCACCAGTGGTTGGAGCATAGACTTGGACTATTGTGATGCTGAATGGTTTTCCTTGAATTCGAACTGAGATCATTCTGTCATTTTGGAGGTTGTATCCCAGTACTGCTTTTCCTACTCTTTTATTTAATGTACCCTCATATTAAAAGGAGTCCTGGAACCTTTCTGCTTCATGTCCAATCTTCTACATATTTTAACTGTACTTGTGCCTTTGACAGAACACTAGTGTTTTTTATTTCCTTATGTATAAACCATCAAAAAGATGATTCCTGAATCTGCACTTTGAACTGGTACAGTCCAGAAACAATTCACATGGAATAACATGGATTAGCTGGGTGTTTTATGACCAGTTATTTGAACTCCCTACTGGTTTGATGTTGCACTGGAGCTATTTGGATGCAGGAATTGGCTTCTGGCTAAAAGGGTATAGCAAAGTTATTGAACTGAGTACCTTATGCCCTGAGCTTTAGAGTTGCATTTTACTTCCTCAAACAACCATAGCATCTATATATCCTGAAATGCCTGATCCTGCATAATCTTGAAAGCTAAGTAGGGTTGGGACTGTCTGAAACCTGGATGGGTGACTTAAAATGTTGTGAACTGCCCACAGAACTTTGGCTACGGGAAGAATGGAAATGTAATGTAATAATAATTAATAATAACCAAAATATTGGCTGATTTTCCATCCAATTTGATGACTGCCGATCAGAAAAGGAAGGCAGAATAGAATAGGAAGACTTTATAAACCATTAAAGCATAGAATTGTATCAATTTATAGTCATGCTTAGAGTAAGCCACTGAAATAAATAAAATTTTAATTGTGACTAACCATTTATTTTTATGTACTTACTTTTTGAGTTTCAGAAAAAAGTGTGAGTGTAAGAAAAGCAAAAGCCATAAAGAAAAACAAGGGGAACAGAGGATTTTCTTTTTGTAGTTTTGATTACATAAAGTTTGGATGGCATATAACAACAACAGCAAATTTTCAGTAAAGGTAGACCAATTAATCTTGCATTTGTTAATGTGGAGGTGGCATCTGTAAACCACACACTCAACAGTATCATTAAGTCCTCAATCCATAGCTTTACCAAAGGTGGCCATTTAACACTGCAATGTTGTAGTATCAGTGTTCTGGCTGTCAAAAGGGTATGAAGATCAATTTACATTGACTATGTGTTACATTCCAAGAAACAGGCAAATACATATGCAAGATTAAATATTAGCTGCATGTTTCAGCAAAGAATTTATCCATAATAGAGCCTCCCTCAATAGGTTTACTTTAACACCAGATCCAATTCATGTTTTGATGTCGGCATACCTATTGGTTTGTTTGCTTATAACTTTTATGTACTAAAATGTAGTATTTACCACCAGCTTGTCCAAAAGTGATTTTCCCAGGGAAATCACTATCCATGGTTGAAAATGGGCAAAACTAAAGCAAGCTTGATTTCTAAACATTTATTTGCTCTCTTTGGATCATTTGCTGATTGAGATCCATTCTTTCATTTGTCTAAGCTGAATGCAGCATACTTACTGAGAAGTGTTTCTGTATCTGCACAGTGAATGAATTAATAATACTAATACTAATCATCCTACTACAAATAATAATTTCATTTCTATACTGACTCACAGCTAAAGCTCTCTAGGCGGTTTACAACAGTCCGTGAAAAATTAGCTTTCTGATTTCCTCCTTCCTTCCTTCCTTCCTTCGATTCTGAGGAATGAACTGGATAGATAATGCCTCTGGTCAGCAAATAGCTTCTACATTGGGGTGGGTGTTTCTGCATAGTATCACAGAAACTAAATTCGTTCTTTCCTGCATGAAGAGAAGCACCATCTGCTGGTGGTTCTGGGCAGCAAATGCCTGGAAGGAGTCTGTTCCCCCGAGGCTGAGGCATGCTCTGTAAGGCCAGCAAAAGTGGTAGGAAGAAAGCTGGGAAAAGGCCTTGCCATCATGTCCCCGCAGCATCTCTCTCTCCCCAGCCTGATTTTTAGGTAATCGTCATCGGTTTTAACCATCCTCAGAGACAATTTGATCAAACAGATGGGTTAAATATGAAGGAAATTGAGCTTTTGTTCTTCTTTGTGGTCTCCGAGCATCACACATATGGGCTCTACGTGTAAGCATGGATCTTGTTGGGAAGATTCCAAAGCTGATTAATTAGGATTTGGTGGGAGTGCCTCCAGGGAGAGCCTGGTCTGTAGATGATCCTCGACCACCTTCGTGCCTTCGTGGCTGCATCACCAAGTTCTCCCTCTGCTGATTCTGGCTTTATTTTTACATCGCCAACCTGTAGGAAGGCTCATCTTTCTGTGTGTGTATGTGCTGCACTGCGTATTTGCTGTCACCCTTTGAAATATTCCATTGGATTGAGTTGGAAAGTTTGGAAAATGTGATGGGAGGGAGACTGAACATAAGGGAAAATTGCAACAAGATGCATATGAAGAGGATGATGAATGAAGACAAGAATGGTGGGAGAGAATAATGTCTTTGTAGAAAGGGATGATTATGCCTAGGGGAGGAGAGGCAGTATTCAGAGAAAAGATACTCAGTGTAGCTGCTAGCATTAGGAAAAACATGCACTGAGCGAGGACTCAGCATTTTTGGTCCCCTCTTGCTACACATGCCTACCATTTCCCGAGCCTGTAATTACAGAATAATGGCTGCATTCATTCTTCATGTTTTCCAGACCTTCAGACAGAAGGATCAGCAGCAAACTGTCAATGAATGAAGTTCTCCCATCATTCATTTAACTAGCACAACATTCCTAGTTTGTCAAATTGGCAAACAGTGGTTAAGCCATCCCTTCGAAACAGGATTCCAAATCCTGGATATTTGCTTAAAATATCACAACATGGTTTTATCATTGCCTTTGCTGCCATGATGGGTTTATATTATATATTTATATATTATATACCTGTTTATATAATTTATGCATTTAGTATAAACTGTATAGGGCTTGAATTATATTAAGCAATATAGAAACACTATATATGATTAAATAAAATACACAATATATTAGCAATGAAAACTAGATAAGTAGGTCCCTTTCTGTCATGCACTTCTATCATATATTAGGAATATGACCTCTCCTCTCAGATGTCTTGTCATCTTTTTCTTTCCCCCAGGGAATATTTCTCCTTTATAGTCTGAGGTGCTTTTTGAAGTTTAAGTTGTGAAGGAAAGCATTATTATAATGAGCTTGTTAGATCAAAGTGACATCCACAGTCCTGCAGCATAGCATTTGATCAGGAATACCACGGGTTCACAGAAATGTTAGGATAGGACAGTCGCCAAAAAGCCGAACAGCGGGAGGCTATGTTCCCATACACTCTTACCTGGGAATAGGGTAAGCCAAATGGTATTTATGTATAGGGAGACACATATTTGCACTCTTGAAGAAGGGAAGGTAAGAGAATCTGTACTCATGTGCCTTGGGACAGGCCCTCTCCCCACTTGCCACCTGTCGCTTCCTCTTCCTTAAGTAAGTGCTTCAGATGGTCTTTCCTTTCCATCTAAATTCACAGAAGCTGTTCAAGTTCTGAATCAGTGTTTGATGCTGGAATGCAGAGAGTGATGGCAAGCAAATGGGAAAAAAAATGCTCTTGGTTAGTCAAAAGGTATGCCAGGGAATAGGGTTTCAGCCTGTCTATGTAGTTACTCTCCTCTTGGGCCTCAGCTTTACAGTTTGGCTTGTGCATTTGCATAGCTATGACTGTTGCACCAAATGCACTCATTTCTGGGAACATCAGAACTGGCTATAGTGACACATGACTTGGTTATATCCCTTCATGTGCTCTGTGTGGGGCTGCCTTTGGAGAGGCTTAGAAGTTCCAATACTGTGGTCAGATTGCCAACCAGGGCCAGTTTTACAGCACATGTGAAGCCCATTTTACAGCAGCTTCAGTTGGCTCCTGCTCCATCTCTGGACATAATTTGAAGGTCTGGTTAAGATCGTCAAACTCCTACATGACTTGGGAGCACATTCTCCCATTTGAGCTAGCCCAGCTGTTGGGAGGGGCCCTTTGGTGTGACTTGCCACTATCGAAGGCACATTTGTCAGGAGCACAAGAGAGCACTCGCAGCGGTTACTCGCACACTCTGGATTGCTTTGCCAAGGGAGACCAGACAAACTCCAATTCTGTTGTCCTGTGGCAGGCACAGCCATTTTTAGTGAGGCAAGCTTTTGGCATCTAAGCTGAACTACTGTTGGAGTAGGTTTTAATCTGGTGCATCCTGTTACTTCTTGATGTGTTTTACCTGGGTGAATTTTAACGTTTAACTATGGCTTGGTTATTTTGCTTGTATATTGTTACTGTGGTAGAAACCACAATAGCAGGTTTGGATGACTGGAGAAACTCTGGTGAAATGCAGAACCTATAAAACAGACCGTTCTTTCTTATCCCGTTCTTTAAAAAGCAAATGTACCATGCTCAAATAAAATGACAACAGTAAATACCACCCTGCTCAAGAAACTGCCATAGCTTGTATAGTACAGCCCATTAAGTAAATAAGCAGGGAGGCTGAGACCTAGAGGTACAACCCAACTAAGCCCCCCAGATTTTATACGATGTGGCCTGAGAACAAAAAAGCCTACACACTTTGTGTGCCATTTGCATTGGTCCTAATAAAGATATCGCTTCACTTTGAGTCCATATAGTGACAACTTGTAGTTTAACTCACACGGGCCATTAGCTATATAATAAACAAAGGCATCTTAGAGTCCTTTTAATATTAAAACCCTTCATTACTACAAATATTTTATACCTTAGCAATCATTAGACCAGTGCCTAATTTGTTTAATTTCCAGGTCTAAAGGAAACTCAGAATTAAGTCAATGTTGAGTGCTACAAAGAGATTAGGGCTTTGAAAGTTGAATATATAAAGTGAGCAGAAAAATGTGTTTAGAACATCATAGTCCTCCTCTTTTGAAATAAGACTAATTCAGTAAATAATAGCATATGCTGTGCTCATAGCAATTTCAACTTTAATAGCAGCATTGTTGGAAGCCGCCCTGAGGCTTATGCGAATGGGGTGGCGTACAAGAATCCCAAATAAATAAATAAATAAATAAATAAATAAATAAATAAATAGTTGCTTAAATCACAGGACTTTCCATTTTATACAAGCCTCTATGAATAAAAGAATGGATATATTCATTTCTTCAAGCCAACTGCAATTAACAGTCCTGATATTAATTTGAAAATAGTTCATCATTGTCAGTATATTCTTCCTTTAGGTATTCTGTGTATTGCATTTATGGATGGACAAAAGGCTCTGGATAAATATAAAGATTTTCTTAGGCTTAAGGACTGAAGACTCTTAATGCTAGACGATATTCTCTGTCACCATGCCCTCTCCCTCTACCTGCTTGGTTTTACTGTCCTGCTGGAACTTCTCTGATTGCCCATACACAGGCATAGTGTTTGAATAGGATGCAAACATTTGCGTGATGAATACCCAATTCCCAACATGGTGATTTTCAGTGTGGTTTTGATTTATGCATATAGATTTTAGATTGAACTGCATATATTCTGTACAAACATTACACCTGTTGGGTCTGCATCAGCATGGGGTAGGAGGTCACATTTCCCTGTCATATGTAGGAACAAAATCTGGAAGTGTATTCTTTGATCTAGGTCATTGACCAAGTTTACATGATCAGAACAGCTCACCCTGGCTTATTTAAGCCATGGACGGTTGTGGCAATTACGAATATCCAAGTCATGGTAGGTGGTTGCCCTGGCTTATCATGACATTGAAACCTGGTCATGCTGGGTTGTTGATGCAATTAACAAACCACCCAGAATCTATCAGATGTTTAGGATTGTGGATTGTTTTTTAATTAGCACTAAACCGCTTTTGGAAGCCATAATAAGTGACCGCATATACTTGCTGAAGATTGAATAGACAGAGTGCTCTTACTGCAATTCATCAATCTAGAGTTGATTGCTAATAATCATGTGAGCTGACCTGTTGTTTTTGGCATTACTGAGAGGGGCCATGTGATGCACATTTAAGAGAATTGTGGGGAGGGATTACCGAAAGTGCAATACAATTGCATTTTGGATAGATAGAAAGCTAGATCCCTTTGCCTATGAGGTCCCTTAACCCATAATCATGGTTGGTTTGCTATTCTGCATATGGGTTTCCTGGAGATATTGGCTGCTGGCTAATGCTGGATATTGGATGGTCTGATCCAGAAGAGTGCTTAAGTTTTTATTTGAAGTCATTTATTCGCTGCTTTGAAAATATAAATTCAATTATTCTACCTTGAAATAGATTGGTCAGCTGTCATAATTTATTCCCAATATTCATTTCAGAATCATTTCTTTGGCCAATAGAAAACATTTATGCTGAAGAATGTCCTTGAGATTATTTTTTGTAGCCTATCAAGACTATATTGAACCATCCTTCAAAGCTGCACCAGAAAAGCCAACAGATTGCTCTCACATTGGCAGATTAAATCACCCTCCGTGTGTGTGTGTGTGTGTGTGTGCGCGCGCGCATGGCAATAAGAATAACTGCACACAGAAAACCAGATGTCGGGCAGAGACGGCTAGTCACCCAGTCACCCCAACACGTATGTTTTCTGTGTGAGAAGAATGCTGTTTTTGATATGGAGAAGCATTCAACATGTCAGGACTGAAGTACCTATAGCCCTCCAGTTGTTGGACTTCAGCATGGCTAATGGTGAGGGACTGTGGGAGGTGTTGTCCAGCAACATGTGGATGGGATTGCTGCAGAAGCATCAAGAATGGCTGCTAGTCACAGTGGCTGTCTGCTGCCTCCAGGATCAGTATGCCTCTCAGTGGAGTTACTGGAGAACATGAGCTGCATGGTGTTGTAATGTTCATGTCCTGCTGTAGGTTCCCGTATAGGCATCTTGTTGGTCATTGTGCACTGCTGTAGGTTCCCGTATAGGCATCTTGTTGGTCATTGTGCACACACAGCAGAGGACTAAATAGGCGAGAGGCAAGAAGGGCCCTACTGGATTAAAGGGTCAGGATCCTGTTTCAAGCAATGGCCAGCCAGATGCTTGTGGGAAGTCCAAAGCATGATGCGAAGGGAGCAACCCTTCCCGCACATTTAAAAATCGAACAATTTCTTATTGAATTGCAGTTCAATTTGAGTGGAGTTGTAGTTCAATTTATTACATTGCAGTTCAATGTAATAAAGATCTAAGTTTACTTTAGGGCAGTCTTCACCAAGCTGGTGCCTTTCTGATGTGTTGGACTACAACTCCCAGAATCCCTCTGCCACCATACTGGCAGGGAGGACCTTTCTGACTTCACATCCTTAGTCTTGTTCCTGAATGTGGAAACATGTCTACTAGTGCAGTGCTGTCCATATGTACTCAGAAGTAAACTCATATATTCAATGGAACTCACTTTCCTGTAAGTGTGAAGAACAGCCGTGGTGGCCAGTGACGACGGGACTTACTGTCCAACACAACTGGAGGTCACCAGGTTGGGAAAGTTTGATTTATAGACTGAAGCTTAACTTACCTGGCAGCATTCCATGTTTTTCAGCACTTTATTGGTCTATTTCACTAATAAAAAATTTTCAGCTAATGTTTGGTTAGCAAACTGTACAGTGTTCAAGATTTGGCACAATGTATCTGAAGATACCTTGGGATGACCACCTTGTTGCCTTCTAGTTGTTGTTAGACTGCAAATCCCACTATGCTGGGTGGGGATGATGGGAGTTGTTGACCAACATTATCACAGGTTGCATGGAATTTGATAAATAGAATTCGAAATAATTTTAAAAAGCACAATGCATATATAGCAGCTTATATCCAATTTGCCTTGCCTAAGTACTTCTAGCAAGCTGTGGCAGCTAATTTTCACAAATCTTTCCCTTATCCAAAAATGCTGTTCCCGATTGGTTAGGTGACCTTCAGAAACAGTTATAGCACAAAGAACTGCAATAAGTTATGATAATGGGGAAAAATCAGGTGCTCCTGTTTGTGGAAGTGCTTTCTGAAATTTTGAGCAGCAGCAAAAAATAAAGCAAAACAAGGAAACAAACAAAGAACCCAGCAACAACAACAGAAGGAAACCACTATGGAAGACTAAAACATCCAGATTTAGCTTGTTTACAAGGTGCATCTGGCCATTTTAGTCTTTTTTAGTCTTCAGTCTCTTCTGAAAATTGGCAATAGCTTACCAATTTTTTGGTCTCGGCCAAATTTGGCAGTATGGTGGCAGCAGGAACATAGCCTGTAAGGGGATCCATGGGCAAAAGTGGACCTCCTCCAAGTTGGCCACCCCATTATTGGATGCAACCCAAATCTTTAACATCATAATATATAGTGTGATATGAATACTATATATCTTTATTACTATTAACATAATAAAAATTTAAAAATCAATACACTGATTTATAAATTTGCCTTATATACAAGTTCATAGATTTTAGTTATGTCATGAATAAGTATATTTCTTTACTACAAATTACCATCCTGAAATTTGTTCCATCCTCTAAACACAGGATGTGTCTAAGGTAGGTGTGAGTTTGCATGTGTGAGAAAGATACTCGTAGATCCACAATACAATAAACAGTATTAATGGGGATAATAATATCATTGAAATATCAATGTGGAAAAATTACAATAGAAACACAGAATAAAAAAAGTCTTTGTATTATATCCTGTAGATAAGTTTATGGCAGTTTTATATTCTGAGGCACCAAGGGCTGGAACTGCAGTCTCAGATGTGAGGCGAAGTTACAGTCTTCACTTGGAGCCTCCCATTTAAGGACTGAATCAACTGTTAACCATCAGGCTTTGCTCAAACATTCACTCACATACCTCTGAGTCATGAGCTAAGCCAGACTGAAGGTTTTTCCAGCTAGATGTTAATGGGAGCCCATAGTATTGGAATATACTATGGACTTTCACTAACGTACAGTTTAGACTTTGTCTGTTTTCATAGCCTATTTAGAGTAGGGTGCTGACTTATGCATTATGCAAGAAGATGGTAAAAGAGGACACAGATTTGCATAATATTTGCTTATGCTAATGCATATTTAGAAATAATATAATTTAAAGAGAAATAAAATGAATAAGGAAACCTGTGATGAGATGTTCTGTGTGCCTGCATAGCCTACTATCCAGGTGGTCATTGTTGGTGGGTAAATTTAAGTCCTGGTACTCCCCTGCTTATGGTTCTTTTTCTTTAAATGCGACTTGGGCTAACGGGGCCTTCAAACAGAGGATGCATGCAAAAAGATGACTGTCCTTGTCTTTCTTCCCAAAAACAGAAAACCAGCCTCAGAACAGTAAGTCATCTGGCCATTGAAGTGCAATGTGAAAAAGACCCATGTATTTGATACAGCTGGAGGCAGGCCTAACTCTAATAGAACCATTAGCTCTTTGAGTGTGAGTCACTTGCAGGCTCAGGCAAGGTGTCCCTGACAGCCCTTCAAATGCATATGGCCAAATTAATTGTGGATACGTTCCAGTTGGGTTTGGAGGAGAGGAAGCATCTGGGGCAAAAGACGTTCCTTTCTCAGCAAGCACACAACAAGTGAATGGTTAGTCTTCATATTATCAGTGTGCTGTATGCAGAAACACCAAATAAACTGTGCAGTTTCCTTAATTAAATGCTGCTCTGCCTCCAGAGTCCCCTTCCTATTTTGTACTAATGTAGGAAAAGCCCTTGTCAGAGACCGATGCTTTCAGAACCCTTCCAGGGTGCTATGAATACTCTTGTTTGTTGTTGCCTATCCCTGTGTGGAGCCTGAACCAGTAACTGTGGTTTAAAAGAAAATCACAACTGGAACATCTGCTAGTTCTCCATGTGTGCTCCTCCTTTCACAGGACACAACTATCTGAGATTTATATTTGGTTCCATGGTGATCCTGTAGATAATACGACATCCTGCTTTTCAGTTGTGGCTTTATTAGTTGGTGAACTTAAGGGCTGCAACCCTTTGGGAGAACTAGGATTGGCATAGGTCAACTTTTCCAAACATGGTGCCTTCCAGATGGTTCGGATGGCAACTATCATGCCTGTGCATTGACCTTGCTGGCCAAAGCTGATCAGCGTTGTAACCCAAAACATCAGGTGGAGGAAGGCTATACTAGGCAAGAGCTCAAGACATTATGTGGCCTGAAGAGAACAAGATGGCCTCCCGTCCAGTGTTGTGGGTGGAAAGCAACTGTACTCTTAGTTGAATCTTACTTCAAAACAGTGTCTTGCCTGAACCGGAGGAGAACAGGCCATAGGCATGTGACACAAATAGAGGACTGTCTTTCAGCACTCATCCTCTGTCACTGAACCCATGGACTCTTGCTGTCTCAAGGAAGGGCCTGGCTAGAAAGCGCAAAACTGGGAGCCTTCCATTTGCCGCTTCCCACCCCCCGACTGAGGAACACACTCCTGCTGCTGTTTTCTTTTTGCTCTGGAGCAATTTCGTGACATAGGCTCCAGCTTACTAATCCGTATATGCAGCAGTAGCCTGTACAACAGTCTGTACTTGTCAAAGTGTATTTAACCAGTGGAACTGGTGGTTGGTCAAAGGTGAGAAGGAAGAATAAATCAGACTTTAAAAGTACCTAATCAATCATATAGGACAATTGTTTTGGGAGAGATCCTGTATTCATGGCCCTTGAAGGCCTGGGTATTAAGTATTACTGCATAAAAATGAGTACCTGTCAGAATAGATTCAAAGAAGCGATTGTGTATGCAACTCATACCTTTACTTTGTAGCCTAGAGCAAGTTCTCTGTGACATAAAAGTGCATTCCTCTCTAAAAAAAAAGTCCACTTGATAAAAAAGATAATCTTGCTTAATTTCCCATTCCATATTCTTGACGTTATGATGCTTTGTTCAGCAATGGTGATGTAGCACAAGTACCTACATTATCCTTTTTTTCTTTAGTCATTATTTAATTACTCACTATCAAAGATAGTTGCAATTCTGTATCTCAGACAGGCTGATGCTACTGATGAACAGTAATTGCCTTTTTATACATTTTCATCTCTTCATTTTGTGGTGTCCTGTAGTGATAATAGAGTTCAGTTTGCACTTAAAGAGAAAGAACCTGATACTTGCAACAGGCCATTGTGAAGGTAGTTTGGATAAAAGTTCATTTATCTGCTGCTGAGTACTTGATGCCTTGGAAAAGCAATGGCTCTTGACTGTAAATGGGGCCATTTCCACACTGCCCTTTATCAGTTTCTTGCTGTATGGATTTTGCTGTAATTATAACATGAGCTGAGTTTTAATACATAATTAGTCTCATTAATCATTGTATTGAACCTGGTAGGCAATTCTGTGAGTTAAAGCAAAAATTAATCATTTCTTGCATGAATAACCAAGTTTGGAGGCTCCGTGGGAACTTTCAGCAGCAAACCCAAAAGCACTAATGCATCCATGGCTTGAATGGTGCACAAAGCGGGGAGCACAAAGGGGATGATTTTTTGTATCTGTGTTATACATGGATGAGACCCATCCAAAAGCATCATCATCTAATTTTTTCCCAGGGTTCATTCTATTTCCCTGCTTCATTTTCTCAGTATCAGCCCTCTCAGTGAACCGGCTTTCCAAGTTTGAGTGGAAGGTTACTATCTTTGGGGCTTTGGAGGTTAGTAAAGGAGCAGGTAAGGGGGGATATGATAGAGATATATAAAGTTTTATATATTAATAAAATAAAGTTTAATTATTTTCTTAATAAAACCTCTCCTTAGGCTTAATTATTAAGTAATTAATCAAGTAGGGGCTTTAAGGTATCATCTGTGGGGTGTTTGTTTGTTTTGTATTTTTGGCCTCTCTTGCTTTTTCTAGGACTCTCCTCCTCTCATTTGCTTATGATCCTTCCCATCACCAGAATGCCCCTCCAGAGCTTCTCCAAATAGGAATCCAGTCCTCAAAAACAGGGTCAACCCCCATGTTTAAAATAGCATAGTTTCTGTATAGAGAAACACCTCACATTACTTGCAGTGGCACTTCTTAAGAGTTGTTGGAAAAGGTCTTCCAAGCGGAACCATTTTTCTTTCTGTCATGTTTGACACCATGCTTCTCCCAGACCTATTTTTAACCAAATAATATATACAGGAAAGTCACCTAATTAGCACTAAATTTTGTTTGCCAGTATACTGTAAAAGTGACACAGAGTAGGAATTGGGACACTGAAACAATAGAAGAATAGCAGCAATAGGGAAAAGAAGGGAGAGAAGGATTAATGGTTTAGGATTTGCTTGCCAATACTTTTCTGGTTCTTCTTGTGAACTATGGATTCATTCAACATGAAAATTATGATCCATATTCAACTAACATTAACTATGTACAGTTAGTTGGGGGTCAGACTCTTTGAGCTTAGCAAGCCTTTCTTATTTACTATTTTACAAAATCTATATCCCATGCTTGCACAGCAAAAACAGTGCACAAGGAAACTTGCATTAATTAAAAGCAAGTTTAGAAAATGAAAAACAAGAATAAGAGAGGCAACCACAACAGGTAAAACCTAACTAAAAATTTAACCATCTAAAATAACTAAGTTTATTCAGACAAGACCAGTTAGAACCTTGTCTGAATAAAAAGGTGTTATCTAGGCAATGGAAGACAAGCAGAGGGGAAGTTCTACCATTAGAGTGTAGTCACTAGCCTCTTTGAGGCTTTACTCATATGAAGGTGGCATCAGACAGATACTGAGGAGTATGTGTGTGTGTTGGGGTGCAGGTGCTTTTTGACCTGCCTGCAGCATCATGTACATCGCTTGGCCTCTCCATCAGTGACTTCATCACTGGAGCCAATCGTGCTAATGCAGCTGTTTGGACTTGAGGCCAGATGTGAGCATGATGTTACTTACTGGAGCCCTGCTCCCCACTTACTGATTTGGTCACACAACCCCAGGGCTGTGAAAGAGCCCACCCATTGGATAATGCCCCTGCATGCAAGGAACTAAGACAACACAGTCTCACATATCTATCTAGCCGTCACTGAGAACTAGAGAAGAGGCTTCTCAGACTTCAGGGAGCAGGCAGGATGGTGTGGAAGGGCATGACCCTTTAAGTAGCTTATAGGTGGTGTGATCACTAGCACCTTAAAATGTGCCTGGAACCGATTAGGTAACAGCTCAGCTGTTGTATACTGGGTGTAATATGCTGCCTCACAAACCGCCCAGTAACACGCATCCCACTGTACAGGATCACACAATGCAGCAGACTATGTCCTGCAACTTGCAGCCATGTTCTAGCAGTCTTGCTTTGAGTTTCTCTGTTGTGATACGAGTGTTTTTGTGATGCTATTGTGTGTTTCTTGTCATGTTCTCAAAGAAAGATGGGATTCAAATTTATTATCTGATCCATTTTGAAAATTATTTTTTCACAATTAAGCTGCATAGTATAAATTTCAATGAAGCTCCACTTGATTAAGAGAACAGAAAGTGGCCCTTTAGAATACTGTGCGTGGGGCATAACTGGCAGTACCCCAACAAACCCCATCAGCAGTATCACTTTTATTTATGTAATCACAATATTTCTGTGTCACACTTCATCAGGGTAAATTCCAGGGCATTTTACAAAAATGAAAATTTCAACATCCCTTTTCATTACTGTCCACCAAAACCCAAAGATCTTTTTCTTGGTCAGTTACTGCTAGGTCAGATCCCATCTGCTGCTACTTTAAAGCTGGGATTTTTTGATCCACCATGTTTCATGTTATGTTTGTTGACAATGAACTGTTTTACTATTTTTAATGTTCATTCCTAATTCCAGATCATTTGTGAAGCAAATGAAAAGCATTGGCCCCGACACAGATCCCTGTTGGGCCCCACTGTTTGGATCCCTCCATTAGGACAATTTGCTTATCTGTTCCTAGCCTCTGCTTTTTGCTCTTTAACAACTTACCTAACCAGTTAACCACTTAACCTTACACATAAGAGGGTCTTGTCCGATTATTCCACAACAGCTAAGTTTGTTTAGGAGTCTTTGGTGAGGGTCTTTGTAAAGAGCCCTTTGAAAGGCCAACTAAAGCAGACTACCCCTGCTTGAGCTTATTAACATACTCAAAGAACTATAAAAGTTAGTAAGACAGGACTTGATCTTGCAGAAACCACCTTGATTTTTTTCAGCAAAATTTGTTCTATGTGCTTACTAATTTTAGCTTTAATCATGCTTTCCACCAATTCACCTGTCACAGATAACCAGCATATAATTTACTTGTCTACCCTGCTCAGGTCCTTCTTGAATATTGGCATTATTCTCCATTGGCCATTCTCCAAGTCCTCTGGCTCAGAGACTGTTCTTAGAGACATTATACATATTTTTGTTCAAAAATCGATTATTTCAATGTGAGTTCTTTAAGAATGCTAGGAGAGATACCATCTGGGCTGGTTGATTTATTAATTTTCAGCATGTCAATAAGTTTGAAAGTTTCATCTCATTTCTTTTGCCTCATATCCTTGGACTTTCTTCCTGAAAACATCAATCTAGGCACAGATTTTTGTCCTGTATCTTTTGCAGTGAAGGCACATCGAAAGAACTTATTCAGCTTCCCTGCAATCTCCTTGGTGAAGCTTCCTTTAACTCCATTGGTGTGCAGCTGTCTCCCTGCATGCTTTGCTTATGATATATTTAATGGATTCTTTATTGTTGGCCATGATGCTGTTAGTGATATGCCCATCAAAGAGCTTTTAAATATCTCTTATTTTCTTCTTGCACCTCCTTTGGGCTAGCTTGTATTCCTTTTTTGTTTTTCTCATTTGGGTGGAACTCTACCAGCTTCTTTGACATTGCTTATTAACCTTGTTGATGACCTTTTGGACATGGTAATAGCCTTTCTAATCTATAGCATATGGTCTAGTGGAGCTAGTATTATTGTGGTTTTGAGTAATCTCAAGAATATTCAGTTAATATATGGATTAAAACACAATAGTTGATTAATCTTTGCAGTTGTAAGTCTGACAAAATGCACAGAAGCTATTCAGAGGGCTTCTTGCAGAAGGTTGTTTCTGTTTGGAAAGACTTTTAAAAGCAACAAATGAAAATGCCTTCTATTTTATCCCCTTTGTATATTCACAGTGTAATCTTTAAGAACATGGTTCGGAAGAGGAGAAATCTTTATGTTATGTAGATTTCAAGAGTGTTCTTTTATGTGTATGCTAAGTTTTAAATATGGGTGGAAAACAAATCCAAATGGAATGTAAACACAGTGGTGGGAAACCCTTAAATATCTATGAAGCGTTCTGGAAACTTCTAGAAATAATTAACACTCCATCTCTCATATAAGGGTACTTTTTGATACTTATTTTTGTTTTAAGGGATGGGAACATGTTAAGGCTGCAGTCTTTACTTGCATGATATCATACTGAGTTCAGTGGAATTACTTCAAAGCTAGTGGCCTGAGGATTTTATGCCCAAGGTATGAAGCAGAGACTTTAGACATTTAAAGAATTCTTCAGATCCAAACAGGAAGTTTGCAGCGGAGGAGGGCATAACAATACCCCCTGCCTTGTGCTGAATACGCTATTGCAACTATCCTGTTATCACAGAAAAACATTCTTCTACATTTAAATCTTAAGATGTATTGTCTTGCTTCTGTTTACAGTTTATCTTCAAGGCAAAATAAATGATATGACTCATGAAGAGTTCATTCTACTTCTCTTACAAAGTCATACTCAAGTTGTTTTCTTAAGCATAAAATGATACATACTTAAATGCATACCTCCCGGCTATGTATACATTATGTAGTATATATCAAACTGGAATAGTATTATAAGGTATTAGGATCAATTCCTCTTCTTCTTTATGTCCTGTGGAGGCCACATCGGGCTACAAGTGCTTTCCATAGTGTTCAATCCTCAACAACGGTTTCTTTATCCTTCCATTAGGAGCAATTGAGAAAAGGAAAAAGAATTACAGGTAGATGTCTTAACAACACAGTCTATGTTTTTGTAATGGAGGTTGTATGAAACAATTGGATGCACACAACATAACAGCTCATTATAGAGGTAACTATCCAGATTGAAACCATCCTCTTTAAGAAATGTCTTGACTGAATTGTGATTGTTGTTGAACTATGGGTTGCTTGTTGTGTGAACCCAGCTTGGCTATTGAACCAGGTCAATAAAGGCAAACAGCTAAAACACTAAAGAATTAAAAATTTAGAGTGAATAAATTAACTTAAGGCTGTCATAGGTGATGGTTAATTAAAAGGGATAAAATAGTGGAATGACACATGATGGAGGGATGAGAGGATGGCCTGTATTGTGTAAAGCAGATCGAGGAGCTCTAGAGTATTCCAACATGTGTTTTGTTTTGTTTTGTTTTACTTGTTGCATTCATATTCCAGATTTCCTCCAGGACAGCATACGCGACTTTCCTTCTCACCATTTTATCTTCAGAATAACATTTAGGGTCCAGCACTCTAAGCTAGGCCCTACCATTATGCACACTGATCCACCTGGAAAGAAAAGACTACATTTTAGATATTCTTGTTCTTAGCTTATCTGTGGCTAACATAATAATATACTCTTCTACCACACGTTAGAAGTGTGGTAGGCTGCCACACGTTACCCTGGGTAGGTGTCTACCTGAGATGTTTTAAGCCCACACCAAAATGTATGTTTGAATGTTGCAACATATTTGCCAACATGTGTGTCATCCGGCTGCACTTATCAGACTGTACATTCCTGTTGAGTTTATGCTTGGTGTCAATCCTGGCTTTGTGTGTGTGCGATGTGTGCAGTGTGTTTGAGGGAGTCCCTCTAATGTACTTAACACTATTTTGCCTGTCCTCATTTGAAAAAACAGCCGAAGCTTCCTTGATAGCAGTGAAAACTGAATACAATTTTTCAACTGTCTTTCATCAGCTAAGATCATTAAGATGAGACTATGGATCTTACTCATAATAGAATTCAGTTCCCTAGTCATGACCCCAGCTGCAAAATAACTTACAGAAATATGGACAGATTCTACAAAGCTGTTTTTTGTCCTTTCCTCCTCCTGCTGTTTTTTTTTTTTTTTTTGGTGTCCTGTTATAAAAATCAAGGCCTTTTCATACTCCCATTGCAGTGTATTGTCACACTAGTGAGCCAGAACAGGAAGCCCACCCGTCAGCCATTATCATCAGATATTCATCCGCTACATAATAATGTTTCCAGTTTGAAAAGAAGAAATCTTATTTCAACTGAATGGGAATTAGAGGACTACAAAAGCAACCAGACTAGAGGTCTCCTTTCAATGACAGCTGTGGGAGAGTTTTACAGCAAACATTTTCTAAGAAAAACTTACTACTGCTCAGAACTCTGTTAAGAATTGACATGCAGAAGTCACAAGGAGTAACAGTTCTTTTAGACTGCACAGATTGCTTGATGATACTTAGATTGGCAAGTCCTGGGTTCAAATTCCTATGCCCTTATGATGTCCCCTGACTGGCCTTGGACAAGATGCTGTGCTTTAACTGTGAGACTAAATTAGGCCAAATCCACTACTGAGCTCTTCGACATGTAGTGACAAAAGGAATGATATAAAAATATATCAGACTGTTCTTGTCATGTTACTAACCAAATGCAAAAATGGGTACAGGACTGTCTTAACATTAAACAAAAAACAGAAATGAGGCATCCAAATGAAATGAAATGTTTTGAAAAAGTTGTACCATCAAACTTTCCAAAGAGTAACTTCTTTATTTGATGATAATATATTTCAGAAACAAAATTTCATTCGTAGGGGACAATCTACAAGAAACATAATTATTGAATGGCCTCAGTGAATAACATTACTGGAAATTTTAAATATCTTACATGCTTAGGCTAATAGAACACATCCTTTTAATAAAAAATAGTAAAGATTTATGCAAATACATACTTGAGGCAAGCAATCAGATGGCTGCACACATAGACATCATCAGATGGCCAATCTAGAAATCAAATAATTAGTACTTGGAAGTAGGATGTGGAGAAGCCGTATTCTCACTGCCAAAACAAGACCAGGAGATTGTGGTAGAACCATGAACTATTAATGTAAGAAATCAGAATAAGGCTGGAAAAGATCACTAACAGAAACTTAGTACCAAAACACAGATTACATTCCTGAAGAATTTAAAGTTTGCATAAAGAATAGATTTGCATTACTGAATCAGCTGACCATGAACAGAACTGTAGACTGAAACGGGGACCATTATTAGAGAAGAATGCCCCCCCCCAAAAAAAACTTGTAGCAAAAATAATTAAAAAAAAAACTAGAACAGGCACTCAATTGCTAAGGATAGGCAGTAAACAACAGGAAAAGCAGAAATAGGGTCAGAATCCTGGATGCAACTTGTCAGTTGCTATCATGTAGGGACAAAAAGAATTATTAAAATGGCTAGTGTAAAGAAATATAGCAGAAAAGGAAAAACAAGAAACATTTTCGAGAAGGTCCAAGAAATGAAAGAGAAATTCAAATCTAGACTGGGAGTGTTGAAACACCTAGAGCATACTATCTGACCAGAATAAAATACAAAGAAAGATAAAAAATATATGAAAGAACTATATCATGAGATAAAAGAAGAAAATAAAAAGATATAAAAAGATGACAGATTTCTTCAAAGAGGAATCCTATGAGAAAGAGCCTGCAGTATTAGAGAAATAAAAGTTGGTCTGAAAGTGCTGGAAAGAAAGGAATGAAGCACCCAGAGTAGGCAGGATACCAACAGAACAATTCCAAGCTGCAGACACTTAACCAGTGCAAATCCTTACTAGAATATGCCAACAAATCTAGAAAACAGAACAATGGCCCACAGAGGGGAAATGTTTAATATACATGTCAGTCACTCAGAAAGGAGATGCTATGGAGTGCAACAACTATAGGATCATTACACTAATTTCCCATGCAAGCACAGTGATGTTCAAGGTGTGGTAAGAAAGGAGATTGTTCTTTATCTGTCTCTCCAGACTTTTTAAAAACACCTTCAATTTTCTTATGGGCATCTTGGATCTTTTGTGTGTTTTGTTCCATTTTGAGTCGAACATCTACCAGTTGATTGCATACATCCCTGACATAGCTGTCCAATTTATCCAGTTTATCCATTCTTTCTCTTTGTTCCAGAGCCAAATTCCTTTGTTCTAATGTCAGTTTTTGTATAGAATTTTGCTTAGCCTCTTGAGATGTTTGCATAGATGTTAGGGATAATTGTATTGCTGAAAATGTCATTTGTAAGTCTTTTTGATATTTTTCCACATCTGGAGTTTTAGATTGGTGAGTTGGGCTTTGTGTAGCAGATGCAGGTGCTGAAGAAGAGGGGTGTATTTTTTTCATAGTGATAATAATTTTACTGAATGGCTACGAGATGGCAGCAAAAAGTCCTCCAGAAAGAGAAGGAGGAGGGGAGGTTTTGGCACACAGTATATTTGTAAAAAATAGAGTAGCCACAGGTTGGCAGTAGAGAGTTGTTTGTTGGTATGACGAAGATCAAGGAACAGGAAAAGAGAAAACAAAAGAAAATCTCTGAAGATGGTGAAAACAGAGGTAAACTTTCTATCAATCAATCTACAATAGATTCTGGTTTAATTCTTCACCCTTGGGGAGATTAAAGGGTTAAAGGATCCTCTTTTCCAAGTCTCAAATTTCCCCAGTCTCACTTAATCTCCCCTAGTTTTGTGGCCACTTGAACTCTGCGGTGGGGAGCTTCCTCCCTCCATCAAAAGGGCTTTTCTTTTTTTATTCAAATTGATACTTGCTTCAAAGGTTCTTTATGGGAAGTATTTTAAAAGGCTGAAATGCTCACCCAGTAGGTCCGATGCATTTCGAGCTTTTATTCCTTGCTGTTTTTCCAGCATCGATGACTTGTGGGAGGAAATGCATCCCCCTCTGTCCAGTTCAACTGAGAAAATCCCAAGTTTCTCCTGGCGGATGGGGAGCCGCTGCTCTCCATCAGCCAGAAGTGTGCTCGGGCTTCTAATCCCTGCCCCGACAGGGCTTGGATGGGCCTCTCTTGGCCCACTGTCGAATGGATTCAGTGTGGAGAATGGAGCCCCGTTCTTCACAGCCGTCTCGCCACAACGTCAGCCAGAAGATAAAGAAATACAATTATTAACACAAACAAATAAATCATTATGGGATTCGGTTGCTATACTAGAGATGGAGAAGGCATCTAATTATCTAAGATTTCAGAACATACCAGAGGGAAAAAATGAAAACCTAAGGGAATTAATGAACACTATGTTGGCAGATGCTCTGGACTTGGAAAATGAAGAGATGGATAGAGAGATCGACCTGGTTTATAGAGTTAATTCAAGCTATGTCAGACGACACACATTACCAAGGGAAGTTCATGTTAAATTTGCAAGAAGATCTGTAAGAGATAATGTTTTGAAGGTTGTACATGATAAATCCTTAAGAGTTGATGAGCAACATGAGGTGATTGTTCTGAGACAAATACCATGGAGGATCAGAGAAGGACGGAAGAAATACTTATTTCTCACCATGAAGTTGACAAAGAAGGGAATTATGTTTAGGTGGTTAACACCAGAAGGAATATTTTTTACTTGGAACTCCACAAGATATAAGTTGGATTCAATCTTTAAGGCTCAAGAGTTCTATGAAAAATTTAGAAGCTCATTTGAAGATGAAGAATTGGCTGTACAAAAAGAAGGAGGGAAAGATGTTGAAGCAACGGATGTAACAACCTATCACCCTGAAGAAGGAGAAATAGTGACCACAGATCAACAAGAAGATGAACAGACACTGGAACCAAAAGAAAAGAGAAAAGGTAGAAGCGTGAAGGCTAAACATAAATAGATAAATATATATTTTATAAATATGGTTTTTAAAATGGAAGGAAGAACCGAACTATTCTCTTTGAATGTAAATGGATTAAACACACCCTCTAAGAGGAGAAGGATCTTCTCTCAACTTCAAAAATTGAAGCTAGATATAATTTGTCTACAAGAAACACACACCAAGAAACAACATAGCAAGCTTCTGGAATGTCCAAAACTCGGAAAGTTATTTATATCTTCTGCTCATCAAAAGAAAAGAGGTTTAGCATTATGCATTATGGAAAAATTAGATCCCAAATATATCTTAGCAGATGAAGATGGTAGAATCCTGTTGGTTGAAGTCACAATGAAACTCAAAAAGTTGCTTTTGGTGGCGATCTATGCTCCAAATGTTCGCCAGGAAGCTTTCTATCAAAAACTACATACTCTACTTTTGCAAATGGATGATCAAACTCTGTGTTTAACGGGAGACTTCAACACAATGGTAGACTGAAAAATAGACCATAAGAGTGAGACTAAGGAGAAGAAAGGTAGGAGGATACTTCCAAAGTCCTGTTTTAATATATTTGAAGAATTCAGATTGACAGATGCCTGGAGACACAAAAATTCAACTTCTGCTACATTTTCTACTCAAATAGACATAGGTCGTGGTCCAGAATTGATATGATTTGTATAACCCCAGACTTAGTTCCACACTTGTTAGAAACCGAAATAGATACAAATGTCTGGGCAGATCATAATCCTGTAACCATGACACTGAAAGGGACAATAAAAACACCCAGATGGGTATTCAATAAATCTCTATTAAAAGATAAAAAGTTTAAAGAAGAAATAAACAAGGAAATGGATTTTTTTTTTCCAAGTTAATAAAGCTGAAGAAACCTCTTTGCAAAATGTTTGGGATACAGCTAAAGCCTATGTTAGAGGTCTGATAATAAGATACTCAGCAAAAATAAATTAAATGAGAAAGCAGGAACTATCTAAACTAGTAGAGGAATTGGCGAAGCTCGAACAGGAGCTTCAGGAAGACCCATCCAAAAAAGACCTTAAGACACAAATGAATATTCTAAAACATAAACTAAAGAAGGAAAGAGAAGAGAGACTAATATATAAATTGAAGGATGGAGAAGGACAACTGCAGGTACAAAGTACGTTAATTAAGAAAATAGTTGAAGACTTTTTTGTAAAGCTGTACCAGAATAAAGAAATTCCAGTTGAGAAAGTTAATGAGTATATTCGAAAGAGAAATTTACCAAAGTTGTTGGAGAAATACCAAAAATATTAAATGAAGAAATAACAATGACAGAAGTAACTGAGGCAATCAAGAGACAAAAGAATGACAAAACCCTCGGCCCGGATGGGCTACTAGCTGAGTCCTATAAAGCTTTTGAAGGAATCCTGTCTATGCTTTTTAAGGATATATGTAACGCGGTATTGTCAGATGCTAAAATACCAAATACTTGGACCGAGGCAAATGTTACCTTAATACCGAAAGAAGATATGGACTTGACACAGATCCAGAATTATAGACCTATATCACTTTTAAATGTGGATTACAAAATTTTTGCCTCTGTAATGGTAGAAAGAATGAAGAAGTATTTAACAGACTTTATAAATCCAGATCAAAATGGCTTTTTACCTGAAAGACAAATGAGGAACAACAGGAGAATTATTTTGGATAGTTTAGAGTATTATGAGGTTCACTCTGAAAAACCAATGGCACTATTGTTTTTGGATGCACAGAAGGCGTTTGACAATGTTAACTGGCAATTCATGAAACAGCAACTAGCACAAATGGAATTTGGTGAAAAAATTATTAATGCAATATCAAGCATTTATCAAAAACAGACTGCCAGGATTATAATTAATGGAGAACTTACAAATACTATAGAAATTGAAAAGGGCACAAGACAAGGATGTCCTTTATCACCATTGTTATTTATATTGATTTTAGAAGTCCTAAATAGAAAAATTAGAGAAGATATGGATATTAAAGGCGCTAGAATTAGAGATGAAAGCTATAAACTGCAAGCATTTGCAGATAACTCAGTTTTTATTCCTGAGGAACCCTTGGTAACAATGTCTAAACTTCTACAAAAGATAGAAGAATATGGTACAGTTACTAGGATGAAAATGAATAGAGAGAAGACGAAATTGCTAGTGAAAAATCTCACATTGGAGCAGAGAAAAACTCTGATGGATCGCAAGTAGATCTTCAAATTGTTAAAAGGTTAAATATTTGGAAAGTTTCCTTACAGCTAAATGTACTACATTGAAAGAAAATAATTATGATAAACTCTTTAAGGAAATTAAGAGCGACCTGGAAAAATGGGCTAATTTGCAACTATCTTTGTTGGGAAGAATAGCAATAATTAAAATGAATATATTACCAAGGTTCTTATTTTTATTCCAACAATTCCCATAAAAATTGATTAAAAATTCTTTGATGATCTAAACACTCAAATTTTGAGATTTGTATGGAAAAAGAAGAAACCAAGGATTAAATTAAAAATACTTCAGGAGGCCAAAGGGAATGGGGGTTTTGGTCTTCCTGATTGGATACTGTATTATCAAGCTTCTGTCTTAATATGGGTAAAAGAATGGATAACCTTAAAAAATAAGAGAATCCTTTATCTTGAAGGGCATGATGTGCAAATGGGTTGGAATGCTTATATGTGGTATGAGAACTGTAAGGCACATGGTTGCTTTTTAAACCATTATATTAGAAAGTCATTAATGTCGGTGTGGGAAAAGCTAAAGACAACACCGTACACTAAAATACCAAGATGGCTTTCGCCTATGGAAGCTCTTGTATATCCAAATGCATTGAATTTTGATATGATTGTGAGATATGATGATATTCTGGATAATGATGGAGGATTGAAACTGAATCAAGAATTACAAGAACAGAGAATTAATATTTCTTGGTGGCATAAGGTTCGGGTACAATCGAGATATGTTAAAGATTATAAAATGTGGGGTTTTTATAAGGAGTGAACAACATTTGACCAAGTGATCTTAAAATCAGATGAGAAAATGATGAAAAGATTGTATAATTTTCCTTTGGATAGGAGAATGGAAGATGAACAAGTTAAGGAAACTATGATAACATGGGCACAAAATTTTGGATACAATATTGAGCTACAGAAATGGCAAAAGCTGTGGGAAAGAAATATTAAAGTAACATTAGCAACCTCATATAAAGAAAATCTGTATAAAATGTTTTATAGAGGTATCTATCACCAAATAGATTAGCTAAGATGTTTCCAAATATGTCAAATGGATGTTGGAAATGCAAGCATAAACCGGATACTTTTTATCACATGTGGTGGGCTTGTGACAAGGAAAAAAATACTGGGTTCAAATACATAAATGGCTTGAGGGAATGTTACAAAAACCTCTAATATTTAAACCTGAAGTTTTCTTATTAGGCATTGTACCTGATGATCTTGATAATCAAGCAATGTATTTGATTCTACATGTAACTACTGCGGCGAGGATTGCATTTGCCCAGCATTGGAGGAGTGAAGAACCACCTACCGACAAACTGATTTTAAAAAAGATCTTGGACTGTGACAAAATGGACAGATTGACTTTGTCTCTGAAGGAGAAAGAGGATACAGACTTCTATCAAACTTGGAATTCCTTTTATTATTGGCTAGAAAAATGGGGCTATGCATAGGCTTAAATATGTTTATGGATTACTATAAAAAAAAAAAGTACGGGGGGGGGGCTGACCCAGTAGGTCTGATGCTTTTGATGATTGATGATTTTTAGTTTCTTTTTGTTAGTTAGTAGAAAAATAACAATAAAACTTACTTTTAAAAAAAAGAAAGATTATTCTATATGGAACAATAAATACCTGATGTTGCAGATGGGTTCCGAAAAGGAAGAGGCACTCAAGATCATATTATGAATATATGTTGGATACTGTGACACTGTTAGTGATATGCACCTCAAAATGCTTTTTTGATTCATTTTATTTATTACATTTATAGCTTGCCTTTTTCCTTTCATGGAACTTGAGGCAGGTTACATAATTCTTCTCTTCCACCACCTCTCAATCTTTCCTTCACAACAACAGCCCTGTGAGGTAGGTTGGGCTGAGAGTCTGTGAATGCCCCAAGGTTACTTCATTTGCTTCATGGCCGAGTGGGGCCTAGTGCCCAGCACTCCTGAGTCCCAGCCCTGCACTCTTCACTACTGCACTACATTGGCTTGTATCGTTTGGTTGCATCTCTTTAATGCAAGCCCACGCTTCCTTTTATTTTCCTTTTATTTTTATTTCTTCATTTGGGCAAGGCATCTTTTTTTTCCTGAAGGAAGCCTTCATTTCACTAACAGAACCTTGACCCTGCTTGTTATCCATTCTGGTGATGTCTTTTCTAACTTGTGGTATACATTCTGAGTGAGCATTACAGTTTTGAGTGTTTTGTGTTTTGAAGGTATTTGAACCTCTTCACTCTTCCTTTCAACTTCCTTTTTACCAGGACTCAGGTAATTTTAGAGAAGTTTCTTGTTTTGAAGTCAAATGTGACTCTATTGGAGTTTCTTTCCCCTAATTTTCCACTTAAGTGTATATTATAGTTGATAGTACTGAAGTCACTATTTCCAATTGGTTCAGCAACATTTACATTACATTCTATGTCCTATAGATTAAATCCACGGTTGCCTTCATTCTGTTCTGTTCTATCCCCAAGTGTTACAGGGCACAGTCATTTAACAAACTGAGAATTCTGACATCTTTGTCATGACTGGAATGTGCAATCCAGTGTGGAAAATTGGTTACCCATTACTGAAGCACTTCTTTATCTGGAAATCTGCCTGTGTTTTTCCATCACAATCACTTTAACCATTCTGATCTAGAGGATAAGAGCATGCTCCTCACACCAAATTACTGTTGGAGCTTGGAATTACCACCAATAGTATTTCTGTGGGACACTCTGTCCATTTTAGGTTTTCTAATATACTCTATATGATGTGCTCTTTAATTTACAAAGCAACACCTCTTCTGTACAGCCTTCCCTGTGCTTCCTGCTGGAAGGTTTGTATCCAGAGATTTCAGTAATCCGTTGGGAATCCCTGATTCTTTCCATTCTAATAGCTATGGTAATACCCACTATATTTAGCTTCTCCTTTAAAACCATGCACTCCAAAATCCCCATCTTTGCTTGGTGGCTTCTAGCATCTGTGTAGAAACAGTTGTACATAGTGTCTCCCCCCAGTTATCTTCTGCCATAACACTTAAACCTCTCTTTGGCTGACTATTGTGTTTAACTAAATGTTCATGAACTATTTCCTCCCCTTCTGCATTTGGGCAGTCAGAAACATTTCAGTGTCCTGGAGAAAATTTTGCCTGAAACTGATATTTCTGAACTCCTGTCAGCTTTCTCCAGGGTTCAGTTGAAAAGGTACTCTACCACCCTTTGATGTTAGCTCCAGCAGTCTAGTTCCATTTTGGTTCAAGTGGAACCCATTCCTCTTGTACTGTCCTGACTTGTCTTAAAAATTTCCCCAGTGCCTTACAAATCGAGCAACCTCCTCTCTTCACCAATGACTTACCCATAGACTGAAAGTGCTTGGCTTCACTGTCTGGCTGGCTCTATACATGGAGAGAAATTTCAGAGAAATCTACCTTAATGGTCCTAGATTTCAGCCTTCCACCTAGCATTCTAAATGTGTCTTCTGAAAATCTCAACTTCATTTCCCAACATCATTGGTACCAAGCTGGACCATGACCATTGACTCTACACCAAACAGTACCTGTGAAATTACCTAGATCGCACCATGCCTAAAATGTACCATGCCCATTAGACACATAGGCCAAAGCCAGCTATCTATATATCTAATGATTAAACATCCCACTTCCATAGGCTCACTCACTCCTTGGATACAGATATTAGGTGCAATGGGATGTTTGTCATTCTAAGGAATCATTTCCCTCTTCCTCAGACTAATGTTCTGTTTCTGAAGAACCCTATTCTTTGTGGCAGCAAAGAGGCTGTCACCCAATGGTTGGAATACCAATATTAGGTCTTACATACAACCCCCTCTGCCTCTCTAAGCAACTCCAGGTCAGCAGCCTTGGTTCAAAAGGAACAAACTTGTTCCTTAAGAGCCAGGAGCTTGTTACATGACCACACAACCATATGTGTGACCCACACACCATGGCTGGCATTCTAGCTTTATGACTTAGTTTTATTGTTATAGGAGCTTTTTTAAACCTGAAAAACCATGTTACTTGGGGAAGGTAAAGAGTTTACTGATAGGTATTGATTTATAATTTATATTTATTTATTAGGGGAAGGTGAAGAAGAGTCAACTGCCTTGGTTTTATGCCTTGATAAATTTTTGTATCACTATTATTTATTTATATACCATTCTATAGTGCAGTGAAATATCAAGATGGCCTCAGTGAAATCTCTTATTATTCGGTTTGTTTATATGGAATACTAAGTTGTTTACAAGGATAAGGTGAGGAATGTATGTGTCGGTATTTATATGTATAACTATTCACAGTTACTTCCTGTGATAAGGGAGGGAAGAATTGGCTGCCCTGGCCAATTTGTCCTGTTGCTAAACTTTCACAAGTGCTTATATCAGTGCTAATGCTTCATTGCTGCGGCTCAGATGCTTCATCACGGGGATTTCTCAATTTTTTATGCAAAGTTATTCACTGAGATCATTGTATAGTTGTCATCTGTAGATTGTCCTGGATGAAGGAGATGTTGTCAGTTGAAATAAAGAAGTTTCCCTTTGGCAGCTTTAGGACTACATTCTCTTTTTGAATTTCAATGCTTTTTGTTATCCAAATACAGTTTTCCCCAACATGGAGCCCTTCACATGTTTTAAACTACAATTCCTATCAGCCCAAGTCTGCATAGTTAATAGTCAAGAATAATGGGAATGATAGTATAAAATGTCCCGTAGGGACCAGACTGAAGAAGGCTCACTTAATAAGGATAAGCTGGATAAAAACAAGGAAGAAGAAGGGGAAATTGTTGATTTTTAAATGATCCCAGCTTCCAGAGTAACCATGCAGTCAGTTACAGGAAAAAAAGTGAAGTCTTGTGGCACATTAAAACTAGGTCTCAGAAGCTCCCATGATCAGCTAAGTCATGATCAAGGTTTGATGTTTTTAGCATGGCTACTGGTCTTATGAATACTCCACTGTGCATTTGACATGGGCTAATCTTGTGGTTCACTACCTCCTGAAATGCCTTTGAATTGTGGGATTGAGCTAATAGGCTGTGAACTTGACTGGGAGAGTTACAGCAACTGTGAGGAGAGACAGCAGCCCCCAAAATATTGTGGCTTCACCTCAATGTTGCTATTTCAACGTGACAACTTAAATTGTTTTGCTAAGATGGTCCAAGAATGGTTTCTGATTTTTTTTCCCAATAAAAGCTTGGTGGCATTAACTTGTTTAAGGAAGACTTGACTTGGGGAGAGGTTTACCACTCTTAAGTGTGTCTATGATTACAGCAGCCTATATTGGTGCAAACAGAAATGTCAACTGAATTTTGTAGTGTCTGCTTCCTCGGATCAAGAAAATGGCAGGTATAAAATCTTTCAGTTAAGAAAAAGTCCATTTAAATTGATAATACAAAAGAAGTTCTTAGCGTACATTTAAGTATTTTGAAATATTAATAGTATATCAGTAGGAAAACTTGGGCTTATATTCTTTTCAGTTCCAATTTAATTCCCAATCTCTATCTGAAGTTAGTGGTGGTGGTGGTTGTTTTTAATACAGGCAACCTTGACTGGAGTTATAAACTCTTATTAAATGCCACAATCAACTTCTTTTATTTATCTGGGACAGTCCATAACAGAAAAAAAATGCATTTCTAAATTTCTGAAAGCTGCAGTTTTCTCAACCAAACAATGCTCAACCAAGCAAATTCCTTTAAAATTTGAACTGGATGTTCAAGTTTCTAAACTTTCTTCCAAGCACTTTGAATAGAGCTAAACAAAAATTAAATGCAAGGGATTTTTGTTTCTACACTGAAAGATTTGTACTCCTGTTTCAAAGTATCAGTGATTCAGAAGACAGCAGAAAACAGTAGTGGAACCTATATGGGAAAGACTAGAACCCCGACTCACCACACTGTTAAAGATTCCTGTTGTAATCTTTGTGGTGCAAGACAAGGAACATTAGTTTATATCTACGTTGAGTGGCAAAATATGGGATTCCCATCATAAGGTCTAAAAACAAGATAGATGGTCTGATTTGTACATTCCAGGCTTGTCTCAGTGCAGGCAAAGCCATTCTTTCTTCCAAAATATATTACAATGACTGATCGTATGATCAGTCTACAACTATAAACACATTTTTTGGAATTTGTCATGATAGCCCTAGTCCAGAGCAAGAAAATGTTAGTCAATCAGCAAAGGGCGACACTTGGCAGCATGATTTTCGGAAGACAAGTGGCCCCAGCCAGAATAGCCAGCATCCAGGCAAAAAGACTGTAGCAGATGCCGAGGCCAATCCCTATGACGAGGAATCTGCCAGTAGCAGATAAAACAAAACAGAAGCCTTTCCAATCCTGATGGTGGCTTATCCTGCGTTGTTTTCTGCTTGTTCTTTTTTGTAGATGCCCCTCGGCGGCCTCCATGGTAGTGTTGGTGAGTATGCCCGTTCACTTCCAAAGCTCTGAATGATCACTGACTACAGCAAAGCAAGTCCTACTATCCTGTCACGTTATCCAGCTTTTACAAGGCTCACCCCTATTTCTTTTAGTTCAGACCCCACAGCCAGCTAAGGGAGGATACAACCCCACATCCCACCCTTTCATTTGACTGTTTTATTGTTTCATAGCCAGAGGAGGGTGCAAGTTTTTCTTCATCTCACTGGAAGCTCACTATAGTTGCTCCTGCTGCAATTTTAGCCAGGCAGATTTTTACACATTCCAAACTTCAGATAATGGAAAGGCTGTTCCTTAGAACAGCACAAATGAAAGTTTTCCAAAGTAGATGATCTAAGTAGACTAAATAAAGAGGGGAAAGGTTGCTCAACAAATACAGAGCTAAAATGTGGTGTAGTGGTTAAGAGCATGGGACTGGGCCTCAGGCGATCTGGGTTCTAGTCCCTGCTTGGCCATGGAGCCAATTGGGTGACTTTGGGCCAGGCACAGGCTCTCAGCCCAACCTACCTCACAGGGTTGTTGTTGTGGGGATAAGATGGAGGAGGAGAATGATGTAAGCTGCCTTGAGCCCTTTGTTGGAAAAAGGCAGGATATAAATCTGGGGGGGGGGGGTATGTGGAGGAAGATACATGCATTTTGTGAATATTTTCACTCTCCTTTGTGATGTCCCCTGTTGGGTCATCCCCCACCTCCAGTGCCCCAGAAAAGAACATGAATAACAGATAACAAGAGGAAGAGAAAATACATCCCCAGAGGGCCTTAGTCTGATCCAGCTGGGGTAACAACTGGAAAAGGCCATGCTTCCCAATAAAAATCCAAGGTAACAAATATAAATTTGGATGCCATGTTTTTGTCCTGCCTTAAGTTCAGTGCCTCACTGTGCACAGCTGTGCTTGACTTAGAGCTGGATCGTGGTGAAATTTTTTACACTTCACATTGGAGAGCAACTCTCTTTCAGTATTACAAGACAAGAAGAATAAACTTGGTTCTCTGGGCTGTCCAAAGAGATTTCCTGTGATACTGTCTCTTGGGCAGTCAGATGGCTTCATTTGATCTCAGTGAAAGCAGGCTGACTGTTTGGGACCATGACATTGTTCTCTATGTGATCCCTGGTTGGCTGGGAGCAAAAGGGACAGCATCCTCTTTGAGACTAGTGCTTGTATGAATTGTGTCACTCCAGTGCAGTGCCAACAGAATTTTACTGGTGTGACTGATTTCTACAGAAAGCCCATGACACCAGAAAATACTGTTGACATTGTGCTAGAGGTAGGTTACACTAGTACAGTTTAATTTACATGAACACTAGTGCTAAATAGGATGCTGCCTGTAGTGAAAATCTTTCATGTTAAATGTGTGCTGAAATAGAAGGAAATTGGGAAAAAAACAGTTCAAACTGGTTCCTGAAGCTGTGCAAGGGTGGGTTGTTGTCAGCTCTTACCACCAAACTTTACACTGAAAACTGGACACTGCGATTGCATCACCACACTGGTATTAATATGTATTGCAAAACATTAATTGATTCAGCACAGCTCAACTTCAGCATGTGAGACCAGTTCTTTATATAGGCCTAGAACTAGCATTTCTGTTAGATGCATGGGACAAAATTTCAGTCAAAGCTTTTTGCACAACTCATTCGTTACCCGCCACCATTTTTTCTTGATCTTTTCTTTGAAGTAGTCAAATTTAATACAAGCTCTTACTAATTTCTTAGTAGTTACATTTGTCTAAAGTTATATGATAGCAAGGTCAGGGGAAATGTTTACTGTTTTATTTGTTGGCTGAAGAAATGAGAATTTGCCTTTTTTTTTTTTTTTTTTTTATTTTAGGGATAAGAAAATTATTTTTTTTTTTTTTTTTTTTTTTTTTTGTTTGTAAAAATAATAATTTTTTTTTTTTTTTTTTTTTTTGGTATGCTAGGGATCAGGCAATAATTACTTATTGGCAGTAAATATTTTTGAGATAGTTATAGTATTCAGATCTTCTAGTGATTTTTACCTTGGATGTTTTCCTTTTCTTCTGACATATAGGAGCTACAATTGCATATGAATACAAAATTTCCCATTGTGCAGAAAATGCAGCCTTTGCTATTCTATTCATTACTACTGTTACAGTTGTCATTATTGATATTGGTCCATGCTGACCACAGCTGACCCATTCTTGAGGTGTTTTGCAGCCTTCCCACCCATCTGAGAAGGGTGCCAGCCAATGGGGGGGGGGGGGTATCTCCTAGAGCAGTGCTACATTTTTCCCAGTAGTGTCCACTTCTGGACTTCCCTTCCAGTACACCAGAACCCTCCCACTATCACATCTGGACTGGATGTTCCAAAGTCAGGAGGATCTCTCATGCAGTAACTCCCTGGATGTTGCTTTGGTTACAGCTAGATAAAGAGTCCTCTGTAATAACATAGATCTTCTTCTTCTGTGGCATAGTGTGCATGATGTGGGTGAGGCAAAAGGCAGTCCTGTTCTTAGGCTTCTGTCTCAGCTGGCTGGAAGAGGGTGAGCCAAGGTCACGATCAGGGATATACAGTGGTACCTCGGCTCATGAACGCCTCAGTTCACGACCAAATTCGGTCGCGGACAGAAATTTCAGGAAAAAATTGCTGCAGGTCGTAAACTCTGCATCAGGTGATGATCGTGATCATGCCTCTCCTCGCTGCACGGGTGTGATCTCAGTCATGCTCAGGGGAGAGATGGCCGCAATTGCGCCCCTCCTCCCTGCCTGAGCGCGACTGCGATCGCACCCCTCTATGGCTGGGAACACGGGTGCGATTGTGGTCATGCTCGGGGGGGATGGCTGCAATCGTGCTGAGGGGGAGATGGCCGTGATCATGTGGGGGGAGATGGCCGCAATTGTGCTCGGGTGGGGGGAGATGGCCATGATCGTTGTTGTTCTTTGTCACTTTGCTTCAAAGTTGTTGTTCTTTGTGATTAAAAAAGAAGAGTTACAGAACAGATTAACCTTATTTACATTGAACCTTATGGGGAAATTTGACTTGGCTCATGACCAATATGGGTCACGACCAGAGTCATGGAACGGAGGTACCACTGTATTAGAAAATAAGATAATCAAGACCATGTTGAGTGAGGCTGTAGAGAACTTGGAATGCAAGTAAAAGACCTTGGTGTTGGATGGAGATAAATGCCTTTTGAAGGATGCATGCTTTGTAACAGTGCAAAGAATACTGTTCATAAAATCAGTGTATATATTGTATAATTAAAATTCATTTAGGAGTATTTTAAAATAATCACCAGTTCTCATAAGCTAATGTTTTTACCCTGGTAATAATGTTTGCGCACTGCCCAGAGTGCGTTGGCTATTGGGCAGTATACAATGAAATAAATAAATAGTGTGCATTATGATATAATACAGTACAATACAGCATGGTTTAGGATACAAAG
This sequence comes from Varanus komodoensis, assembly GCF_004798865.1. Taxonomy (NCBI): domain Eukaryota; kingdom Metazoa; phylum Chordata; class Lepidosauria; order Squamata; family Varanidae; genus Varanus; species Varanus komodoensis. The sequence continues at coordinate 36,632,994 of NW_025335568.1, forward strand.
CCAGGAGCTGGGCTGAGGACTGATTCAGCCATAGAGCATTGTCTGTAGCACTCTTTAGCCTGGGGTTCAGAAGTCTTAGCCGGGGAGAAGGTGGATTGTGCATTTATCTGTCTGAACAATCTAGAACTATGCTGTGGTTACTCGATCTAATTTTGGCTTTAAAATGAACAAATAGAGATCAACAAAAGACCATATGGCTTTGCTTTATAAACATGTGGTTCTTGGTGTATCTGTTTATATTTCATAAATAGGGAAAGCTGCTTTGAGCTCTCTGGTCAAAAAGTGGGATATAGATCTAAATAAATACATAAATCTGTACCAACTTGTTCACTTTTTTCTGCTCAGACTTCATGTAACCAAAGCAAACATCAGCAAAATCTTAACTCATACAGAGAGATTGGTTAGGAAACTAAATAATTTGTCAGAAAGAATCATAAAGTAAATAGCTTTTTCATTTTCAAGAAAATAAGAACCAATTCAGAGTTGAAAATGTTCTAAATCAAATGGGATTTCACCTATAAAACCAATTAATTGCAGTCTCAATAGTAAGAAAGCTTTTTAACAGAGCCCAGTCATTTTCAGATAGGTGCTAATGTATAGCATGTATTTACATGTTGCACTAATTTCAACTTTCCGCACGCTGCCTCTGTATTCCATTCCCTTGCCTATTCCCTATTTATTCTAGCAATAGATAAAAACGGACACAAGCCCAGTCAGATCTGTAATTAATCTGGGTAAAATAGTTCATTGCAAGCCAGCCTTTAAGCCACTTCATGTGCTTAGTGATACCAGGATCTTGCATTGTCCTTAATGCCTTTGGGCATACCATTCACAGCTTGCATCGGGCTTATGACCAAAAGCAAGGCTGATTCACAGTACAAAGGGCAGAGAAGGCCTTGTACTTTGAAATGGGATCTCTGGAAAATGGAATTTCCATAAATGTTTACTTATGTATTTAAAACTTTTATATGCTGTCCCTTGTGCATGGCATCTCAGGACGGCTTACAATCCTTAAAATCAAAATACAATAAAAAATCCATATCTATATAATAAATAACATGTTACCAATAAAAAAGTAAAGCAAAAGTGACTGTTAAAACATTAAAATACTAATTTTTAAAATAATGATTAAATAAAAAGGTTTTGACCTGGTGCCGAAAAGAATATAAAGTCGGCACCAGGCAAACCTCTCCAGGGGGCACATTCCACAATCTGGGCGCCACCACAGAGAAGGCCCTCCTCCAAGGAGATGTCCTTTTTACCTCCTTCAGGGAGGGTTCCTGGAACAGGGCCTCTCCTGTAGATCTTAAGAGGCGTGAGGGCATATAAGGAAGGAGGTGTTACTGACCTGCATATGTTACTCACCTGCATATTCCTCAGTCCAGCTGCACTATCAAGATTCATCACCATAATATAATTGTGTTGTGTTTTCTAAGCATTTTAAGTGCTTGTAGGTTACTTTAAGCATTCCTACTGTCAGACAACTAATAAATACTAATAAATATAGCATTTAAGTTCAGGTTCAACTTGGAACTGGGAATAGCCAGATCATAAAAGGCTTGTCAACGTGTCTTTCAACTTTGCTTCCGTTATTGATTGTAAGATAACAGACTGCCATCACAGTTTCACACATGATTAATAATGTGAGAAAGCTGGAGCAGATGGGTAATAGCTGTGGTTATCACCTGGACAGATAGACTTTTGGATGCCTGTTGAATTCTGCAGTAGAACTATAATCCCACTGAAAGACAAGTTCATGCGGAAGAAGGCTGTCAGTGGCTCCTACTTCTGATGGTGCTAAGCTGCTGATGGCTGTAAAGGCAGAGCCAGTATGCCCATGTGCACCAGTTGCTGGGGAACTTGAAAAAGAGGGGGCTGTTGCACTTACGGGATCCTATGAGCAGCTGGTTGGCCACTCTGTGAACAGGATGCTGGACTAGATGGACCCTTGGTCTGATCCAGTGGGGCTTATGTGCTGGAAGAAAATGTGTTTGATTTGCAGCAGGAAATTACATCCAGTGCAACGTCCACTGGGTGTTGAGATAGCAAAGGAGCAGGATGGTGGCTGGAAAAACTGGGGAGAATTTCTGAGAAATGGCATCTTGCTTCATAATTGTCAAATATAGAGTAGATTCCAGTTTAAGCATTAGCAATTGATATGGTTCTTTTTGTTTAGCATATGCAGAATGAAAGCCTAATAAGTCTGTTAAACCAGTTTAGCTGATGTGGTGAAAGCAGGTATTAGCAGTGCAGCAGCTAAAATTACTTCCAATTCCTGGGCCTCAGGGTAAAGCTGTGTAGTTTCCTGACTATGCAACATGCACACTCATGTGCACGCGCACACTCCTGCACTTATTACAAGAAAAGCATTGCACAGGATCATGTTTATTTCCCTTCCTCTCTAGCAGCTGAAGGAGAACCTTTGTGCTGAATGGTAGGTGAGTTATTATCATTGCCTGTGCTGTTGTAGGACTTTGTCAGGATGGCATCTGGAGTTTGGCTGCTTTTGCAATATCTCTATTTTGTGAGTTGCTTTTTGACCACTGCTAGGCTTTCTGCAAGTGAAACTTTTGACCTGGAGATTGTAAGGCTACTTTTCTGATTCTTTCACACTGAACAAGCTTGTTAAAGAAATGGAGGACAGGCCCAGAAAGGTCCTTTCCACTTTCCCACTTGGCAAGCACCTTCACTGCATGAGATAAGCCAGTTGCACGAATTCAATTCACTCTGATGGTGGGAAAATGGAAAATCATATCAGTGATACTTACCATGGATAAACCTGATCCTCCCACAAGCCTCTAATCAGATCTAACTTTAAAGTAGATAGAGTGACCTGTGCAATTACAATGCATGCTCAAGCTGTTGGAAACACACCTGACTGTTTTGTAACTGTAAGGTTCTTTATTTGGGGAACTACAGGAGAAAACAAAGCAAAATATTTTGTTTTCTGAAAATAACAGTACTAAAAGAGACAAAAGTCTTGCATCACCTCAGAAGCAGTGTGAAGAAATCCCCGCAAAAGCTGCTGCAACACAAAGATGCAGGATGTGGGGTGTGACAGTGGGGCAATGCCTGCAGGGGCTGCTCTCCTGAGACAAATTAGCTAAGGAAAAGTTAGGAGAGGTGACAGGACCTATTCTCTCCCAGAAACAAACACATTTCACCAAAGTCAAAAGGAAGTAGTAAGTTTACTTTACTCCACCGGAGGCAAGGATTTCCCCCTCTTATATTTAATTTATATCCCACCTTTTTTCCATGTAGCTCATATATAGCATTTATAGGCTATTCATGTAATTTCACAGCTAGATACTGATCAGAATCAGACTTAATTAGCTTCAGAAATATTACTGTGTCATATTCCGGCCTAATAGATCAGGTACAGAAATAACTATGCTTTCAATACTGGCTGATGAAATAAAACAGCATCACAGGAATCCATTTTTAACCCTAACCAGTGTCCCCAATAACATTGTTAATGCATTTCCCCCTGCAGCATGGTATTTGAGAAAGGCTTGTGCTTGAACTGTGCAACTTTGCATTTTACCTGTGAACACATTTTCCCCAAATCATCCAAGCATTAATCTTTGGGTTGTTGATATTGTTTGCCGTGGTACACTTACGAGATTAGAAGCATTTTATTGACAGTAGGCTGCATTTGTTTAATCCACCCCCATGGGAGGCTGCCAGTTGAACTTCCTGGGCCTCTGAATTGTCACTTTTTGGATTTGTGTCAAACCACTGGATTGCTCATTAATCCATGTGAACAAAGCAAAATACCCTCCCTCACATTTGGTCCACTTTTCGTGTAGCAGTATGTATAAATGAAATATACAGGGAAAAGCTGCAGGTGAACTTCACAAAATAACTTGTATTTTATAAGGATGCACAGGATATCCTTTAATGTCAGCATTTCAAGTAGCATGTCTGATGTTCGCTACCCCAAAACAAATTACTGAAATATATTTATCTTCCTAAGCATTTGCCTTATTTTGAGGCTATTAGAGACCCTTTTTTTTTTTGTACACTTAGCTGCTACCATTTTTCTTCTCTGCCCTCACTGCTCTCAGGCACATTTGTACACAGTGTCATTTGATTCAGTTGGCTGTGATCAACAAAATCGTGTGAGTCACCCCATCTAACTGGATTAAAGAGCACTGCTCAACAACCAGGAAGAGGACGGTGAGGGCAAAGAAGAAAAAGGAAAGTGGCACCTTGACGAACAGCATTATGAACCTTTTGGAAGGCACTCAGAAAGTGAAAATTGCACAGATGGGAGGTACTGTCTGGCGCTTACAAAGCTAATATGTAACCAGGACAAGACTTCCAGGATGTTACCATGTTAGTCTGTTTTTCAGAAAAAAACAGTTTCTGTTGAAATGGACTCTAGTCCACAAATGCTTGTGCTATAATAAATTTGTTAGTCTTGAAGGTTACACAAGACTTGTTACTATAGTTGAGATCATATGACCTATAAGACAAAAATTCTAACTTAAATAAGTCAGGATATGCATAAGCAGTATGTGGGTCACACAGCCCTCTTATTCCTGTTTCACCTATCCCTTTGCATTGGGCAGTGTCGTGCGGCCGAGGTGTTCCTTCTCAACGAAGCCAACAAATCAAACAGTTGAAACTAAAGTCCTTTATTCTATGAAACTTTGCAGATAAATTAACAGAAAATGACAACAATGATAATAATGATGATGATAATGGTGAAGTTGTCCTCTCTTTCTGAGAGGGATCAGATTACGAAATGCTTTTAACTCGCCTGGGCCGCCCCTCCTTGGGTGGATATGACAAACTTCTCTCCCCCCTCCTTTCTAACTCCCTTGTCTCCAATTACCCTAGTCTGCGTGTCCGTCTGCGAGAGCACGCATCTTCCAACCCCCATTCTCCTGGGATAATGCCAATTGCTGTGTTCTCATGGCCATTATCTTCAGGCTGCCCAACCATTTCCACAGCAACCGCCCAACTGCCCTCCGACTGTATTTCACTATCACCTTCTGCTTGAATCCTGTTCTCCCCTGCATCTTCTTTGCTTTGAAAAACTTTGTCAGGGAGTGGCGGGGGGGGGACGTTTGTACAGCTGGCACCAGATGCACATCTTCCTGCACTGAATCCTGGTTCCCGTGGGAAGCCTCCTTCTCCCCTACGTGCGCCAAAGACTCGTCTGACAGGAAGGAAGCTGTTATTAAATGTAAATTTATGATTTCAAAGTCAAATGCAAACCATAGTTTTAAGATGGTTTATAATCCTGGCTTGTTTGGAAGCAATTAAACGAAGTTTGCTTTTCTGATGTAATGGGAAATGATATAGGTTCTTCACAGTTAGTTTCTCCTATGGTGCAACAAGAGCAACAAAGCAGGAACAAGGAGGTGGGTGAATCCAAACCTACTCACTCCTTTTCTCTAGAGGTCTTCACACTTGAGATACCCGAGGAAACTCTTTTCAATGTGAAACATCAGCATGGAACCCATGTTTCATGTAATCTATTTTATTGAACAATATGTTACAATGAATGTTACAATGATACATTTCATGCAATGTAAACAAACTATAAATGCATCAATGACCACTTTTAGTTCTTTATTACTTAGAACTAAATAATACTAAATTTACTGAATACATGCTAATGTTAGTATAACATCCCTAAGAAATATAAAAATATATTTCATTTTAATGACTTGGATGTGCTTATTTTTTGTCACAAAGAAAAACAAAATTTGGTGTAATTGATGGCAGCTGCAAGCATATATCTGCATCCATTTTATTCCTGTGTTTTGTTTGTGTCACTGTATATGTGGAAAAAGCCTTTTCACATAAATAAGTTTTGACAGAAGGCATATGAATCTTTACTGCAGGATCATATATTTCAGGATATTTACTGCAAAGTTGCAACCAAAAATCAAGACATTGTTTCTGTTGGTTCTTAATTGTTAAGGTTGAATCTGTAGATCTATCAATTACTTGTTCCCTCTCTTTTATTGATAAACTTCTCACTTTGACTATGATTAAGTGGGTTTTTAATCCAGTCATATGATTCTGTTTGCACTGGAAAATATTCTCCAGTGGGTTTTTTGTAGATTTTTTTCAAATTCTTGAACAATTTTGTGAAGATTCAGATTGTTTTGTATCAGCAGTCAGTTAATTTTTCAAAACAGTTTATATCTTCTTTTCTATGTTTGAAACCCATAAATCAGTTTTTTAAAAATAAGGCATTTATTTTATCATTAACTTTAAATATATGAATTTTAGTTCCTTGGAGGAATATAGTTATTCTTTTTTAAAACTGAAAATATATCTGCAAGATTGATATTCCATCATCTTAATCCATATGGTGCCATGTATTTGTAAGCAATAATCATGTTTCAGTTGAGTTAAAAAAATCTTCACCTCTTCTTTCAGCTCATAAAACCTGCTCAGAATTTTTCCTCAGGGTAGTCAGTGTAGCTCTGCCTGTAGGAGGGAAGTTTTGTGAGAACTAGATAGCTCCTTGCAGAGTAATGAGAATAATCTTGAGCTTGTCATAGTACATAAATTTGAAAAATGTTTTTTCCTACTTTTGAGCTCTTCATATATACACTGATGATATTCAATGTATTTGCCTATGAACCCTGTGTGGGTGGTTGCTCTCCATAATTTTACAAGATTTAGACTACTACTGTTTACAACTTTTTTGCATCTGACAGATATGCCATTTGGCTCATCTTCATTTCCAGTCCAAATAAAGCCAAAGCTTAAGCCACTTTCTTCATTTTTGCATGACAAGTTTCCAGAAATTGATAGTGAAACAATTGCAGATGTCTGTGAAGAATGTTCATGTTTTTCTTCTGTTTGTTCAACTTTTTGTAAGTTTTCTGGCCTTTAAGCAAATGCCCATAATGAAGGGCAAATCTATTAAATTAAAATTGTTTATTGCGTTTTTTTAATCAGAAAATCTATTTGTTGCATAAACTGAGAGCCTTTTCACACATATCCTTAAAAATTCAAACTTACGTGATTTGAAGTTAATTATTACTTGCGTTTAAACAGCAGACTTTTTTTCTTTCTGATTTGTCTGATTGGATTTGTTCTGTGGCTAGGATTGGCTAAGAAGCCACCAGGCAATCAAGCTCAATCAAGTTTGAACTTAAGAACCAGTGTCCAATTAATATGCTTTTAAAAATATGTGCGTAATGACTGAATCAAAATGAGTGAAAGCCTTACTTTGTCTCAGACTTGGCTCTTTCAAACAAAGCAACGGAATGAATGAAACTTGTAGTTTCAGTGTAATCATAAAAGTAAAGTGTCATGTTGAAACCCTGGATGATTCTCATGGAATCTTGGGGTCCCAGGAATACAGTTTGAGTATGGCAGTTCCAGACACATTTGGGTGTGATCTCCCCGAGGCATTTTTATTGGCAAGTTAAGACATGGCTCACTGGTCTGTCAAATGATGCTCACGCCAAACTGCCCTTCTTGCTCTATATCTGTCATTGTACCCAATATATCTTCAGATCGGTTGGAGCATGACTTTTTTGTATGTTGTCTTTTGTACGCTGTATGCTAAATTTGTGATGAGAATAAGTGGCTTTTGTTGGCTGGTGGGGAGAATGCCTGATCGTAGAAGCTAAGCAGGGTCAGGCCTGGTTAGAATCTGGATGGGAGACATGAGTCGTACATTGAGTAGGGGGGTGGACCCAATGGCCTTCTGGGCTTCTCCCAACTGTATGCTTCTATGGAGAAGCATCCTTTCCCTTGGCAGAGCACTGTCTGGCTTTGACAAAAGAGTAGCAACTCTGAGGAGACGAGTCGGATCAGCCTTTGGCTGTATTAGTGTCAACGGTAGCTTCTCTCTCTCTCTGTGGATCGGCCACTGAACCAGAGAGCGAATGCAAGGCTCTTTGCCCCTCCCCTCCCCTTTTCTTTGAGGAACAACTGCATGTCTACTCAGAAAAAATAACATTCTCTTCCATGGTGATTACTCAAGGGTTGACTTCAGCTGCACTTCTTCATGGGAAAGTCAGCAGGGGAGTGGGACTGTACTTGCCTATAGAAATTGCTTTAGGGTGGAAGGGAATCAGGGTACTGATCTTGCTGTCTCCTCTCCACAGGAGGTGGGGCAATGGCAGCAAACAGCACCACATCCTGCCCTTCTTTCTGCATTTTCTTCTTCTCTGTGATTTTTTGTGAGGGAGTAAAATGATTTTTTCCCCTTTTTAAAAAACCTAACTCCTTCACAAATGCACATAGCTATTGGGTTGAAAAAACAACACACCTCTTTTAAAAGGGACATCTTCCTGCACAAAACCCCTTTCCAGCTCTTCCTGCTTCTCCCATATAATGCAATATACACCCATATAATACAATTTAGTTTTGTTTTTAATTATGCAAAAAAAAATCCCTTTCCAGTCATGACAATTTTAGTGATATGGTTAATGAACATGTCTGTTTTTTGTTATTTTTAATTGTCATTCTAAGAGTATAACAGTATACAATAAGTGCATTTGAACTGGTCTGAAGGAAACCCTAAAGCACTACCACTAGTAGGAGCTAAGCTTCGCATACCTTAACTTGATTACAGGCTTAGAAGGTGTTGATTACACTAAGCTAGGCAATTAGGCATAATCACATTTTTTAAGTTCTTAAAATGAATGTTTGACAAGAACTTGACATTTAGTTTGCAACAAAATGAAGAAAGAAAGAAAGAAAGAAAGAAAGAAAGAAAGAAAGAAAAATTTAAAATATTAAAAAGCAACAGTATAGTGTCTTAATCTGAAAGATAATTAATAAAATGAGTTTAGTGTAGCTTTTCCTCCATCTGCACATTTCCTGATCTGAAATGTCTTACTTGGAGTAAATTCCTCTGCTCTCACTAAGGGCTTGCAACTAAAAGGCCCAAAGTTAACCAAAAACCTTCCAGAGAACTTAGGTTATTGGGCAGTATAGAAACTACATAAATGATAATAAATGATAAATAAAAATCAACACTGGCTTTCTCTGATCCACAGACTTAAATTCTGAAGGCATGGTCAGATTCAGAAAACAACAGTATGTACAGCAGGGACTTCATGAGATTCAGTTTATCATCCTGGGAATATGCCAGAGCTGCATCCAGTCACAATGGAGTAGGTCTGCTTCCTCCTTCCTTTCCCTTGAAATGGATAGGGCAGATTTGAAATGCAGTGTTGAAAAGAATGTGAGATGTGGCTTGGATAGGAGAGAAAATGAATGGAAGATTAGACGGGAGATAACTGGGCTAAAGGATGAGTGAAAAGAAGTGGTCGATATTATAGGATCCATGCTGCTGAATGGGGGACTAATCCAAGATTGAATTCAATGGTAAGAGGAGTAACACCTGGACACATGCAAAGATAAGATGCTAGGAAACAGTGCTGTTGTTCTCCTGTTCTACTTGTGGGTTCTGAAAAGCAGTCCACTGTGTAACAATATCATTAGACTAGACAGACCTTTGGTTTGATTCAGGCTTAATGATAACACAGAAGGAGGGGATATCAAAGACCAATCTATGTAGCAAAACACAGAAGAAAGATAATTTTACAGTAAAATTATTTTATAAGGCTCTTTTTTTTTGAAAGGCAATTCAATTTATTTCTATTTTATTATAATTGTCTGCTTATGAGCATTTATAATGGCAAAAAAGCAATCTGAAAATAGAAGAAAGTTTAATAATAATAGTAACAACAATAATATTATTATTATCCCTGTCCTATGTTTGAACTTTTTTTATTACACTAAGCAAATGTAGGTAATATAAATTCCTGGTGCAATTACCTACTATAAGCTGCTAAAACATTCACATACCTTCAGAGGCAGTGGTATAATATGTAGTGTTGAAAAGAAGCACAGAACCTATTCCCTGCCATTCAGTATAGGCTGTACAGGCTAGGTTAATTTCTGGTTCAGCGGTCAAGAGCAGTGGCAACTGTGTGTTCCTTTAACATTGAATTATGGTAGTGTCTGATTATTCATTGCCTACGAAACTTGGAACAGTTCTTGAGATGCTGTATGGAACATGTATGGAATAAAGAAGCACTCATGACTTGTGCCTTTTATTCCTGTTTCCCTCAGCCTAACCTACCTCACAAGTTTTTGGTGAGGAGAAAATGGAGAAGAGAAAAAATCGTGTATACAACCCTGGGCTTGTTAGAGGAAAAGCAGGCTACAACTAAAGCAAACATGTTGTTGTTAGTTGTGAAGTCATGTCTGACCCATCATGACCCCATGGACAACACTCCTCCAGGCCTTTCTGTTCTCCACCATCCCCCGGAGCTCACGCCTACTGCTTCAGTGACTCCAACTAGCCACCTCATCCTCTGCCGTCCCCTTCTTCTTTTGCCATCAACTGTTCCCAGCATTAGGCTCTTCTCCAGGGAGTCCTTCCTTCTCATTAGGTGCCCAAAGTATTTGAGTTTCATCTTCAGTATCTGGCCTCCTAAAGAGCAGTCAGGGTTGATCTCCTCTAGGACTGACGGGTTTGATTGCCTTGCAGTCCAAGGGACTCGCAGGAGTCTCCGCCAGCACCACAATTCAGAGGCCTCAATCCTTTGGCGCTCAGTCTTCTTTATGGTCCAGCTTTCACAGCCATACATTGCAACTGGGAAAATCATAGCCTTGACTATACGCATTTTTGTTGGCGGTGTGATGTCTCTGCTTTTTAGTGTGATGTCTAGATTTGCCATAGCTTTCCTCCCCAGGAGCAAGTGTCTTTTAATTTCTTGGCTGCAGTCCCTGTCTGCGGTGATCTTGGAGCCCAGGAAAATAAAATCTGTCACTAAAAGCAAACATATGCATACATAAAGATTTTATTTGTTTGGTTGTTAAAGATCACAACATACTTTCCAGGCAATTTTGAGAGTTCATGTGTGATTGCAGGTGAAATCTGGAGCTCCCACTTTCCACAACAAAGAAGAAGTGCCCATCAACCTCATTAGTTTTCCCCTCCTTCTGTGTTATGTAAGAAGTGGTGCTTGGTGATACCCAGAAGGAAAGCTGCCCAGATCTTCAGCACTGAGACTTTTCTTGGAGCAACTCTTTCTTCAAAGAAGCTGTTACAGGGAAAAAAAGAAAGGAAGGATGAGGAAAAAAGGAAAAGAAAAAAAGGATAAATCAACCCATGCCACAGATGCATGTACATTTAGACTCCAGTCCAAATGTAATAAATTCTGACAGTGGAGGGGTGGATATTCTTAAAGGTAGTGATATCAGTCAGAGCATTCCCTAGAAGCAAAAAATTACAAAACTCAGGTTGTCATATTTGGACACATCATGAGAAGGCAAAACTCGCTAGAGAAGGCAATCATGCTAGGGAAAGTCAAAGGGAGAAGTCAAAAGGGAAGACCAAATATGAAATGGATTGAATCCATAAAATCAAACACAGCCTTTAACTTGGAAGAACTGAACTGAATGTCATGGATAGGACATTTTGTAGGGCTTTCATTCATAGGTTTACCGTAACTTGATGATGCATAACAACATTGTCATAATACTTCAAGAGATTCAGTGTAACATGGAGAGCCATTGTGGTGTAGTGGTTAAGAACATGGGTCTGGAACTCAAGCAATCTGGGTTCTAGTCCCCACTTAGCCATGGAGCCAGCTGTGTGACTATGGACAAGTTATATACTCTCTCAACCCAGCCTGCCTCACAGGGCTTTTGTTGTGGGGATAAGATTGGGAGCAGCAGGAGGGTAAACTGCTTTAAGTTATTTTTAAGGGAAAAAAGGCAGAATATGTATCTAATAAATATTATCTTTTTTTTCAAAACGTTTCCACATGTAAACACTGATTGACAGCAATTTGCAAGTAGTGCAGTTTTTGTATAACCAGAGCATGGGTCAGATTAAATACTCCTACTGATAAGCAACCTTATTAAAATGTGTTTTCCATTTCATTAGCTATTATTCTCACCCAGTCCTGCCTGGGCTTGCTGCATGCTTAATGCGTCCAAAACTCAAGTGGCCAAGTTCTGACAATGGAGAACTAGAGGAGAACAACAGAAATCGGGTCACTAAGTTGTGATCAACTTCTGTAATAATCTGTTGAACAGGTTCAGTCAAAGTAAAACTGGATATTACATGACTTTTAATAAAACAGCAGTATAACTAGTGCAATGGTCCTTTAGACTGCAATCCTACACAACCTAGAAGTTGGTTTCATTGAACTCAATAGAACTTACTTCTGAGTTGATTTATATAAGACTGCACTAATATTCAGCAAAAACTTGGTATTGTTCAATCCAGTTTCTCAAGCCATGAAAGTCATGGTGTTCTAGTGGGTAATATAGGATAGATTGGAACTAGGAAGACCTGGGTTCTAGTCCTCACCCATCCATGAAGCTTACTGGCTGACTTCAGGCCAGTCAATGATTCTTAGCCTAAATTACCTCATTAGGGCTGCTGAAAGGATGACATGAAGATAAGGGTCCACCAGTTGAGGCTCTTTGGAGGAAAATCAGAGTATACATGTAATACATAAATAATAAGCTGAAGAATTCCAAGTTGCTTGGTCTCTATTAGTAATTTGTTTTCACAAGGGTATGAAAGCATTTTGAACAGATCTTTTTTTGCCATGCTTTAGGATCAACCTGGTTTTCCTCCTAATAACCATCTTAATATATATTTTCTTATCCAGTGTAAACATTCCCTGTTGCTATTGAAGTCACATTGACTGATGTTTGGTAAAACTGGCAAACCAAACAGGGTTCAAGTGTCTCATCCTCTTCCAATCTCCACCCATAAAGCAGCAAACAAAACAGTAGATTTGATGCGACCCTCTCTCACTGCCCCTTTCAACCCTTCAATAAATTGAAAACAATTTATTCTAACCAAATAATAAAATGAGAAAACCATCTTCCTGTCCTCCCAAACCATAAAACTTAATTAAAAGAAATCAATTCAGAAGATGCACTACTTAGGTACTGCTGAGAGTTAAGGGAAAGATTTTTTTTAATTAATTTGCTTTCATTTTGTGGTACTGGTCTTTAGAAGTCACTTGTATATATGCTGAAGAAATTATTACAATATCATTGTAATTGATCAGTTGTTATGCATACTTGTTTTCGTATTGCTGTAATATTGTAATCCCTCTTCATCACATTGCATGGAAAACAGCATACAAATACAGCAGTACCTTGGCTCACGATCTTAATCCATTCCAGGACTCTGGTCGTGACCCAAATTGGTTGTGAGCCAAGTTAAATTTCCCCAAAAGGTTCAATGTAAATAAGGTTAATCCATTCTGTAAACATTTTTTAAATAAGAAAAATGTGAAGCAAAGTGACAAAGAACAACAAAGATTGCGGCCATCTCCCCGCCACCCTGAGCACAAGCACGGCCATCTCCCCGTCCCCCCAGCACGACCGAGATCGCACCTGTCATCCCTGCATGCACCCGTCATCCCGGCGTGCTGGGGGGTGGGGGGAGACGGGCACAATCGCCGGCACAGTGGGGGAGGGAGAGACAGGCGATGCGCTGGGGAAAGGAGAGACGGGCACGAACGGGGCACACTGGGGAAGGGAGAGATGGGCATGAACGGGGCGCGCCGGGGGAGGGAGAGATGGGCGCGATCTTGGCCATCTTCCCCCTTCTTCCCCAGCACGATCACGGCCATCTCCCCACTCGGGGGGGTGGGGGTGGGGAGATGGACACGATCGTGCTGGTTGTGGGGGATGGCCGAGATTGCGCCCGTCTTTCCTGCAGGAGCGCGCCTGTGATCATGCACATCTTCCCTGCACAAACGCAACTGCAATTGTGGCCATCTCCCCACTGGGGGTGGGGGGGATGCCTGCGATCTTGGTCACCACCCAATGCAGAGTTTGCAATCCACATCAAGATTTTCATGGAATTTTTGTTTGCGACCCGATTTGGTCATGAACCAAGGCATTCATGAGCCAAGGTGCCACTATACAAATTCAAGTGGAGAGGAGGCGATTATGGAGGACTGGCTACACTTCCATGGAGTCCCGCATGAATGAAATAATATTATACCTGTTTCTCATTCACATGGAAACTTGGAAACACAGAAACAGAGCAAGTCAGATGGGTCTCCTGGGCCATCTAATCTGACCTTCAGCTCTGCTCATGACATGCCTATCATGTTATTGATCTTTCTCTTGGATGGATTCAATAAACTCTGGGTTGAATTCATATCTAGTTATTTATACATTGAGCCCATTTAAATCAATAGAGCTCAAAGTTATGCAAGTGTGGCTGACCTGGTTAGCTCTAATCCTGTGATATTCAGCCTGAACAGCAAATTAATCCTAATTCAGCTATGGGTTTGATGAATTTCAGTAACTAATTTCTAATTCTGCTATCCTTCAAGCAAGTAAATACATATGGACTGGCATGACTGGCTGATGTGTTCCTTGTCTCCAGTAGCCTTAATTCATTTGTGTTCATGGGTAGGATTTAATTAAAACACTGAAACATTGTTCCCTGCCCCCTCAAGCAGCAGAAAATATTATCTTCCACACTGATTGCCAGAATATGCTTAAAATTGTTGTTGGAAGCTGAAGTACGTAATCCAGTCGAGCAACCTTCATCCTGCATGAGCATCTGGTACTAACTTTCTTTAATGTTATCCAGCTTTTGAGAATAAAAATAGGGTCCATAGACATGCTTCTCAAAACAATGTCGTGATGCTAATGCACGACTCCAGTATTGTGGGGGGCAACACTGAAAAACATGTTTGCAATTTTAAAAAGAAAGTGGATCGCTAGAGTGGAAGAAAGTATTCACAGGAGGCAAGGAAGGCTCTGCCTGTGAAGCAGGTGGTGTGTAGGTGTGCATGTGAGCCAAGTCCAGAGGCCAATAGTTGTTCATACCTGAAGGTGGAGGGAATATGAACTTAAAAGTTCTTTTAAAAAAAAGTGATAGAGATAAATTCAGGTCTCTGCTGTTCCTGGGTTTGGTTTTTTGTTTTTTTTAATAAGTTTTATTAGCTGCTCCTGGTTTAAAACAGGTGGTTTTCATTTTGTTCTTAGGGAATGTGGCTGCTCTAATTGGTGCTCCTTGTAAATCCAGTGCACATTGCTTCGGTCACTGCAGAGGGCAATTTATATGTTTTAACAGTAAAGATGAAATAAAATGAGTTCCAGGCTGCTAACAGCTTGGAAAAATTGCAGAATATCAGACTAAGATCAAATACATTTAGCAGAAAGCTTTAATGCCCTTCCAAGGAAGCTCTGATGCATTGAATCAACACATCAATGGGGCCAGTCCATACTGCTTGGTTCAACCACTGATGTTGCCCAGGTGACTTCATGATCACTTTGAAGCAAGCAGTTCTGCTTTGGATATTTTAAAGGTTATTTGTGAATTGTAGCCATTCAAATACACAGGACCACCCAGATAGTAAAATGGTCCTTGTAACTGCAGCAACATTTTCATAGAGCAGGATTTACCAGGGAGCGACTCATCTTTCATGTGTGACTAAACTCTTAGGTTGTAAGTGTGTGCTTTCAAACGACAAAAACAAACAAACAAAAAAGCCTTTAAATCCTATTTTCTGTAACTGCTGGCCTAACTTTGATGGGAACCTAACTGGCATTAGAAAGCCAAAGATCAAAGTTTTGCCATTGTTAACTCCTCTTGAGTTGCATTTCAGGAAGAAAAAAAGCTAACCAGTGGAGACACTCTATCTAATGTTCATTTGACTTCAAATATTTCTCTAAAGTCTGATAGCTTTATGGTCAATTTTCTGACAAAATAATAGGATTCCGTATTGTAAGCCAGGTAATAAATCTCATATCTTGAAGCAGAAAAGGAAGACTGACTAGACAAAACCTTAGTGAATGTTTGATGTACTGCAGTTAAATCAACTATGTTGAGATGCAAAATAGTTGTACAACTTCCACTCTGAGAGCAAGAATAGGATAGAAACGTGGTGCATAAACATGCTGCAGAACAAGAGGCACTTCCAAAAAGGGTGTGTGTGTGTGTGCAGGGGGTGCTCTGTGGAAAAGGAGAGTGGGGAACACATCCCCCCAAAGGCACCTCCTGCTCTAGATTGTGTGCACCCGTGAATGCAGCAGGATGGGAAAAGCTGAGTTCTTTTGAGACTCCCACTTGGCTAGATTAGATCCAAATTAAGTAATGTATCCTCCTTGGCCGAGGGAGTTCTGCTGACCTCTTTAAAGAAGATGGACAGTCAGCTGCTTCTGGGGATTAGGCGTTTGAAGACACTGCATCTCAATGGTTCTGCTCCTGACTGATTTTGGAAAGTGGACCAGGATCAGGTTCATATTTTGGGGGTGCTCTTGGATCCAGCTTTGTAACTAGAGGCACAGGTGGACTTAGGAGCATGGAGCGTTTTTTTTCCATAGTGATGTCCAAACCGTGTTCATATCTGCACAGAGACAGGCTAGCTGCAGTCATCCATGCTGTGGTAGCTTCTCATCTTGGCTGCTGTGGTGTATTATACATAGGGATTTGAAAATGGTCCAGAAATTTCAGCTGGTCCAGAACTGACTATCTGCATGGGCTGATTCAAAGTGCTGGTATTCATATTCAAAGCCCTAAATGGATAGGCTATTAAAAGAATCTTCTCCTGCAAAGATCTTCTCCTAATCTTCTTAGTGTTCTGCTGGGACACTAAGATCATCCTTAGCAGTCCTTCTTGGGGAGTCCCTGTCAAAGAAAGTGAGATTGGTGGCTACTAAGAAAGTACCTTTAATGTTGTGGCATCCAATTGAGGAATGAACTTCCCAGAAAAGTTCACCAAGTGGCTACATTATACTTTTTTCCAACATCAGGTAAAGATGTTATTTCCCAAACATTTCAGCCTTTCAATTAGTTTTAAATCCGTTACTGTATCTTTGCATTGCTGCTAGGTTCTTTTCCAGAGTAGTTTTCAACTTTTATATTGTACATTATGTTTCATTTTATACGCTTAATTGTTGTGAATGGCTCAGAAAGCGTCAGTTAATGGGCGGTATAGGTATGTAATAAAAGAATGAAAACAATTTTAAAAAATGACTCATGCCATCGGTATGGGACCGCCCCTCCCCTCCCCTCCCCTCCCCTCCCCTCCCCTCACTCTGTGCTTGTATTTTCTGCAGCCACTTTGTAGCTCCTGTCTGTGAATGTATGAAATGGTCTTAAGAACATTATTAGTTCTCTCAAGAAACCCATCCTGTCTCACTGCCTTTACACAACAGAAAGGTGCCTGCTCAAGATGGTTGCAACTTTAACTCGAATGTCAGTAGGAAAGGGCCAACAAGTTTACTGAAAATAAGCAAAAGCCTTTCCTATCATATATTGATGGGTGTTATTCCTTAGCAAAGAAGAAATAGAAGGAAATCTATTTTTCTGTACCTCGAGTGACCTAGAGACATGTCACTAGAAATTATTGCCTCTTTCTCTTGGTTAACTGATGCTTTCAAATAGATTTACTGATGGCTGCCTTCTTGGGACTGATAGGAGTTGTGATCAGTTTCTTCTTTGTTCCTGTGTTTGCCTGAGGCAGTCTGAGAAGTGGGAGAGCTATTTCCCTTGATTTCATCCATTGCCATCTTGGGCAGCTTGAATCCAACATTTCAACACCTGGCACATGCTGCTCTGCAGCATAAATGAGTGTCCTTGCAACTCCACCACAAATCTTGCATTTACACCCAAATTTAGCTATAGTCTCCCCACCTGTCCCAATCTTCAGTGACACATTTCAGCGAGAAACACACCATGTGTCCCTTCCAATTGCACATCAACTTTCAGAATCATGCATTTTATCCTTCCAGTGGTGTCACTTTTAAACTCAAAGAGCACTACTGAAGCTCTGACTGATCTTTCCATTGCACAAGTGCTGGCACCTTATGCTTCCACAAACAGTTGTGTAACTGCATTTGTGAAAATCAACATTAGTTAGATCCTCCTTTTGTACACTGACTTTTAGATTCAAGATGTAATCACCATCATCAACCTACTGGGCTGTCCTGATGAAACAGAAAGTAGCTTCTTACTCTTTTGGTTACATAGGAAGCATCCCAAGCACACATAACATTCCCACAGCCTTTCTTCACATTCTTAAGAATCTTAGTTGAGCTGGGAAATAGATTTTTATTTATTTATTTATTTATTTATTAAAACATTTCTATGCCGCCCCTTGCCGAAGCCTCGGGGCGGCTCACAGCACAAAATAAAATACAATAAAATACAAAAATAACAATATAAAATTAACAATATAAAATAAATAACATAAAAAAGTCACCCTGGCCAGATTGGGCTTAGGTGTTATTGATACTGATGTAGGTTTATCCTCTAACAATAGATCATTTAACACATTTGTTTAAAATGTATAAAATATTAGTATATTTGAATTCCTTGAAGGAAACAGTCTTTTAAATATTTGTACTGAGTTTTATTTTTTTAACAGTTTGTGTAGCATTTTTGTCTTTTAGCTGTTTGTAGTCTGCCCCAAGAATATTAGATATTGGGGTAATTAAAGATGGAATGAATGAATGAATGAATGAATGCTCATACCTTGCTACTCAAAAGATCCCCAGCTTCAAATGAGCAGTGAGCTGGTATCACTGAAGTACCCTATTGACCAAGTTTAGTTGTATATCTATCCTCCAGTATATCAGAGTAACCACCAGATTTTCTGTTGCTTTTTCTCCCATTTTCTTCCAGTCAGGAACTAGCACATTAATTTTCCATTAGAGAACATTAATTCTCCTTTTGGGGCCTTTCGAGTGAAATAAATCCGGGTCCCAGATTTTCTTCTAGATTCATACCATAGCCAGCAATATTACAGTAGCTTAGATTCTGAAAGATTAGAAAAATGTTCTAAGTCCCTCCCTGTGATATGATTTAATACTTCAGAAGTAAGGTCCTTCTTCACCCTTTATGAATGGTAGATTTAATGTTCTTGTCAATATAGCTATTCCCTTGATTATCTTTATGACCATACTCTGTATCGATTCACAGTAACAAGCAAGAGTCAGTTTCTAATAGTGCAACATTTTCTTTTAGCAAGTAGCTTCTCATTCTGTTCAGCTTATTTCCATTCTTTCTGTGCTCCAGGAACATTGGAAAGGGCAGAGTCAGCTTTTTTCTTTTCTGCACAAGGCTTTTGTTTGTTCACTGGTGATATTTTTTACTCACAGGAGACTGCAGATCCTCCAGGATCTTTCCTGTGCTTTGCAGCCATTCCCAATTTTGTTTGCAAAGGAAAACGTGGCATTATTTAGAAATTGTTCCATGTCAAGCTTATGTATTTTCATGAGATCCACTATACTACAGAACCACCTTGTGGCTTGTGTTATAGACCATACAGGAAGACCAAGGAAAGCCTCAGAGAAATAGACAGGTATAAGATCTTCATTGCAGTCAGGAATCTGAAAACTCAGTAAAGTGGTGGGCATAAAGCCTCCTGTAGAGAAACCCTCTGATCTTTGGTCCATCCAGCCCAGTAGCATCAAGTCTGACCGGCAACAGCTCTTCAGGCTACAGTCATGGAACCTACGTACCTTCCCTGCCATATTATGAGTTAGATTATTATGAGTAAACAGGCAATTAAAACATAAAACATGTCTTTTCCCTCCAGAGTCACCCTCATATAAAACTATATACCAAAAAATTGCTGTGCAACAATTTGTAAATTTCCTTTGCCTGCAATTTACCAACAGTGGCAAAACAAGCACCTAAGCAAGCACTGAGAGGTGGTACCATGGGCTATCAGAAGCTTCACTTGGAAGGGATAATTATGTTTGCAATACTATCAGTTTCAGGAGACCATGCTTTCACTGAAAGTGTGCAGATCTTGAAACTGTCTGGTGTCTGAGAGAACTGCCTTTAATCTTGAAACATGGATTTCAATTGAACAAGACAGCAGTAGACAAGCAAGCAGTGAAACCAAATCAGCTGGGGTTGACATCAATCCATTAAAGGTGTTAAAGATAAGTCAGGTCCTATTCTGAAGGACTGAGTGTTGTTGGATAACCAAAGGAGGCAGGACTAGCTTTGGCTGAAAAAGGAAATGGCAAGAACAAAAAAGCTGTCAAATGCTACATAGACCTCAGGTTGTTCTGGAAACAGAGAGGCCCCTTGCAAAATAATGCGGTCAATCTATCATCATCATTAGTAGTATTATTACTTTCATTTTGATACTGCCCAGTAACCAATACCCAGTTGTCTCGACAGTTGACAGCAATTGTGAAAGTATTTACATGGCAGATGGGAGGAGGGCTAGAGAAATGTCTCTTAATTCCAGCAGCTCAGAACATGAAGTGTACATGCTTTTGAAACAGATTGTATACTTTCATACCTGCTATACTGGAAGTGTGCACACTTAAAAGCATAGGAGATGCAAACAAGAAATAGATGTCTGGATTCATCATTCATCAGGAAGCCAGGAATCTCTGTAGCTTCTGTACTGAGTGTAGCATTGTAACAATCACAGGATTACTATTACTGCATAATGCACAAAATGAACTTATTTCCATGATAATAAGAACTGTGTTGCTTTTGAACCAATTATAAAAGATTTTTAGGAAGCCAGGTGCTGCAGGGTGACTGTTGGAAATGAAAGGGCCAGTTATTCTTGGCATACATTCCAAGGTCAAAGCAGATTTGGACACCTCAGATGCAAAGGAGCCTTGGAAACCAGAATGCTCAGACATTGAAATGGAAAGGCTTCTCTCCAAAAGCAAAGCGCGCGCGTGCACACACACACACACACACACACACACACACAACGTCCTGTGAGGTGTTCAGGCAGACATTGAAAATAGTCAGGCTTTGCAACTGCGGGCAAGGGGCATGCGTGAGGAACTCCCACAGGCAACTGAGCCTGACCCCAGGATGAGATGAGAGAGAGGTCACTCAACTAGCGGGACAATGCGCAGAGAAGAGGCCTTTCTGTCCCCAAAAGGCTCTTCTCCAAGGGAAGGGGCTGAACGGTACTCAAGGAAGGTTCTCAGAAGTAGTTGCTAGATTGGGTTCTATGAACCGCTCTGCCCATTCTCAGAGACTCTGTTGATTCTGCTCGTAGGAAGTGCACTGGAGAATAAAGAACTTTTGCCAAAGAATGGTCTGTTGTTTTGGAAGAGCGAAGGGGAAATCCTAGTTTGTGACAGTGGCTTATACATGTGTATAAAAAAAGCGTTCATTGTTCAGAATACATTCCTCCAACACTATCTTCAGCAGCAAAAGTATTTTTGAAGCCGTGGTTATGAATGAGAATGTTTCTACGTGACTTTTCCCTGTGCATGTGAAATAGAAATGGTTTCTGCTAAATTCCATGCTATTAAGAGAATTCAAAATTGACCTATTGTTGCAGGCCCAAATCACAAATGCACTGATCTGAATGAAAGGGAAACACAATAAAGCAAAAATTTTAATTAACCCTTAAATTATACCCATTGCCGCTGGTTCATTAGCTAGTTGGGTCCCTGAAAGCACTTTATTGATCACAGCATAGGAACTCAACATTACAAATTCGGGGCCAGTTTAAAAGTCGTGATGTCCCATTGGGGGTTAACTTAATCATGGGAAGCTGTGATCTGCCTCATCATATCATGGTCTGGATTTTTAAAATCAGTTAATGGGATATTGTTTGAGTTTGCAGGTACAGGTGCTTTGTTTACCAACTTGTAGCTAAATTGTTTTTATATTGTGCATAATGTTATATTTAAAGGTATTTAATTCCTCTAAACCACCCAACTACTGAAAAAATACCTTTTCTAACAGGCATTCTGAGGGTGGTAAACTGGCATTCTGTAAGAAAAGCTGTTTTTGTACAAGATGGCTTAGAAATGTCTTAATAACTCTGGAAGAGTTTGTAATATGCCTCAGCCTATACTAGAACTTGATGAAGACTCTTTCAATTCAATCTGTCAGAAAAATTCAAATTATACAGATCATCCAAGTAAAAAAAAAAAAGAAAAAAAGAAAGCTTCTTGGTTCATTTTGGATCTTGATCAGAAAGTAGGCAAACTTTTATTCTAATAGATAAATGCATCAGTGAAAGATTTTGCAATCAATGCCTTCCAAGTACTCACTAGAAATGCAACATAAGGTCATAACCCTGTGCATGTATAAGCAGGAGAAAGTGCTACAAATCCCAGGATTCCTCATCCAGCCATTCCAGTGCAGATTCTAATGCCAGGCAGTTAATTCTGAGGCACATGCAAGCATCCAGACATGGTACTGTGTGTATGCGCATGCACACACTTGTGTGCAATGTGCCCCATAATCTCCTGCAATTCATTGATATTTCTGAGCAGAAGTTGAATAGCTCTCAGAAGATAAGTTGGAAAAAACACTGCTTTAGCACATTTGCACTAGATAATTGAAAAACTCTGCTGCTGGGAATGTGTGGGGGATGAATTTGAAATAAGTCACGTTGACTTTGAAATTAATTTCCATCTAAGGGTATTTTCATGCACAGTCTTGTGTGTGCAATAAATGTGCCTTGTTTTTTATTTGCAGAGCACAGTTCAAACATCTTCCCTGAAGGTTGCTTTTATGCTGCTGAGATAAGTTACAACAGAAAAAGCCACAGTATTTTGTTCTTTCCCTCGATAGCACATCCTGTGCTATTACAATCCAAATGTCTCCAGTTACTGCAGTTTCTATCTCAGTATAAAGGTCTGATGGGTACAGTGACCTCAATATTCCCATAATGCAGGGTACAGTGTTTCTCATAGCTCTAGTCTATCTCTTTCTGCTTAACTTACCTTTTCTGAAAATACTATTGCATTGTTGGAACAGGTACTTCAAAAGTCACTCTGCAGCACTCCATCTGAATTTTGGCACCAAGAAAACCGTTAGTCTACAGTATGTCAAAGGCATAGCTATTTTTACATATGGCACAATGCTCCCTTTGTTGTCACAAATTAGTGACTGTATATTTTGACGGTGTGTCATTTTCAAGGTGTTTCAAGCTTTAGGAAACTGAAGCACTTCAAAAGCATACTCTGATGGAAAAGCCAGTGAGCAGGCTCAAGAATACTGTAATGAAGCAGTGGCCTCCTTCTTTTTCAAATCTAGATGTAAATTATTAGCTCTGATCAAAGGGAGAGTCTGACAGAAGTAGCTTGAGCTTTGCAACAGCTTTCCACCAGGCATGGCTCAAGCCTCTGCTAATTCTTCTGTATGTAGCGCATTTGTGATAGACTCTGCTTCCTCCTGCTTTGCCATTGTGCTGTCTCTCATGGATTCATCCTGCTGTTCCAGTTTGCCAAATCTTCTTTAAACTTTTGCTGTCCAAGTTCTATCACTGGGGTTGCAGCTGCTAAAGTGAACTTAATTGATGTAGGATTGCTGTGTGGTCCTTTCTTTGCAAACAGAGTATACCTGGTTAGGCAAGATTGAGACTTCCCTGCCTTTGAAAAGACATAGGATGACTGTACTATATATCTTTTTAGCATAGCAGCTGGAGCATTTGTAGTTGTATCTGTCACTTATTTCAGGCTCTGGAGCAGCCACCAACCACCTGGTGCCCCCAGATACTTTGGACGTCATCTTTTATCAGGCCCAGCCAGCTTAGCCAAGAGACAGGGATGTTGGGAAATGTCAGTCAAACTATCTGAAGGGTGCCATGTTGGACAAAGCTGCTTTAGAGTTCATGTCCATGATGGTGATTTGTTGCATTTCTGATCTACACAATAACAAAAGTTCTCTAGGTAAATCAGTGTAGTTATGTGAGCCATCACCAGCAGCTGATCTGAAGCCCAGCAGGCTACACCTGGTTGATGTCCCTTCCTGACCATGGGAAGTAAAAAGTCCAGCTGTGCTTGCAAGTGAACTGCCCTTCCACAGCAGTTGGATGGGGATGCATCCACTGCAGCTGGATCCCCACCTTTAGTTCTGGTGAGAAGACTCACAATCCCCAGAAAATGGGAAAATGTGCTATCTCTAAAGAGTGCCATGTGTTGAGAAGAACAGAAGCAGTCCCAATTTTAATAGCATCGTATCACCATACTTAGGCCAGTATGACGCCCCTTCTGAAACAGAATAATGGAAATCTTTCACTTGCATCATCCACACTTTGTTCCAAAAATCACAATTGCAGCAGGGTCTGTAAATGTCTTGTAGCATTAGTTCAAGGGGGAGAGGGAGGAGCTGCCGTAAGAAGGCAGTGCAGCATTTTCCTAGAAGGAAAACCATATCACTCTACTTTGCTGCTAGTATCAGGTATGCTTACCATGGATTTAGTCCTCCACATAGCAATCAGAGTGGCTTAGTGTGTAGAAAATCAAACATAGAGTAGTTCTGTTTAAAAGCATGAACCACAACTGTAAGCAGTTCTATTTGCTCCAGTTGGTTTGTTCAATAAAGTCTTTGTTAAAAGAAAGAGAGGGATCTGAGAGCCACTTGGCGGTGATCTTAGAGATGTGTGAGAAAATCCAGTGGATTTTCAATTTCCCCACTCTCATAATTCCAGTTCATTCACCCTGTGTTGGCACTGACCCTCTGTGGTGTGAGTCAAGCCACTTCACAGACTTCCATTTCTAAGATGGGCCATAATTTGCAGCTTTAAAAACCAGCTTACCCCACAGAAAATAACCTAGGGAACTTTGCCTAAAATAAATCAATTTGTGCAAATTGGACTTCCAAATATGAAGTCCTAGCATAATTTGTATTAGACTACAAATCTTGTGATCCCACTACAATTTTCACATACCAAATTACAAAAACCATGTGGTTCTAGTGCATCTTGTTCAAATCAGATCATCCAAAACACAATTTGCATTGGGCACACATGCTTTTTATCTGCACAAATTAGCTGATTTTACACAAATGTAAAATTGCAAATAGCAGCCAGTCTTACAGATGGATGTCTGTAAAAAAGGAAGAGGAAGAGAAAGAATCTTTCCATCTCAGCCCACTCCCAATTATTGAGCTCAAACATGCAAGAGTTTCCTGTTTCAGCACATCCCTAGTTGATCCCTTTTGAATAGTTATTCACAATGTATAAATGTATGCTTAATATACTGCATGAAAATCCATTTGTCATAAAAGTGATTATTTTACTGCTGGGTCAGAGTATTCAATGGTACTTTTTTCCAACACTGAGCAGGTGGAGGATGTTGAAGGTTGAAACAGTGTTCAGGTGTGTGAAATTCTACCAACTTTTGCTCATTGCTTAATAAGTCACGGTTGGTTGGTTGGTTGGAGATTTACTATGGCTTTAAGCAGGGCACTGAGCCACTGAGAATAATGCACCATCATGATGACGGTTACAGGGGAAGTTGACTGCCACATGGGCTACAATGAAATGTTAACACCTTTCTGTCATTTCATTAAAAAAAAACTCTCTAAAGGAAAATGGGCACTAACAAAGGCACTAACAAAGAACACAGTCTAATGGCACATAGGCAGCATCCCAGAGGCATAGGATGCTTTGGATCTTCTCCTCTGGATCTTCAGTCCCTCCTAGATCATCCCAGCTCCCATGGAAGCCTCCACAGTGGACCCCTATTCTGAGGCTGGAACTGTCTTCTGACCTTGAGGATGGAGAGTGTCAGGCACATGATAGTGGAGCAGAAGCGGTCATGGATCTACCAGAAGGATCTTATTTATTTATTTATTTATTTATTTATTTAAAACATTTCTATGCCGCCCCATCGCAACAAAGCCTTGGGGTGATTCATAACACATAAATAAATACAGAAGTAATAAAATAAATAAGTACTAAATTATGCAATAAATAACACCCCCCCCCAGTGCATTCTTGGCTAAAAAAACCCCTAGTTAATAAATAATTAACAGTTAAAATAAGTTTTAAATAAAAAGGTCTTAGCCTGGCGCCGAAAAACAAATAACGACGGCGCCAGGCAGACCTCTCTGAGGAGCCCATTCCATAGATGGGGCGCCACTGCAGAGAAAGCCCTCCTCCGGGTGCTTTTCTCAGGCTCTGTCCCACTCCTGGCACAGGGTTAGTACTAGGTAGACTCTAAATATTTTTGTTATTTAACAAAAATAAAACCTTCATGGAAGGATGGGGAAGTGGGATGAAAAAAGCAAAAATAAAAAAAATCCTCCACCCTTCCTTCTGCCCTGCCACAAGAGCCCAGGAGGGGCACTTCTGAGATGAGAGTGCTCTGTCATTTAGCTCATGGAATTACCAAGTCACCTTGCACGTCAGCCACTGAAACCTGCCCTGCCATGCTGAAGTGTCCATTCATGGATAGGATTACCATTAAAAGGCATTTTTCATCGGGTCCTCTCTGGGTGCATTAGCCATCTCTCCCAAGGCAATTGCAAGGGGCAGAAAATACCCAAATGCATCTCAGCCAGGTACTGCCTTGCACTGCATATTCTTAATCATTTAATATGACAGACTTTTCTGAGATAATGATAGCAGTTTCCCTAGAAGGTGAAGCATTACACAATTTCTGAGAAATGCTATAAAGTATATAGACACTACATTTATAATGTGCTCTATAAACTAAATTCCTACTTTTGCTTTCTTCCTTCCACGGTGCTGCCAAAAGACGCCACAATTTAATAAGCTTCTTCTGTCACTGTTATACATAGGTTATCACTCAGTTCCCTTTATTTGAAATGAAATGAAAACCCTTTATGAAATGAAAGCAGATGGCGCCATTTTACACTGTGTTCTTCCCTGACAAAACTATTATGTCTTATCAGAGCCTCATTCCTCCCTTCACTCTTTATGTCACATGCGCAAACCTTTACAAGAAATTGCTGCCTGCCATCACTTTTCTTATAAAAAGAAAGGAAGGGAAGACCTTACTTTATGAGGTCTGAACCTTGCTTCTATCTGCCAATTGCGAGTCTGCTGAAATTCAGTATCCTTGTATGTTATTGCTATGATGAGACTGCAGTTCTCCTTCTAACCTGGTGGTCTCCTAAAACTTCCTGCATCACTGAGTGCCAGGCATGACAGCTGGGGCTGATGGGATATGATGTCTAAAGTCCTGGAGGAGATGGGGTTTAGGAAGTCTGGTCTGAAAGTTTTACAAAGTATTAAGATTCTTATCCAGGCACAGTCTGCCTCTGACTAGTTGCTGTAGGTCTTTTCCAGTGTAGATAATGAAACCTAAGAAGTGGTTGCATTATTTGAATTCGCAGTATTTGAAGTTACAGTTCTATGTAAGATCTGGTGATTGGTTCCAGCTTGATGGAAATCAGTTTGTATATGTTTATTAATAAAATAGTACAATAAAAATAAAAAGAATATACATTTGGCCTTCCATATTTGTGGGAGTTAGGGGTACAGGATACCCATGAAAGTGGAAAAACCACAAATATCTCCAGCCGTCCCCCACAAACCTTAACTCTCAATACTGTTGACCAAATGGGTACTGGAGCACTTCTCCTCTCCTCCTCTCTCTGTCTTTGCACCCACTGTTCTTTTTTCTTAATATACCATAGATACCGCTATATAAGACCACCGCCAGACTTTGCTTTTCTATTTCTGGTTTCAAGGGTTGCTTTATATTAAGTGGAAAACAAGTGACCAGGAAGTATGTTTCAGAAGAATACCCGTATATATTGGATATTTTCTACTCTACATCCATCATCTGTGATTTTCTGCAGTAGGCTGCAAAACTCCAAAACAAATCCCATTTAATTTCTTACGGCAACTCATGAATAATCAAATCCGCAAAAGTTAAACCCACAAAAGTTGAGGTTTGACTGTACTTATAATTTAAATTTATTGTTAACAACAACAGAGTAGTTACAGGGAACCTTGCTGTTATACACCCTACGGAACTAGATCCTTTACGCAGTATAGCATAACATTGATGTAGTTTGTGCGTGGCCCAGCAGACTGTCCACTATAAATCGATACAGTCAAAATACAAGTGCTTTAATGGCACACATCTCGTCTGTGGGATAAACCTGGCCTCTCAGTGTCTGCCTGAGCCAATGTATTTTGCTGCTACTTCCTTATCTATGATTCACCAGCTTTTCCGTAACATGCACGAAAGCCTTTTCCTATCTTTATTTGCTTAGGTCTATGAAAAGGAGAAAGTGCAAAGTAGTGTAAAGAAACCATAGAGTTCAGAGACAGGTACACTGAAACACTGAAGCAGCAGTGTCTAAAGCCCTCACAGTAATTCAGTAACCTCAGCTACACATGCACTAGCCTCACATTAACTGAATTTTAGTTGCATTAAATGTGACCTGGTATCATTTTACAATTTGCATTAAATCAACTATTGCATTATTTGAACTCACATTAATCATGTATAGGTAGCATGTCTCTTCCTCAACCAGGCTCATTTCCACCCCACTCCATCAAGACCTTTTAACATAGAACTTAACTGTGGCCTGGCCTTTAATCTTGACCTTGCATTAACCAGAGAGAATGCTCTGGCTCCAAAGCCCAGGTTTCCAAGAATCTTGGTAAGTCTTGCTAGCTATTGTGCTAACACAGTGAGCCCAGGGACATACCGTATTTTTCGCTCTATAAGACGCGCCTGACCATAAGACGCACCTAGTTTTTAGAGGAGGCAAACAAGAAAAAAATATATATTCTGAATCAAATGGGCACATAATCACCGGCACATTCCCCATCACTTCCCCATGGGCTGCACATCTGACAGACTTACTGCACACACACATTCGCTCTGTAAGACGCACAGACGTTTCCCCTTACTTTTGAGGGGGTGAAAAGTGCGTCTTATAGAGCAAAAAATACGGTATGTGGGAAAGATCTGGGGCTTAAGAGAAGAGGGGAAGTCGTAGACCACATCCAATTCTTCAGTAATCCAATTCTTCAGTACAACCAGAAACTGCTATGATGGAAGTGGCTGCTTTAGCTCTGTTCTTATTTCACTGGCAGCGTTTGGTCTGAGGATAAATGAGATGAGCAGATCTTGCTACTAAACCTGAGAACTTTGAAAAAACTCTAGAGAATACCAAATAAACATTCACAAAACAATTGTCAAGCCACAAGTGATTTGTTTTCTTATGCTTTTCCATAAAGTTCACAAGCCTGGGTAATGAAAGAAAAAAATCAAAATTGGATAATTAAAAGAAATTGAATTAATGTAATATATTTCAGAAATCTTCAAACGAGATCTTTTCATACAACTATAAATCTTCTGTTATAGAATGAAAATGCTGTTGTACTTGCTGGATCTGTCTCATTATTAGATGTCTGTGGTTGTTTGTTACCTATTATTAGTTACCTATTTGTTACCTGTCCTGAACTGGTGCCTGTCCGAGGTAATGGGCTGGATGAGGGGCAATAAACTGAAGCTCAATTCAGATAAGATGGAGGTCCTGTTGGTAGGTGATTCGAGTTTCTGGGTAAGTGACTTGGGCCCTGCCCTGCACAGGGTTGCACTCCCTCTAAAGGACAGGGTCCGCAGCTTAGGAGTACTCCTCGACCTGGAGCTGTCCCTGGAAGCCCAGGTGACGGCAGTGGCGAGGAGCGCTTTCCTTCAGCTTCAGCTGATCCATCAGATGCATCCTTACCTGGAGGAGAACTGCCTAGCAACAGTGACACACGCACTGGTTACTTCCCTCTTGGATTACTATAATGCACTCTACGTGGGGCTACCCTTGAAGACAGTCTGGATACTTCAGATGGTGCAAAATAGAGCTGCCAGGATGATGTCAGGGACTGGTTCTTATTCTCACATAACTCCAGTCCTCTCTCAGCTCCATTGGCTTCCCATCGAAATCCGGGCTCAATTCAAGGTGCTGGTTATTACCTATAAAGCCCTAAATGGCTTGGGACCAGGATACCTAAAGGAACGCTTTTTTCCCTACATGCCCTCCCGCCCCCTAAGATTGGCAGCAGAGGCCCTCATCTTTGAAAGATGTCAGGAGACAGAGTACTCAGAGGAGAACTTTCTTTGAGGTGGCGCCCCGACTATGCAATGTGCTCCCCAGAAAGTTCCTCCTGGTGCCATCATTATATGTTTTTCAGCGCCAGGTCGAGACCTTTTTATTTGTCCAATATTTTAACATAAAGTAATTTAATTGTATTAGATGTATTTTATTTATTTTAAATAGATTAGTTTTATGCTCAGTTGTGGAATAGTTAATTTATTTTATTTAGGATTTGAAATAATGGTGTAAGCTGTCCAGAGACAACAGTGATGGATGGCCTACAAATTTTCTAAATAAATACATACATACATATATACATACATATTATCACCAGGAATTCCTGAATGCCTAGATCTGTAACTGAATTAACTGCAACATGTTTGGCACTATGAATGGGCCTTTACACGATAGGTAATATTTAAAATTATTATGATGGAGACAGTGCAAAAATCCTTAGTACGCACAGAAGTTCATGTGTTGGACTAGAAGCTGGCATGCTTTACCACTCTGAGTCTAGTGCCCTGTGATTTGGGGCTTTATTGTGTTTATCTAATATTGGGGCTTAGGGGCTTTATAGTTACTTGGGACTTTATCATGTTCAGCCAAGCAGAAATCAAGGAGAAATGGCCTTCATAAGTGTTGGTCTATAACTTCCATCAGCCCCAACCTGCATAGCCGTGATGGGTATTGCAGTTAAAGACATCAGTCATACCAGATTGGGAAGGCTGAGCTAGATTCAGACCTGACTTCTAAAATATGTGAGCTGGGTGGCAGGAGATGGCCAGTTGGGCCTCTTTGCTTTGGAGTTACTCTTGAGTATCCCTTTCTTAGCATCAGTGACAGCATCAAGATGTCAGTTATTATCACCAACCCATGAGTAAAATTTATCATAACCCTACTTAAAGTAAACCTTTTGAAATGAATGGGACTGAAGTTAGGCATTGGATTGTACCCTACTTTACAGACTAAGTGCTCAAAATATTATTTTGCCTTTAATGGAAGGTGTTGCATGTGGCAGGCACCTAGCTGTATAGCAGAAAAATTCTGCACATGTCTGTGTAAGCGTCATTGCATTCAATAGGGTTACTTCCAGGTGAGTGGCATGAGAGTTTCATGGGTTTTCCCCCCTTATTTGGAGTCCCTTTTGTATAATTTTAGTTTGTTTTGCGATTGCAGTTTGCAAGTTCCAGTAGCTCCTTGAAATGGTCCATGTTGGCTAGAGAAGCTAGAAGAAAGATAGACATGTAAAATTATCACGTCAGTAACTATCACAATAAAACAGAAATAAGATGGAAAAATAGTGGAAAAATATTTAGTGATGGGAAGTAGAAAAGGGCATGGAATGCATATGAATAAATTCTTGGCAGACTTGGGTTCAAGTTCCCACTCAGGTATGAAACTTAACTGGGTGACTTTGGATCAGTCACTGACTCTCAGTTTAGTCACTGATCAGTCTCACGGGGTTTGTTGAGATGGTGAAGAGGAGAGAACCATATATACTGCCTTGAGCTTCTTGGAGGAAAGAGTGGTATACAAATGTAAAAACAAATCTGTTGCTATTTCTTCTTTGTATTTGCTTAATGTTGAAACATTAGATTTGCTTAATGTTGAAAATGTGGTAACAGTTTTAGAAGATGTATAAATGCCCTGGACGGGGTTGCACTCCCTCTAAAGGACAGGGTCCGCAGCTTGGGAGTGCTCCTCGACCTGGAACTGTCCTTGGAAGCCCAAGGGACGGCGGTGGCGGGGAGCGCTTTCCTTCAGCTTTGGCTAATCTATCAGCTGCGTCCCTACCTGGAGGAGGATTGCCTAGCAACAGTAACACACACATTGGTTACTTCCCGGTTGGATTTCTGTAACACGCTTTATGTGGGGCTGCCCTTGAAGACAGTCCGGATACTTCAGATGGTTCAAAATAGAGCTGCCAGGATGCTTTCGGGGACTGGGCATTATTCTCATATAACTCCAGTCCTCTACCAGCTCCATTGGCTTCCCATCAAAATCCGGGCTCAATTCAAGGTGCTGGTTATTACCTAAACTGCTTGGGACCAGGATACCTAAGGGAACGCCTTTTTCCCTATTTGCCCTCCTGCCCCCTGAGTTTGGCAACGGAAGCCCTCCTCCAGGAATCCTCTGTGAAAGATGTTAGGAGACAGAGTACCCGGAGGAGGGCCTTCTCTGTGGTGGCGCCCCGTCTATGGCATGTGCTCCCCAGAGAGGTCCACCTGGTGCCGTCATTATATGGTGCCAGGTTAAGACCGTTTTATTTAACCAATATTTTAATATGCTTTAATATTGAATTTTACTGTTGTATTTTCATTAACCTGCAGCCAGAGTGGGTTGTCAATTTATTTATGCTGTAAGACATCCAGAGACACAGGGAATTGGACAGCATACAAATTGTATAAATAAATAAAAAAAATAAAAATAAGGGAAAATTAGCACATGACCTAAGAGTCATACATGATTCTTCTAGACAAGATGGCTCCTAGCATTACCAGTCAAAAGACATTGCATAGCTGTTCTGTTATTAATGAGTTTTTGTGGTCAGAAAAAAAGTTGGAGGAAGCAGTGAGAAAGCTTAAGAGGGCTACAAATGGAAGATGAAGTCATCCTTTCCTCTCCTGTAAAATTCTGTGAATGCTGCTGGGTAGAACACACCCACAAACAAATCCATCATTTATTTATCTGTTTGTTTGTTTGTTTTAAAGGAGCTTTTTCAAGGCCTTTTCTCTGCATCCATACGATTTGAGAATCCCATTCCTTCTTCCTTCCTTCCTTGCATTAAACACTCTATGTGACTTGGCTGTTACAAAGTGCAACAGAAAGTGCACAAATAGAAAGGTGTAATATGAGCCACCACTGATTCGTAGTCAGTGGTGCAGTGGAGCCGGTGCTCACAGGTCAGAGCAATGCAACATTTTCATTAGCAAGGAACTTCTTTGCTTCTTCCAAGCTTAGCAGCAAGCCTCACAGTAGATTTTCCCAACAATAAGTAAATATTGCTTTGAGCTATCCTTGCCGAAATGCAGGGTGTTTTAGAGTGGATTGGTTCTGAATGGGCAGTTGACGCATCAGCTTTACAAATGATCAGTTTACTGATAAGACTCAACACATTCCTGCAGTTTTGGACTCTCCTTTGGTGTTTGGCCATGAGGACTCATGACAAGCACCTGAACGTCAAAACCTTGGTGATGGGACTTTCTCTTTGGGTTCTGCCTGGTTAGACAATGTTGCTGACATGCTTACGAGATGCTTAGCAAGATGCTAGATTCTCCTTCCTTCTCTCTGTCTGCCATTGCATTTCCTGTGTATTCATGGCCACATTTATCCTTGAATGGTTTCAAGTGCAGGTTTCCAAATCAACTGGGGAAAAGCAGCTCAGACTTCCAGGGATATCGCAAAGGCATAGTTATTGAAGAAAAATTGAGCATCCTCATCCACAACTGCTGCTTCTCCTCTGCCTCCTGGCTTGACTTTTGCAAATCAGAGGCAAACAAAGGATGGGTAATCCCATTTCCAACTATTAGAATGTTTGTATTAAACTTATTTATAGTCCACAGAACTTAACATTTCAACTAGAAATACTTGATCCCAGACAATAAGTGGGGAAGAATCCCAGGAATATGAAAAAGGCAGATTGAACATCTGGTTCATCCTTCACTAAACTGGTGCTGCCCAGATGTTTTGGATGTCAGGAATGCTGGGAACTGTAGACCTCTTTTAGGCACCAGGCTGGAAAAAGTAGATCTAGTTTTTTACACAGTGCTTTCATTCCTTGGCACCTGATCCCCCCATGAAAATAAGCTGGATTCATTGGGGTACTGAATAGCCAGATACTTTACCAGTTACTGTAAATTAAAGAGGGGAACAAAATATATTATTAGAAGATGTATATGCTATTTTCCCATCATATAGTGCTCAAATTAGTTTACAATAGATTAAGACAAATGAAAACATGGAAGCAAAAGCAACATGGAATAATATCATATAATTTAAGCAAGCAAGGAGTTAAGACAGGGTTTATTTATTTACTTCTTACTTACAAGCTATCACTCCATTTTCCACTATGGGGATTTCAGAGTGGTGAGCAACAAAAATGACAACGATGAAAAAATAACATAATATCAACAAAAACATGGCCAGTTACTTCAGGAAGCCCTGACCCTGAAGGTTTTTCTCTGTGTGGAGTCTATTCAGACCATAGAAATTCAAAATATAAGAATAAATAATCAGAATAAGTAAAGGTAACTAATCAAATTAGTCCCTGCTAAAAACTTGTATCTTGTGCAGAAGCAAAATAAGCAAGCACATCATAGACAGGTTGAATGGGCGCTACAGCTTTCAGGTATATTTGACTGTTTTTCGACAAGGGCTTAATAGATTGTCTCAAAGTGGCTTTCAGTTTTACATGCTGACCCTGAGCAAGACTCTGTAGCTGGGTTTCCAAAATTACTAGACCTGGCAGATACTCAAACCAATTTAGTACAGGCTGGTGTAGCAATTCCTTTTCTTTCAGGTCCATGATTACTATTCTTTGAAACATCTGAACCAAAAATACAGACTACAAAGTCCAGTAGTGTTGGACACTGCACATATTATTTGGAAACAAAAGTCATTAGGTGGCTGCCAGTTGTTAACTTGATGTTTTGTTTTGTTTCTTAAAGCAAAATAAGTGCAGCAGAAGCTAAAAAAGGGCCACATTTTTGGATTTCACTGAAACGTATGGTGCCACTCCAAACTCTGGTCCAACAGCTGGAAGACTTTGTTCTAATCTTATTTTCCTATTTCAAGTGCATAATTTTGCAAATGCATTCTTTAATCATATTCATTATAAATGTGAAAGCTGCACTTGACATTTCCACTTCACTAAGCCAATGCAGACAAATTGAATAGCTTGGTTACATCCCCCTTGTCTCAAGGGGCCTACTGTAGGAATAGCAAGCATGATTTGATTCATGCTAATTGTGCAAATAACAGTTATGGATTTGTTTGTTTGTTTGTTTTTTAAAAAAAATGAAACAAAGCGAAATTCTGCTAAACACGACACACCAAATTACCATTTTGTAGATTATTCTAAATAGGGAAGTCATTTTTTTTTTCAAAGCGAGCCTGCCAATATAAACAATATGGCTACATTTGTGCTGAAATATTCCAGAACAGAGTCTGCTACTTACGTATCTCTTCCTATTTCACCCAGACCAAGGACCTGAAGATTAATAATGAAAGGCATAGTTACTGCTGTTTCATACATATCTTTAACGTGCTGGTTTGGCCAAGGTCATAACCTCTTCGTCAGTTGTTATTATATTGCACTGTCATTATATTGTAGCTTCAAAGAACCACCAGACTTTCTTCTCTGTGGTCTCTGTGCATCACACATAGGAGTTTCTGCCTTCAACAGCTCAGCATGCTGGATTGGGTGGGAGCTCTCCCTTTCCAGTTCCCAGGTATATACGGGAGAGGTTCCTGCCCAATCCCTCAGTTCCTTTTCTATTGCACATCGCATAGATTGGGAATCCTTCACTCCATGCTTCATACTACCAAGAACCTTACCATTTCTTTCTCCCTGTACTCCATCATGGAGCCTGTTAGTGGTCCTCCAGTCCTTCACCAAGAGGTTCTTCAAACCTAAGGTGACCATAGACCTACAGCTCCTATCATGGAAGACAGCCTTCCTCGTCCCATCATGTCAGCCCACTGTGCCAGAAACCTCTCAGCACTGCAAGTCGATGCTCCCTACCTGGCCTTCCACAGGGACAAGGCAGTGCTCTACCTTGACCCTCAGTTCAAGGTCCCCTCTGCCTTCCACATCAAGCAGGACATTGTCCTGCCAACCTTCTTCCCCAGCCTCTCAATGGCCATAGGAGCCATGCTGCTCCTGCTCAACTCCCACAAGGCCTTCACATTCTGCAAGGCGAGAACCAAACTGATCTGCCACTCTGGCCGACTTTTTGTATGCTACAAGGGGAAAGGAGAGCTGATCTCTCCTCAGAGACTCTCCAAGTGGGCATCCAGCACCATCTGCCTAGCATATGAGATGGCAGGCCTCAGACTCACAGCACCCGTGGGCACACTTCACTCATGCCCAGGCCGTGACAAGTGCCCTCCTAGCCAGTATCCTGCTACACAACATCTGCAGAGCCATCACATTGGATGTCTGTGCATGACAGGACTGGTGCTGTCAGCAGGGTTCAAATAATGACAGCCCCCTCCATCCCATGAAGGGTATGCTTGCTACTCACCCATGTGTGTGATGCAGAGGCCACAAAGAAGAAAGGCAGGTTGCTTACCTGTTGTTCTCCAAGTAGTCATCTAGGCATTCACACAACTTGCCCTCCACCCCATTGGCTGTCGTCAGTCAGTTGGGACACCAGGCTCAGGCGAGGGCTGACAGCTCTTCTCTCTCCCGCCCACCTCCCTTTGGCTGCCAGGTACTCATGGCAGTCTCTATGGCAACTGGACTTGGTGGGGACCCCTCCCTTATATACCCAGGAACTGGAAGGGGACAGGCTCCAGTCTACTCCAGCACACTGAGCTATTGATGGTTTTCCCAGTCCAGGCCTTGCACAGGCGCAGAAGCCCATAAGTCTGAATGCATAGATGATCACGCGAAGAACGACAGTTATAGGTATGCAACCTGCCTTTCCTCTTTTTCCCACAATCTGCCTTAGATCCATAGCCTTTTTAATCCTGCCACAGCCTCTACATGTGCATTTGTGCATTCTTCAACTGTTCTGCAATTGCAAGTGATGCCTCTGCTAAGGTTGTGGTATTAATCAGTTTGGGCTGCATTTCCTCCCACCTATCTGGGTTGCCAAGCCTTTCCTCTGGAGTGGCAGAGGTTTTCTCTAGCTTCCACCTTTCTTGGGTAGCTAAGGCTTAGAGCTCACTCCTGTGCCAGTGATGAGGCCAGGTCAAGGTAGAGGTGAAGAATCAGGCTCATATAGATGTAATGACGAAAAAACAGTACAAATAACCTGTCAAAAGCTAGCCTTGCACCTTTGTATTTTTCATCCACTGCAGTGGGAGGGATTCCAACGTTATGGATTGTGGGGAAAATCCATTCTGGGAAAGCACAACTCAGCTCAATTGTATTTGGTTTCTGTACTCATGCTTTAAAACACACAGAGAAACTAGGAACAGCTATTGGCTTGTCAAATGCTCAGTGGGAGAAGAAAACAAACAAATCATCAGATTAAGAATTGCCTTACACTGAATCAGGTCATTGATCCATCTAATTCAGTACCACCTACACCACTTTTCTTCAGGTCGTGGGTCAGAATCCTTGGTTGCAACCCAATCTAAGCTGTGTCACAACAGTAGTGATACCATCACAGAACGTTAAGATACAGGTTTTTAAGTACATGTTTAGATGACAGCTAGGCCCCAGGTCAAAGGTGGTTATCCTGAGCAGCTGTGGCTCTCTGGGCTTCCAGCAAGAGATGTCAAGGATTGAAACGCAGTTCTTTTGCATGTGGTTCCAGTGCTCTGCCCCTACAGCAGGAGTCAATAAACAAAATGTAGGTGAGGGTGAATGGGCCTCTTGCTTCCTTTGCCATTTATTGGTGTCTTGGGTATTCTGCTCCACACTTAAGAACCTGGTTTCTAAACTATGGTTATTTCTGTCAGTCCAAGACTATTTTTCCTAATAGAAGAATAAATGGCATATTTTAGGTGTTCCCATGTAAATCGTCCCAAATTGAGTTTATATGATAAATTGAAACTCTGAAATAAATATTTAAAAGATGAATTTTATCATAACTAACTTCATAGATACAAATAATACCCCTCCTATAAATTACAAAAACATGGCATTAACTGTCGCAAGAACAATGATAAAATGTAATAGAGAATATATATAACAATAATAGAAGTAAACACAGCTCTGAGTATATATGATATATATCATATATACCATATCTGTTAGTACTGCCAAACTATCAGGCACATTGGAAAGAAGGCCCAAATTACCATATTAGCTGACCTCTGTACACCAGTTGCGGGGGCCCTTGGGCAGGAGGGGACCGCAACACACATGTCCTGGCTGGGGGATCCTGTGGGCAGCTGGTTGGCCCCTGTGTGAGCAGAAGGCTGGTTTATCCAGCATGGCTCTTCTCGTGCTCTCTGCTTCTTACATTCAAGACAGAAGAGAAAGCTGTGGGATGGAGCGGTTGAGTTTAGGTTGTGTGTTAACTGGTAACATGTCTGATGAAGAGATTACAGCACTTGTCAGAATGCTATAAAGAGGCATCACACAACTAATTAAAACTCCATGGCTATGAGTTTTGCGACCCACTCAGTGTCAGGTGGTGAGTAGGGATTACCAGATGTTTACAGGGGAAGATAGTGGAGACTTGGAGGAATTCAGTTTATGTCTACAACCCACCTTTTTTTGAAGGGATGCAAACTACAGTGAAAATAGTATCCTACACCATAGATGACACTACAAAGCCTTGGATGAGGCATGTCATCCCATTTCTTCCAGCAAAATAAATAAATAAATCCCTCCAGACCTTCAAGCAGTTATTGCTTTTTTACCATATGCTTAATGGTACCTGCTTCCTGGATGTCACTACAAGTATTTTGAACATCTATGAACTATGCAATACATAGTAGATATTTGCAGCTGTCAACCTAAAATCATTTCCCTTTGAGCCCATATTGTAGCTGATTACAGGTTATATAAATGCAAGTTTTATCATGACAGCAGCACAGAACTGATGCTGCATACTAATCTGTTCATTAAAGTGTAAATGAGTAAATTAAGATTGGAGGTGGTTGCCTGGTTTGCTCCTACTATTGCAGTTAACTACACATGTACAGTTTAGATTGAAAAGCATTAGGCCTGACTTTACTGGCACAACAGTGGGAATTGAGTACCGATGAAACAACAGATTATGTTGTGTTGATTTCCAGGCAAGATCTGAGGATCAAGTTGTTACTGTTGAGGGTTGCTTGGAAATGGATCTGCTGAGTGAATAAGCTGTTGGGCAATTGTGTGTTCATTTACATTGCTATGATTCTTGTACGAATGGAATGCTGCATATGTGTAAACAATATACAGTGCACAGAGCTCATTAGGATCCTGCTTACAGAACTATCTTGTAATGCTGAGACAAGTATGGCGTCGGGACGAGACACATGTGATTAACGGGGCTCCGTTATCATGCTGGTAACTGTCCAGTGGTGGGCTGTGGGGGCCCAATCTAAGCCCTGTAGGGGTGAAGCTAGATCGCTTGGCAAAGTTTCAGCAGGTGTTTGAATGGCAATTCTGCGCTTACTGGGAGAAAATCAAGCTTTACTCAGCTGGATGGTACAGGAGAGATCTCAGCTCTCTAAGTCCTCAGCATACTTTTTTTGTTTAGTCTACTTTAGCTATTAGCATCAGATCTACTGGGAACTATTTTTATTTCTTTCTTTTTTTTTTTTTTTTGCAATGATACCTGTGGAAAAAGCTGCATTGTTTGCTAATTGATATAAAAGAAGAAACAGAAAGCCCTTCGGATGGAGGAGGGAAAGAATTCTTCCCCCCACGGAATTGAAAGGTGGTGAATTACATGAGAGAGAGAGAGACAGAGCTCTTTGTAAGTAAGGAAAAGATCTTTTTTTTCTTCAATCTCTCCAAGGGCAAGAACTAAAACAATAAATTAATGTTTAATTGAACGATAGAAGTAACCTTCTTGTGTGTTGGACTACTTCCAAAATAACGCCCATCTTTGCGCCTTTGTTCCTGGGACTCTTGGACCCCTGCCAAGGCTGTGAAATCACTGCCAATATGGAAGAAATTAATATGGAAGAAATTAAAGAAATTCAAAAAACACTTTTGGAAATACAGACCTCTTTAGCAGCCTTGCAGCGATCTCAACGGGCAATAATACTGCAACAGAAGACTGTTTTAATGAAGCAACTTGACTGTTTCCTAACTGAATCAAAAGTTGGCTTTGATAAGTTAGTTTTTTCTATTAATCAAGCTTTGACCAAACGATTTGTATCTGAGCAGAATATGCAAAATATCCAGCAAGCAAAAGAAAAATTTGAAACTGAGAAGATAACAAGTGAATGATTATGGGATGGACCTATAAATAGACAACAAGCAGATGGATATTTGGAGAGTAAATTATTATGGGATGGGCTTGCAGATGGATATTTGGAAACATCAGGAATAAATAAGCCTCCATGTGATTTGCTTGTTAAGCTGGAAAAAGAGAAGATAGCTGGGCTACAGTCCAAGACACATGATCTACTGCAGACACTACAATATACTAATGTAAACAAAGAAGCAACGGGCGGATACGATTTATTACATGATTTATAACAGGAATGTTTTTTTGTACGAGCGGAAAAGTTGGCACAATCTGTGGAGCTAATCAGCATGAGGTTATTGGATTTGCTTGCTATGTTGGAGAAGGAGAAAACAGTTACCATTTAAGAGAGGCTTTGTTTATGTGGCTATATTTGAAAATTCTACTTCAGATATTATGATGTTATAATGTAAAGAAAACAGAAAGGTTTGGTAGAGGTGTAAAAAAAAAATGAAGGGGAAGATAAGAGAACTTTCTTTCTTGTTATTTCAAAAAGGGGTGACACATAGAGGTTGGCATGCTCATATGTAACGTAGAAAAGCTAAGCTACTGTTCTTGGTGAAGCATTAGTAATTTAGTTTAAAGAAATTTCGGCTAAAAGATACTATAGGTATTAGTTATCACCAAATAGATAAATTAATGGTGCTTTTAAAGATGCTAAGTGGATGTTTTTGATTTTATCTGTATTTGAAAATAAGAGAATTCATTATAGGTATTAATAGTCACCAAACAGAGTTGTTAAGCCATTTTTAGAGATGATAAATGGATGCTTTTGATGTTATTTGTAACTGTAAAGATTGTTCTCTTTCTTTCTCTTTGTTCCTCTTTTCATCTGAAAAAGGGATGATTTAAATAGGCTGGTATGTGCACATGAGATACAGAAAGGCTAATTTAATGTGGTTGGTGAAAACTTAACAACTTAGCTTAATGAAACATTGTTAAATGGATATCTCTGATTATATCTGAAATTGAAAATAGGAGAACTTACTATTTTTAAAAAATGATGAATGACTATATGATTATATGGGTTGCTAAGTTTATATGTGATACTGTATGGAGTTAACTATATTTGATTAAATGGAGTTTAAGTTAGATGAAACATTAGTGAGTATAAAGAAAATTGGCTTAAAGTTATCACTAAGTAGAGTAGTTAGGATGCCCTCTGAGATGTCAAATAGATCCTTTTGAAGTTACTAGTAATCGTGGTAGTGAGGAAGTAATTTTTTATTAGAAAAATTGATAGATTTTATTTATTTATTTATTTATTTATTTAGGAGACTTCTATGCCGCCCCATTCGCCAAAGCCTCGGGGCAGCTCACAACCATAAATAAACTTCAAAATAGAATAATATAAATTAACAATATAAATTAAGTCACCCGGGCCAAAGAATAAAATGAATAAATAATATTAACAATTAAAATAACATTTGAATAAAAAGGTCTTCACCTGGCGCCGAAAAACAAATAACGACAGCGCCAGGCGGACCTCTCTGGGGAGCGCATTCCATAGACTGGGTGCCACCACAGAGAAAGCCCTCCTCCGAGTACTCACCCTCCTAATTTCCTTCACGGAGGGTTCCCGGAGAAGGGCTTCTCCCGCAGATCTCAAGGGGCGGGCAGGCAGGCATATATGGACGTAAGCGCTTCTTCAGGTAACCAGAACCCAAGCCATTAAGGGCTTTATAGGTCATCACCAACACCTTCAATTGGGCCCGGACTTCAATGGGAAGCCAATGAAGCTGACAGAGGACTGGTGTCATGTGAACATAATGCCCAGTCCCCTTCAGCAGCCTGGCAGCTCTATTTTGAACCAATTGAAGTATCCGGAGCATCTTCAAGGGTAACCCCACGTAGAGCGCGTTACAGAAGTCAAGGTGGGAAGTCACCAATGCGTGTGTCACTGTCGCCAGGCAGTCGTACTCCAGGTAGGGGTGCAGCTGATGGATCAGCCGAAGCTGAAAGAAAGTGCTTCTCGCCACCGCTGTCACCTGAGCTTCCAGTGAAAGCTCCGGGTC
>NW_025335568.1:36674948-36825022 GCF_004798865.1 Varanus komodoensis
AGGAGCACTCCCAAGCTGCGGACCTTGTCCCTAAGAGGGAGTGCAACCCCATTCAGGACGAGGTTCACTTCACCCTCCCCGAAGCCTGATCCGCCAACCAACAGGACCGCCATCTTGTCTGGATTGAGCTTCAGTTTATTGGCCCTCATCCAGCCCATTACCTCGGCCAGGCACCGGTTCAGCACAGCCACTGCCTCACCTGGATTGGTGGAAAACAAGAGGTAGAGCTGGGTATCATCAGCGTACTGGTGATTCCGCAGCCCACACCTCCTGATGACCTCTCCCAGCGGTTTCATGTAGACGTTAAACAGCAAAGGGGACAAAATGGATCCCTGTGGTACTCCATGGCATAGCTGCCATGGTGCAGAGCCATAGTTCCCCAGCACCACCTTCTGGAATTGGCCATTGAGATAGGAGCGGAACCACTGCAAAGCAGTGCCTTCGACCCCCAATCCCGCTAGCCTATCCAGAAGGATACCATGGTCGATGGTATCGAAAGCCGCTGAGAGGTCCAGAAGAACCAACAGGGAAGCACTTCCCCTGTCCTTCTCCCTGCACAGGTCATCGTACAGGGCGACCAAGGCAGATTCAGTACCGTACCTGGGTCTGAAGCCGGACTGAAATGGGTCCAGATAATCAGTTTCATCCAAGAGTGCTTGGAGTTGTCCCACCACCACCCACTCCCAACACCTTGCCCAGAAATGGGATGTTGGCTACTGGTCTATAATTAGTGGCCA
Source organism: Varanus komodoensis (assembly GCF_004798865.1). NCBI lineage: Eukaryota > Metazoa > Chordata > Lepidosauria > Squamata > Varanidae > Varanus > Varanus komodoensis. The sequence goes on from NW_025335568.1 coordinate 36,675,686, forward strand.
TCTCTGGATCCAGTGACGCTTTCTTCAGGACCGGTTGGGCTACCACCTCCTTTAAAGGGGCAGGTACCCGACCCTCCCTCAGAGAAGCGTTAACCACTTCCAAGATCCAGATCCCAATCCCGTGCTTGGCGTTGTTTATTAACCAAGATGGGCAAGGGTCCAATAGGCAAGTGGTGGGACGTACTCATCCAAGCACCTTGTCCACATCATCAGGCCACAATTACTGAAATTCATCCATTAATTTTGGACCAGACGGTGACATTGGTATCTCCCCAGAAGCCTCTGAATCACTAGTAGAGTCTATCTCGTGACGAATCTGAGTGATTTTCTCCCTGAAATGCCTGGCAAAGTTGTCACAGCGGGCCTTCGAGGGTGGAACCAGATCTTTCTTAGGGCCAGAGCGGACCAGGCCTTGTACCACTTGAAAAAGCTCCGCCGGATGGCATTTTGAGGAGGCAATGGAAACGGAGAAGAATTTCTTTTTCACCGCCACAGCATAGGCCCGATAATGGGCTCTCAAGTGTGTTCAGTCAGATTCATCCCGTGATCTCCTCCACCTATCCTTAGCCGTCTCCCAGCCTGCTTCATCGCCCGCAATTCAGATGTATACCAAGGGGAAGAGCGGGCTCTGCCCGGTGGGAGAGGACGCTTAGGAGCAATCGTGTCAACAGCCCTAGTCATCTCTCCATTCCATAGTTCAACCAGAGCCTTGACAGGAGCACCAGTCTAGTCAGCCGGAAACTCCCCCAGGGCCTTCAGGAATCCGTCCGGATCCATCCGGCTCCGGGGGCGGACCCACACTATCGGGTCCGCACCCTTACAGAGGGAGAGGCCGCTCTCGAGCACAAACCTCACGAGGAAGTGATCTGACCATGACAGGGGTGTCAGACATAAATTCCTCACGCTCAGACCACCCTCTTCCTGCCCCATCGAGAAAACCAGGTCCAGAGTGTGTCCATGTTCATGGGTCGGGCCTGTGACATGTTGAGACAGCCCCATGGCCATCATGGGGGCCATGAAGTCCTGAGCCACCGCGGTCAGACCAGTCTCGGCATGGAGATTGAAGTCCCCCAGGACCAACATCCTGGGGGTCCTCAACACCAGGTCCAAGACGATCTCCGTCAGCTCAGGCAGGGGGACTGTTGGGCAGAAGGGTGCACGGTACACAAGCAGAATCCCCAATCTGCCTCGGTCGCCCAACACCAAGTAGAGGCCCTCCAGCCCTGGTCTCGAAGGGACTGGAAGTCCCGTGAGGGAGATGGAGGCTTGGTAAACCAAAGCGACCCCCCCTCCCCTCCAGGCGTGGACAGTGCTGAACCAGATACCCGGGTGGGCACATTTGAGAGAGGGCGACATCCCCCCTCTCCCGCCCAGGTCTCCGTTATGCAAGCCAGGTTGGCCCCCTCATCCACAATCAAGTCATGGATGAGGGAAGATTTATTGTGGACTAACCTGGCATTAAGCAGCAGCACCGTCAGGCCCGAGGGGTGGTTGACAAGACTACCTGGAACCCTCTGGCTGGGGGCAGAACCAGAAGGAGGGACGGGTGTCAGCCATCTGTCCCTACTTCTACGCGGACACGTTAAGCCCCCACCACTGTAACGTCCATTGCCTGTGACCATCACAATGGCAGCGCCCACGCGCTCCCCAGGAAACTCAACCATCGACATGGCCAGGGACGGCTCCATAAAAACAAATTAAAATACAATAAAACTTTAAAACAGTAAAAAAAAACCCCCATCTACCCCCCCCCCCCGATACAAAATTCCACCCACCGACATAGCCCCCCGCCAGCCCAGCCCTGCATGGCCACGAACGGCCACAAACGGCAGCGACCGCCCTTTGGCTGTCACACTTTGGCCGCCGGCCCCAGGCCGTATGCGGCGGGTTAAGCCAGCACTTGCCCACGTGCCTCACCCCAATCCGGCATTGCTCTCACTGACGCCGGTGGGGGGGTGAACAGAGAGGGGTGCGGAAACCCGCCCAGTGGCGAGATGGTGGCGCCCTCCTCCGCACTGTCGACGGTGGCCCTGGCGTGGCCCTAGTGTCCTCCGTCCCCGGGGTGGCCCAGCGGTGGCCTTGGGAGCGGCATCAGCTGGCCCCCGGCTCGGCGGTGTGCCTCAGGTCTGGTGGCGGCGGTGGCAGCGTGGCGCGGCAGGTGTTCCGGGGAGGGAGGAGGAGGGAGCTTGAATTGTTCAGAAATGTTTAGATGAAATCTATCACTGAAGAAGAAAGAAGATGTTGCAATTTCACCCAACCTGGAGAAGCTTCCCTTAAATAATGGTCAAGAGAAACAGGATTTTGGAAGGAAAGATGGGGTTGATTTTACCAATAAAGAAGACGAAAGAAGGAAGATAGTGACTTCTATCAAATTTGGAATTACATTTTTATTTGGCTGGAGAAACGGGACTTGGTTTTGATCTACAGATGTTTTCATGTTATTATAAAAGGATTATAGTATGATCATAGAATGTTAAAAGACATGTTCTAGGGGGCTGACCCAGTAAATCTGATGTGTGTGATGATTGATATGTGTAGTTTTAGTTTAAAATCTTAATTAAAAAAAAAATAAAAAAGAACTATCTTGTAATGCCATCTTTGATTAGTTCCGTAATCAAAGTACATATAACGCAATTGCTTTACATGGAGTTCTGAAGTACAAGATAGCTGTAACAAGGTAATTGGTTATCTGCTCTGTTAGATTACATTCTTTCCCCATTTTAAAGCTCTCTAATTGCTTTAGAGAATTACTTTGAATGTGGTCAAGAAAACGTAACTCTGGTGCAGTTTCCTTTTAACCCATTCATTATATTGGTCAAAAATCATGAGTATCTGTGGTAATATTAACTTGCTACTTTACCAACAATGAATGCCAGCAAAGCTCTCCTTTTTAGACACAGCAATGAAGCGAAAACCAGCAGGCTTCTGAGAGAAGGGAGAAGGAATTTGGGGAATATAAACTTTTACCTGCAGACCCAAGAAATTTTAATAAGGTGAGGCATGATCATTAAGTTTCTAACTTCCAGAATTTTATATGGAAGTATAAAAGAATCCTTCCCTCATGCCCCAGGCAGCATTACAATGCTGCCTGGGGCATGCTGGGAATTAGGACTTTTTCCTGTTTAAACAAGCATAGGATTACACCCTACATTATTCAAATGCATTACCAGATATAAGAAATACTGAAGAAAGAGGAGGAATGGGGGGAGGAGGAGGAGTAAGCAGGTAGCTTTTTTTTTTCTTGCTTAGCCTTTTTTTCTGGAAAATGTAAAAACTTCCTCATGATTTTAGGTTGTTGTGATTGGTCCTGGTGGAAGGTATTGCTATACTGCTATACTTTGGAGATTTGGCTTTCTTTTTTAATGGAGCAAGGCAAATACTCTCAGTTTTGTAGCTAAATGTTAGCATTTTTACAAGAGATAGGATGAGCAAGTGTCTTCTTTTACAGATAGCAGCCCTCTCTTTAAAGTTGTCCTGTCCATTCCAGTGGGGAAAAGAACCTTAAGAACTGTTGCTCATCAACAGGTGAACAACAGTCTGAACAGGTGGGCACTCACGCCACTTGGCCAGTCTTCTGCACTATGGCAGTTGCAGCATATTTCTAAATTTGTACCTGTACCTGTACATTATCATATGGAAACTGCGTGCAATTCACTGGATCTTTTTTGTCTTCTTTTTGATGTTGTATTTTCCCCCTTCCCACCCATTTTTGGGGTGATTCATAAGTGGCTACCTTAGCAACAAAGCACTTAGACCTCTTGAAAAGCAGAAAAGCACATTTCTTTAAGCAGAATTTTCTAGGTTATTATTTAAACATGCCTTATTTACATAGCAAGGGATGCAGGTGGAGCGGTGGTTTAAACTGCTGTGTTGCTGGGCTGGTTGATCGAAAGGTTGCCGGTTCGAATCTGAACAACAGGGTGAGCTCCCGTGCTTTGTCCCAGTCCTGCCAACCTTGCAATTCGAAAGCATATAAATGCAAGTAGATAAAAAGGTACCACTTCGCTGGGAGGTAACAGCGTTCCGTGCACATGACCCCAGAAACTGTCTGCGGACAAATGCTGGCTCCCTCGGCTAGGAATCGGAGATGAGGACTGCCCCCAAGAGTCAGACATGACTGGATTTTAATGTCCTGGGGAAACATTTACCTTTTTATTTACATAGTGTCTCCACCTAATAATTACCTTTCAACCTATATAATGAAGCCAGACAACTTCATCTTACAAGACGGTGCTTTATACGAAGGAAAGCAGGAGCTGGAAGGTGACAAGGCTGACTCTGTGAGTGCCAAGAAATCTGAATGCCTAATGATATATCTGAGAAAGCGTACATTTCTGTTCAGTTAATGTACAGAATTTTGAATGAATTATCAAAATGTTGAGAACTGTCTTCCCTTGTAGAAGGAGTGAAATCAAGGCTGACAAAGCCACATTCCTTGCCGATGACCTTCTTTTCATTGGCAGTGCAAACATTCTGCAGCAAGCATCTGCAGTGCAGCTGAGAGGCTTCTGCCATTGATCTTGACCCTGCATAGAGGGACCTCTTTTTCTCTGCTGAACGGTAATTTGAGTATTTGTGCTTGCTTACTTTAGAGCTTTTCCCAAGGGAAGCTGCAGTCTAGTCTATCAATAGGATCTGCAGCTTTCTACATTGTGGAAGAGGGTCAGCAGTGGCAAAATGTAGCTCTGTCTCCAGCTGGCTGGGATTTTATAGATTTTTTTTAACAGTGCAAAGCACTGATACTCAAGCACACAGCCAAAATGTGAATGTTTGATCTGTGCAGGAAGTAAAGCAAAAAGCTGTTCAAACTTCTCTAAATGTTTGTATTGTTATGTGCTATCAAGTTGTCTCCAACTTATACTGGCACGAAACAACAACAAACATTTATTGAAGTTTGAATGGCATTTTGCTTTTCCTCCTACACAGATCGCTAGTCACATTTTGGCTGTGTGCTTGAATATTGATGCCCAACTTTGCACCGGAAAAAAAATATCTCAGCCAACAGTGCACCAGGCCAAGGGGTTCTTGTATGCATTGGATAATGGAATCCTTATCCATACTGCAGACCACAATGTTCAAAATGTCTTCCCCAGTATTGAAGCTGCAGTCTTGTAAACATTTACCTAGTAGGAACACAGTAAACTGTCACATTGTGTGCTGCAATTCAGGCCACATAAACTGGCTTCCTTTAAGAGAAGTCAGCGGGTGCATGCAGCCAATAATTACTAGACATTCATGAGTAAACACTGGGCAGGTCAGGGATGCCAGACTATTTTCAGCCGAGGTCCAAATTCAATTTAAAGAAACTCTTGATCAGAAAGTCCATTCCAGTAGAGAACAGAGACAAATGCAAAGGGAGCTGAACCAAAGCAGCGGCATATTTTCATGTAAAGTTATTAGTGCCAGTACTAAGTCGCAAAGAGGGTCTTCCAGTTTTCAGAGCAGGGTGTTGGACACAGAGGGTCCAGACCTGGCATGCTAAGGCCAACTAAGCATAACAAGGGTGTGAGAGGGAAGAAAACCTGTATTTCATTCTAAAGAATCAGTTCAATCACAGTAAGATGGCAAGCCACCCAGAAGGCAGGGAGCAGTCCCCTTTTATATCCTGGATGACCAGGTTGCAATGACAGATGCTGGATTGAAATTTCTGCTGTGAACGCTAATACGCACATTTGAATTCAGGTGGTTTCTGCACTTACCTGGGAGGCTGGGCTGAGAGATTTAGAGGGAGATTGCTAAATCCCTACCCGAAGTCCTATGGTTGAGGATGCTCATGACATGAGTAGTGTGCTCCTGCCTAATGTTGGCCAGCCAGGTATGTTCTAAAAGGGGAAATCCATGCAAAAGCCAGGAATCTACCAGAGATTGGGAGAAAGGATGTCAGTTTAAGAGAAGGGGAATAATCATCTGGAGGACTAAACAGAGACTCCAAGTAGGGAAGATTTGTCTCATCAGTCTGGGGTTCATTACCTCTGGTATAATAATTATGCTTCATTCAAAATGGCACTGTTTGGCTAGCCGAAGCAGCAGTTGAAATGGGAAGATTTTTTTGGGAGCAGGATCACAGACGATTGCAACTACATTATTTGGATGATTGCAATTTCATTGTCTTACTGTCTTTACCTTAATTTCTAAGCACAAAACTTTGAATTTTATTTTTAAAGGAGGCACAATAAGCAGACCCTCCCTTCAAAATCAATTCACTGACACCTCCTCCAAAGAAGAAGAAAAGTGGTTATTTACAGTTGTTGTGTTGAAATGGGAGAACCAATTCAGCCCAGAACTAGCAAGCAAGTTGTTTTATATCTTCTGCATCTCTATCTGTAGGATGGTGGAGTTCAAGGTCAGGAGATGTATTTATTCTAAAATATTTTTTTTACCATTGTTCATACAGGAGCTCAAAGCAGTTTGCAAATTTAAAACAAAATGAACAATCAGCCAATCAAGTAATCAGAATAATTAATAACAATTCAATGAGCAATCAAACACTAACCCATAAAATAGGAGCAGAGCCTAAAGCATAAGTACAAAGCATAAGCACAGCAATCAATTAGCAGCAGTTTTTGAAAAATGAGCATTTTTACCAATGTTTATTTTTACCAAGGACAGCAGGGAAGAGGCTGAGGGGCTTTTCTAGGCAGCATGCTTGCAGGGCCCTGTTGCAGGGAGGGGTGGCTAGTTCAGCCTCCTCCCTTGTCATTTTATGCTTTGGGTGAGTGCGGAGAAGCTTTTACTATGGAACTTGCACTCCATTAGACAGAATCCGCTTCCTCAAGAAGCAAGCCATGCAGCTGACCGTGAGAACCTGCAAGCAACGGACAACACTTTAGAGGAAGAATGGGATCAAAGTGAAAAGAATTTCTATTTTAGATTAACACGGTTTAGGTCTGATGGTACATTTAATAGAAAAATGGTTACTGTATTCCAAAATGGACACTGCAGAAGCAGAACTCCTAAGTTTGACTCAAACCAAATGGTTAGTAGCTTAAGACTGCAATATTATACCCCCTCCCCAGTTCATAAACCACAGGGTGGGGTGTTGTTGTGTGGAGCGAACCCACAATAGGTCATTCAGGGTGGTCTATAAGTGCAGCTTCTTGGCTTTTGAGCCACCCAAAAGCCCACGGCCTGAGGGTGCATTTCATCCAAACTGGTGACACAACTGTAGTCCCAAGCAAAACCACTACAAAATTTTGGCAGAAGTGGGAAAACTCTCTCCATGCATCAACTGGCAGTTGGGGATAGCAGTCAGAGGTGTGCGGATCAGTGTGACTGCCATAGTAACAATCACAGTCTGAACAAAATGGAACTAGGAGTATTACACTTCAGTGCCAAGTATTAAACTACAGTTCCTTGCAGAGGTACTCACTCCCACCTTTGATTTTCTCACATGTTGTTGTATCTCAACCTGAAATAGATTTAATTGGCATTGGTACGGCTTGATGTATGCAAGATGGTGTGGCACAAAAGTTCAGTAAACAAAAACAAACCAGCATTTGTTGGTTTCATTGGAAAGGACTCAAAAGATGCTCTGAGCTGCAAACAGCAGCACCTTTCATTGCAGCAGCAAATGGGGAAGTGGTCACTTTGAAAGAAGTAACCCACTCCTGCACTAGAAGATGGGTCTGTCTTCTCAAATGGATGCTTAGGCTGACTTCTTGGCACCAGTGCCCTGATGGACAGTTGTGGCATCTTGGCACAAAGGTAGGGCCAGAAGCTTCCTAGCCCAATCTCTCTTCTGACTTGCAGAGACCTTGGTAACTGCTCCAGAGGATATGAGCAAACTTCCTAACCAAATTTAGATGCCAGGAAGCACTTCCTGATAGTTAGGACCCCAAGGGTATGGAATGGGCTTCCAGGGGAGGTGGTTGAGACCCCATCGGTGAGGATGTTCAAGGATATAGGCTAGAAATGCACATGGTGGGCATGTCATGAGCGGAACCAGCTAGAGCCGGGGGTCAGACTAGATGGCCCAGGAGCCCCTTCTGACTTGCTCTGTTTCTCTTTTTCTAAATTCTTCAAATTAGGACTTCCAGTGTCCTTTGTGGAATAATTGTGCTTAGCCTCCTACCAAACATAGCACAGCTTCCTATGAGAATACTTGCAATCAAGAGTTCTTCCATGTTGGCCCTCAGTCCCTGGCTGAAGCTGCTGAGAAGACTTAGGCTCAGATACACACACATCTTCCTGGTGCTTGCTACAGAAATTCCACCCCTACCCACAGATTTTTAGCTTTTTAATATTTTAACTTTTGTTGCTCTGTTTTATTTTGTTGCTGCTTTTTATCAACTTGCTGCTTTTTGCATATTTTAGCTATTCATTGCTATAGGCCAAACTTTAGCCATCCATTGCTATCGTCCACAAAGATATTTTGTTCTGGGATGTAGTTAACTCAGCTGTTGAATAACATTCCAGCAGGTCTTTCTTACATAGTCACTGGCAACGATACAAGCTACTACAACTCTCCCTGTGACCTTTACATGTATAGTTTGAAATTCTTGGGGCTTCTACCGTGTTTCCCTGAAAGTAAGTCCTAATGGGAAAAAAAGCCCTAGCATGATTTTTCAGGATGCTCGTTATATAAGCCCTACCCCAAAAATAAGCCCCAGTTAAGACTGTCAGCCAGACAGATGTCTGTTGCAACATGCGACAGACTTATTGAATGATAAAATATTAATATATAAATAAATAATATTGACAATACTTAAAATAAATGATAATATACATTATAATTAAGTATTTGTAAATACCGAACCGGGCGCCTTTGGATGAGAGGTAAACGCCTATGTAAACAGATGAACACAAGACGTATTGCCAAATAACCAATCAGAGTACAGACACAACCCACAAATAACATCAATGCGTCATGTGCTGTAGTGGACGTACTTAATGCATGGGTGCAAAATGCAAGATTGTTGCAAAAAGAAAGAGCTATTCCATTGCGTACAAAAAGGGAATCATGGAGGACTCTCGGGCAAGAATCTTACGGCTTAAGAAAAAATAAGACGTCACCTGAAAATAAGCCCTAATACGTTTTTTGGAGTAAGAATTAAAACAAGACCCGGTCTTATGTTTGTGGAAACATGGTAGCAACTTGTAACCAAATTTACTCAAAAGAAAAGGGGAGAATGATATGCCTGCTGTTGTGGCTGGACTCAGAACTAGGGAGGGGAAGTCTCTGTCTTCAGTAGAACTGGCTGGCAGTAGAGAGAAGCAGGAAGCAACTTCATTTTTCATTCAGTTTTCATGGAATATTTTGTTCCTTTTTTGTGGAATATAAATGAGGATAGTGAGCTGAGAGAGTTTGTCACAATGCAGTAGCAAGTTGTAAGAGGAAGTAATTTTATTGTAGCTGAAATGAAAGAAAAGGTTATTGCCCTGCAGGTTTGGGGGTACTACTAATACCCATTTGTCATGTTAGAGCCTTTGTGTAGTTTTCTGGCTTGTTGAATTGTTTACTATGCTTTGCAGCTCTAAAGCAATTTGAAACTGCTTTTATTGAATTTGTATACATAGGTAGAAGGATCACATTTTGTGGCTTTTTGCTAACCCTCTTGCATCATGATGGAGGATGACAAATAAATCCCAGGTGCCTAGAGTCTTTGGGGCTTTCTGTAACATCAATTTGCAATGCATGGGTCCCAAGTGATCCAACTGTAGCTTTGGGCAACATTTGACATTCATTGTAATGCATCAGGGTGGCAAGAAATTGGAAGAAATGTATACTTCAATCTTACATTAAAAAACTGCAGCAGAGTGTATGAAGGCAAACTTTTTCCCAGACAAACATGCCAATTTTAAAAGGACTACAGTACTGAAAATTAGCAACTTCTTTGCAGATGCAATACAAAGTTATTTAAATAAAGAGGATGGTTCATCCTTTTAATATCTTCTCTCTCCTCTGTTTTGTTGGGTTTTATTATCATGGTAATATTCACATAGCCTATGGCTGCTTATGTGTTTTTCACACCAAGCATCAACTATTACCACCCCAAAGAGAAATCTTACAAAGAACAAGCTATTTTTCAGAATAACTTGTGTTATAAACGCTTCTGAATCCAAAAATCAGCTTGCCATTTGGCTTGATGTGGTATTGTTCTGCTGACGTGTCTCCCAGCCCTTGAAATTCGATGTGGTGATGGCAACTAGCCAGCTCTACCATTAGGCAGAGTAAGGCAGCTGCCTCAGGATGCACATCGGGGATCTCATGAAAAGGCCTAGAGTGGGGAGAAGAGCTTGTTGGATTTTCAATCTCATGTGCCAAAATGGATTGCTTAGCTTTGGGTACTTCACACCCTGACTTGGGTGATGGGCACCATTCATTGCAAAATGGCTTGGAATCCATGGGGCATAACATCAGTGGTAGCTAAATAGATACTCCATGTACAGAGTCACTGTCTAAGCTCTTATCCGATGCTAGGGTCAAGCAGTGGCTGAGTTGCCCAACCAAGCAAGCCACTTGGGCAATAAGCCCAAGTTTTGTAAACAACGAGCCCAACAGATTATTGGACTTATGGGTACTTTGCTCCCTCTGCTCTGCTTATTCCTTCAGGTGGCATCCCAATGGACACAGCGAGGAGTAACAAATCTGTTCTCCTTGATAGCCATGATCACAAGCTGATTTCAGCCCATTGTGACAGACAAAGTCCGGAATGCACAATCGAGGCCCCTTGTAGTAGGGAGCTCCCTGCTCCTTGCTCAGCCAGGTCTGGAAACTGAGCCCAGTCCTTCAGAGCATTTCTTCTTCTTTGTCCCTGTATTTCAAACAGGACTCATGCCCTGAAGCACAGTGGAGAAGACAAGGAAATTGATGGGTGTCCTGCCTTCTGCTTTCTCTGGAAGCACAGAGCACAATTGCTGAGTGGATCACCAACTCACAACTCTTGTCCAATAAGTCTACTCTCAGGCAACAGGTAGGGCTGTCCACTCTGCTCCATGTTGCTGCTTCAAGCATGGGGCAGTACCACAAAGTGGATCCCCACTGATGGCTTGAAAGGGCTACACTGTAACCACCAGCAAAGATGACAAGGATTGGCTCCCACCGAGGGTATGTGGCCTCCTGACAAGGGGGCATAGATCCCAACCACGCTTGGTACCAGTTGGAGAGATCTACTCTCAAGCTTCCAGAAAGGATGGTTTTTCTGTGCTGCTGTAGGCAGGACAGAGCTTCTCATAGCAGCACCCAAGTGCTGCTTGGACACCCCAGAGCAGTGGAGATGAGCCTATGGCACACATAGCCCTCTCTGTCGGCACGTGAGCCAAGTCGCCCCAGCATCGCCCCAGCAACCGAGCATCAGGTAACAGTGCACGTAGGGACACCAGGCGATGATATCACAGGCCACAACTCATTAGCTGCGACTCATCCAAGCTTTTGCATGGCCAGACAGAGCACTGCCATAGAAAAATATTTTTGCTTGGACTGGCTGTGAGTTGTGTTTTCTAAACTAAAACCTTGGTATTCAGGTTTTATTGCAGTGTTGGCACTTTGCAATAAATAAGTGGGTTTTGGGTTGCAGTTTGGACACTCAGTCTCTAAAAGGTTCACCATCACTGGGTTAGGGTTAGAAAAACAAGATGTCCTGGTATGATTTTTATGGTTGGAATGTGTTTAGAATGGGCAGAAATGATGAGCAGTGCAGGAAAAGCTACTCAAGGAGGCTTTTTCAAAATCATCATATTTTCAATGGAACTTTAGCCTTGTATTAGGGCTAGGGGTGGGCATCAGGATAGGGTTAGGGTTACAAAAACGTGGTGTCCTGGCATGATTTTGATGTTTGGAATGTTTCTAGAATGGGCAGAAATGATGAGCTGTGCAGAAAAAGCTACTCAAGGAAGGCTTTTTCAAAATCACCCCTTTCAATGGTATTTTACCCGTCTATTAGGGTTAGGGGTGTGCACCAGAGTAGGGTTAGGGGTGGTGAACCTTTGGCATGTGTGCCACAGTGGGTATGCAGAGCCCTCTCTGTTAGCATGTGAGCCAGGTTGCCCCAGCATTGCTCCAGCAGCCGAGCATCAGATAACAGCTCACATAGGGGCCATGCGCATGCTCTGAAGGGAGTAGCGGCACCAGGCGATGATGTCACAAGCCGCGACTCATTAATCATGACTCATCCAAGCTCTCGCATGGCCGGTCAGTGCGCTGCCAAGGATATATATATATATTGCTTGGTCTGGCTGTGAGTTGTTTTTGCTAAACTAAAACCTCAATTTTCAGGTTTTATTGTAGTGTTGGCACTTTGTGATAAATAAGTGGGTTTTGGGTTGCAGTTTGGGCACTTGGTCTCTAAAAGGTTCACCATCACTGCTCTAGAGGCTGCTGTCTGCAGCTCTGACCGGCAGCTGCTTGTTCAAAATGGCAAGGGATTTTTCCTATTCTCAATGAGCTGCTTGCAGTCTACTTGGGGCTCAACCATAGTAGGTAATGTCATCTGGGTTCAGATAGCATGACACCCCACCATGGGTGGCAAGAAACCCAAAACAGCCTATTTTGGGTTCTTCGTCATGGCCTCTGTGCATCACACATATGGGTTCTGCGCCTGCGCAGTGCCTATGGCCGGAAGATTGATAGCTAACGGTTTTGGAGGGAAACTCCCCTCCCCTCCCCCCCCCGTAGTATATATGGAGCGGAGTGTCTGCCATTTTCCAGTCTTTGCAACCGCCGTTCATTGTGCCTTGTGTCGCTTTTGCTCTCGCTAAGATTGTTCCTCGTTCTTCTCTGCTTTGGCGATTTCTCTTTCTCTTTTTCCAAGTTAGTATTCCCTCGTCCTTATTGCTCTTAATAGCGTTCCTGTTAGTCTCTTCGTTCCTCTTCTTCTTGTTTTCTAAAAAAAAAAAAAAACCACAAACCAAAAAACTAACCAAACTATCTACTCCCTCTACACTATCTTCTTTCTTCTTTTTCTACGATGGCACAACGAGCGGCGTTCCGCAAGTGCGTAGAGTGCAGCTTTAAGATGCCCATGGTGGACCCGGACGACCTGTGCCTCCTCTGTTTGGGGGAAGGTCACAGGACGGACAAATGCGGCCACTGTCTGGCCTTTTCAAAGCAGACTAGGAAGAACAGGGAGAATTGCCTGCGTAAACTCTTATGGGACCAGGCACTCCTACAATCGGACCGGCTGGTAGCTAAGTCCACTTCAACTTCGGCTGCACCTGACCGCCGTCCGACTCCGTCTGCTCTGCTGCAGCGCCCAGCTCCTTTCTCTACTGCTCCGCCCTCACGCCATTCGGACAAAGGTGCTTCCATCATGGGCGATCAGCCTGCTTCCCCACCTAAAAAGCAGCGGGAAAAGAAGAAACACAGTGGCTCTGAAAAGCCGTCTGTTCATAAGAAGGCCAAGAAAGATAAGGCCGAAAAGCCAGTTAAGAAACCAAAGAAACCTGAGCATACTAAACACCGACTCTGGGGTTCGGTGGCATCCTCGGTCCCGACTGCTGTCGCGGTACCGACCCCTTGGGTCCGACCATTCAGGCGGCTATGAGGGTTACTCCCCCTGGCTCTCCACGTCGTACGGGAACTGAACCGCAACTACACCAAGATCCACTCCAGGGTTCGATTTCCAACGGCAAGATACAAGATTCCCCGCTGAGGGCTAGGTCTCCCACACCTATGCCTCCAGTACGGCTGGATACCGAGACTGGAATGTCTCTTCCGAGGAGCCATAGAAGCTGATCTTCCGACAGCCGATCCAATGACTGGTACCACTCCCGGTATTCCTCTGTTCCAAGATGGGGAGACTACCAATCCGTCGGTTATTACCCGGCTTCTCGAGACCAGCCTTCTCCACCAGCTCCTCAAGATCGCTTTCATTCTTCGGATCCGAGAGATGCTCCACCAGCACTGCCTAGTTAGAGCGGTAGATCAGTGTCTCTGGGCGACTCTTCCTCCAGCGTTCCAGCTCCTTATTGGGTGGACTCGGATGAGTCCGAGGTCGATTCGACTTCACCTGATGCTGCGGTCACATCTCAGGGCCCCAGATCACCAGAAGAGCCGCACATCTCCTTTGCAGAGTTGATGTCCAGGCTGGTTGGGTCGCTGGAGATCGAGGCTCAGCAACAGCCCGGTCCCAGCACCGATTGGTTCTACGATGTGGTCCGGGGTGAACAATCGACTTCCATTGCTTTGCCGCTTATCACAACTCTGCGCCAAGCAATGACCCAGCCATGGGACCTCCCGGCTCACCCTCAACCAACATCAACGAGATATGAAGCCATGTACCAGGAGGAGGACATTCCATTCCTCCTACGTCACCCTAGACCGAACTTGGTCATGGTGGAGTCTTCTCAGGGCCGGGAGTCATGGGGTCACACCGTGCCCCATGACAAGGAAGGGAGGAAGATCGACTCCCTCGCACGCCAAGTCTTTGTGGCCTCTGGACTCGGCCTGCGAATCTCCAATTATGAGGCGACATTGGCGCGCTACCAATATTTTATAATGCAGCACCTGGACAACATCATTGCCGCTCTCCCAGACAACCAAGGCGACCTTGCAAGGGTTTTCGTAAAGGAAGCCGTGCAGGTCGCAATACAACAGCTCTCCACCACCAGACACCATAGTGCCTTATGGAGAGCCTTAGTCGGTGCCATCTCCCTCCGAAGGCATGCTTGGTTGCATAATTGCAACTTCCCGGAGGAGATGAAGAGGAGAATCAAGGAGATGCCCTTTGACGGGTCCGGCCTCTTCAACGCAAAGACCAACCAGAAGTTGAAGAAGATTCACACGTCTAGGATGACGGCTCGATGCATGGAGTTGCAGCCTCAGCCTCGACGTAAGTGGTCGTGGACCCATCCAAAATACCGGCAACAATACCAGCCCCGACAACAGCCACAGCACTGCCAACAGCGCTGCAGACAACAGCCGTCTCAGCGATTCCAACAAGGCTGCCACCGTTTCAACGGTGATAATGGGCTGGGCGAACCTTTCCTCTGCTCCCACCGCCACCTTCCCCTCTCTCATTTGGGGACTGGCTGAAAGGCCGACTCCCCATTTGGGAGTCCATCACATCTGATTGGTGGGTGTTATCCATAATTCAGCACAGATATCGAATAGAATTCGACATCGTTCTCCATCGAGTCTGATCCGATTTACTCCATGCTCGCCAGTGTTGTTAGACGAAGTTCATCAGCTCTTTGTAAAGGAGCAGTTTGTCGCTTGTCTCTACTTGAAGGACTCCACAGATTCTATTCTAGATAGTTTACGGTCCCGAAACGGGATGGAGGTCTCCGACCAATATTGGGTCTGAGAGCTATTAACAAATTTATAACACCAAAGAAATTTTGGATGACCACCCTTCAGAATATTCTACCGTTGCTGAGGAGAGAGGACTGGTTCGCCTCGTTGGACTTGAGGGACACTTGTTTTCACGTTTCAATCCATCCGTGTCATAGGTGTTTCCTTCGTTTTGCTGTTGCTTCTGAAATCTTCAAATTCACGGTGCTCCCATTTAGGCTGGCTACGGCCCCGAGGGTCTTTACAAAGTGCATGGCTCTGGTCTGCGCATACCTCCGACTACGTGGCATTCAAATATGCCCCTATCTCGACGATTGGTTATTAGTCTCTCAGAGCAGAGAAGGACTTTTTTGCTGCAAGATCTTGGACTTTGCATTAACTGCGAGAAATCTTCTCTTGTTCCTGCACAGATGATCAATTTCATCAGAGCCTGTCTGGATTCCACGGTGGCGAAGGCATTCCTTCCGCAGGACAGACAGCACAGTCTTGCTCGACACATCCATCAAATGCGACGAGAAGGGACGGTTCCTGCCCAATCTATCCAAAGACTCTTTGGACACATGGCTTCATCGGTTGCCGTCAACCCACATGCCAGGCTTCGGCTTCGTCCCCTCCAGCTCTACTTCATCAAGAAGTTTCGACCACAAAAGGACTTGCCTACGAAGTTGATTCGACTCCCGTCCTCCGTTCTACAATCTTTGATATGGTGGACAGTTCCAGCCAATTTAAATGTTGGTGTTCTGTTCCGACCTCGGTGCCCTACAGTGACTCTCGGTACTGATGCATCTTTGCTCGAATGGGGAGCACTGTGTTCCAGGCTACGCACTCAAGGTGTTTGGAATCAACAGGAGTCCAGGAATCATATCAATTTCCTGGAACTTCTGGCAGTATTCAAGGCTCTACAATCGTTCGAGGACGTTCTTCGGCACCAAGTAGTTCAGGTAGCCTCAGACAACATTGCTTCAGTCTTTTATCTGAACAAACAAGGCGGGACGAAGTCGCCTACGCTGGCTCGGCTATAGATGCGGATATGGAATTGGTGCATCCCGAGAGACATTGCACTCATAGCAGTACATCTAGCCGGTACGGACCATGTCGAGGCCAATCTTCTAAGCAGACAAATGTTGACATCCCACGAATGGGAGCTGGATCAACAGATATGCAACCAACTCTTCCATCGCTGGGGACATCCGGACATGGACTTGTTCGCTACCCGGCAGGACAGGGTATGTGAGAATTTTTGCTCAAGAGCGGGAATTGGACAAGGATCATCGGGGGATGCTTTTATGATCCCCTGGGACAATATGAACGTTTACGCTTTCCCCCCGATTCCCCTCATTATGAGAGTAATATCGAAGATAGTCCATGACGGGGCCACAGGACTACTGATAACTCCATGGTGGCCACGCCAAGCATGGTTTTCAATACTTCTTCGAATATCTCACGATGAATACCTTCAACTTCCGACTGTGCCATAACTAATAACTCAGTGAGAGGGCACAGTTCGTCACCCGGATCTGACATCGCTGAAATTAACAGCCTGGCGGATTCAATAACACTCGCTGCTGACTCGGGTACCGACAACGTTCATCTTTTCTACAGATTGTGTCCCTGAGTCGGTCACTCAGATTGAGGCTTCAAATCCACTGCCTTTCCCTGCTTCATTGGATTCGACGAGTTTTCCATCGGGATCAATGGTTTTTCACCCGGAAATTCAGAGCATTCTCGAATCTGCGTTAAGACCGTCAACGCGAAAGTCATACGCGGCTAAGTGAAGACGATTCTCTACCTTTGCAAAGTCTCGTTTGTTTCTTCCATATTCAGCATCCATAGAGAATATTCTTCAGTTTCTCTTAGAGCTCCACCGTTTAGGACTTAAACCATCTTCTATAAAGGTATACATAGCAGCAATTTCTTACTACCGTGGTACAATTCAGGGATCCTCCATTTTTTCCCAACCATTGATTAAAAGATTCCTCAGAGGGCTACATAACCTTCATCCGACAATCAGACCAGTTATGCCTACTTGGAGTCTTTCAGTGGTATTGCAGGCACTAACGAGAGCCCCATTTGAACCTTTGGCGACTGTTGATTTGCGCCTTGTTTCCTGGAAGACAGCTTTTCTTGTAGTGGTTACATCAGCTCAAAGAGCTAGTGAGCTCTGTGCCTTCAGGGTAGATGCTCCTTATTTAAATTTCCATAGGGAGAAAGTTGTTCTACGAATGGATCCGTCTTTTCTACCGAAAGTGGCTACTACTTTCCACATGAGTCAAGAGGTCGTTCTACCTGCCTTTTTTCCATCTCCATCGAATCCGATTGAGAGATCCTTAAACACGCTCGACGTACGGCACCGCTTAGCCTTTTATAGATCAAGGACTGAATCCATTCGTTGCTCCAATCGGCTCTTTGTTAAATACTCTGAGCAGGACCAAGGTTCTCCTGTTATCCCTCAAAGACTTTCCAAATGGATAGTTCATACTATAACTTTGTCCTACCAGTTAGCTAAGATAGACTTACCTATGACCCCAAGGGGTCATTCAACGCGAGCAGTAGCTGCTTCTTTAGCCTTTGTGGCGGGGGTCCCAATTGACGATGTCTGCAGGGCAGCCACCTAGACCACTCCATGCACATTCTCTAAACATTATCGTCTGGATGTTCATGCGAGACAGGACTGTTCCTTTGGCAGAGCCGTCCTTTCAGCTGTTCTTCGTTGATGACACCTCCCCTCCTCCAGTCAAGGTAAGCTTGCTAATCTACCCATATGTGTGATGCACAGAGGCCACGACAAAGAAAAGCAGGTTGCTTACCTGTAACTGATGTTCTTCGAGTGGCCATCTGTGCAGTCACACAACCCACCCACCGGCCCCGCTCGGTGTCGATGGGTGGAACTTGTCATCGGTACCATACTGCTTTTGATTTTCGGTACCTACATCATATTTCTTAACTTGTCATCAGTGCCTACAACATTTTTTTCCTTAGTTTAGAATTTTTTTCTCTAGAGAGTGACTGTCTGGTCTATCAAAGACTGGAAAATGGCAGATACTCCGTTCCATATATACTACGGGAGGGGAGGGGAGCGGAGTTTCCCGCCAAAACCATTAGCTATTAATCTTCCAGCCATAGGCACTGCACAGGCGCAGAACCCATATGTGTGACTGCACAGATGGCCACTCGAAGAACATCAGTTACAGGTAAGCAACCTGCTTTTCTCAGACTGGGTTGTCTGGGGAAAAAAACCCACCTTGTGTAGCCTGGGCTTGTGGTGATAAAACACAACTATCCACCTATGATTACGAACTTTAGTGGGTTGTCATGCTGTCCAGACCAGGTCAATATTTTTGTGTCCTCGAAGTCTATCTGGCTGGACATGTTTGCAGAATGGTGCACTTCATGGCCTTCAGGGAATGAAGAGGCTATTATTTCCCTTTCTCAGTGTCTGGTATGACTTGCACAGTACCAGAACTGGCTACCAGACTGATGTTACTTAGGGAATGACAGTCAATATATGTGGAAATCTTGTGCAATGGACATGAAAGGGACATGAGTTTATGACAAGGAGGAAAAGATGCTCAATTTATGAGATGTGTTTCAGTGCTAGTCCAGGAGTTCATACAAACCATGGACCTTTAGAGCTAGATGACATTCCTTGCTGAGCGGCAGTGGTGCATCGTTGTGTGTGGTCACAGTAATGCGCTCTGTGTTCAGAAGGCCCTCTGTCTATACTAAATGTGTCATAACCATATTTGTGGAGCAATGGTGCTTATTGGGGGAAAGTGACCGTTACAAGCATAAGTGGCTGCCTTCCGTCATTGGAGGTTTATCAACACTGTTCAAGAAAAGTACTACTTAGGGGATTGTTTTGGGGGTGGGAAGTGAAAAGGGAGTTAATAATAAATTCCTTTTCCTTATACTTTCGCATCTATTACTAATAGGCAAACTGGTTGTGTTACAATTTATGTCTTAGTTCTGTCTCTAGAATCATTACTATGAGTGGCAGGGCCAATATTTGTATTCTAGTGAGACAGGCCAATGGCCTCCAGCAATGCAGTGGGCCTTTCTTCATAATGCCATAGCTGTGAGGAATGCCATCTGCCACAGCAGGGGAAAGAGATGCCCTCTGGCTATATATTTTTTAAAAAATCACCTGCTACTGTTCTGTAGAATTTGCCTGCCCTCAAATATTGATTTATTTTTCTTACATGTTTGCATTCTCCAGAACATTTCTTGAGTTTATTGGAAAAAAACTAATAGTTGGAACCTGCAGGTTTGGGGACAACACAGCAGCTTTGCATTTTATGCATGTTAATTTTATGTATTTCAGAATGAGCTGGCATACTTTTCTCCCCAGTCCCCATAAGAAAAAAAGCATTATAAATGCCACCATATGCTTTCTTTTAAAATGGTTTGTGGTACTGCCCTTTGGAATCCTGAGGGAAGAATCAGCTGGGTTCAATTTCCAGCCAGCCATAAAGTCCACTGGTGGAACTTGGACCAGCATTATCTTTTGGTGTAACCTACCTCATGGAGTGATTGTGAGGATAAAATGACACCATCACATCCTTCCAGGAAAGACAGAACAAATGTAAATTAAATCACTAAATAGATCTGAATGTAGCAGACATGCTTGGGCCTGAGTCAAACATATCTTATTGTAAAAACAATGTTGGGGTGATTTTCCTGTGATTGGATTAGATATGTTAGCTTGATAAAAAGTGGAGGGAGCAGTTTTGTCATATGAAACTGACATGGTAAATCATTCTAGACTGACTTGACAAAGCCAAATAAATGGTGAAAAATGGCCATCAAGTGCCACGTTGTACTACAAATTTTGCTTTCTTTTCCTTTTGCTTCCATTGGAGATGCATCTGAAAAAAAGCTGCACATAACATCTGCCAACAGAAAAGTATAATTGAGAAAGAATCCCAACTCCACTGAAAAGTCTATGTTTTCCTTGCAATCAAAGGGTTCATTCCTATCTTGGTTCTCATACTGGAATGCTGGCCAAGACCTTGGCAAAGCACTTCTGCTTAGAGTAGACAGCACTTAAGTAGATCTGATATTTTGGTGATATAAACAGTGCTCCCATGGGGCAGTGATCAATGTGAGACTACGGGGGTGGGGGGGGGGAGAAACCCATTATGCCAGCAGACCCTAGACACTTACTGGTGTGAATTAGTTCAGGCAGTAGTTCAATGTAATTTACATTACTGTCAGTGTCAGTTCTGATACTGCACACATAGTATAACTACAGGTATGGACAACCCATGTGCTCCACCCTCCATTTTACCTATTCATTTTTTATCCCAGGAAAAGGGTTGGGGAAATTATCCAGGCAAATTCAACACCAAAACGCTACAGTGGCCTGGAGTGGGCGGAATTAGTTTATATTCAAGCTGTATTTGTCCATTGTAAACCTCTGTAGCAGTTTGCTGCTGAATTGGGTGGCAAACTGAGACCCTTTCTTCTTTTTCCAGCCCCACTTTCTTGCGCTCCATGGAAGGGTCCAGCTCAGGGAAACTGATCCCCGAATTTTCTGAAGTTGCCTGTTGCAGAACTGTGGATGATACAGCTCTGATCTTTATCAAATGAATGGCACCACTATAAAGTAAACCCTGCTTCTAATTTATAACAGAAATTACAGCCTTTTCACATATTTGCAAAGTGCTGTTTTATGTAGTGGGAGCCAAAGGAGCAAGAGTGGCTTGCTGAAAGACATATGTACAAAGACTTCTGTACAAACAGAAAATAACAGGGAAGCCATTTCAACCTGAATCTGTAAGCCATTCAAGAGAAGTGGCAAACTGCCGACAATAATGATGTTCTTCAGTGTTGTAAGGAAATCCTCATAAAGAGCCACTAGACACAAATGGCTTTCTATTGTAGAGGAAAAAGATTTATCTCCACCTTGCTTCATGTCTCTTTGAACTTGAGTCCTTGATTCCAGAACAGAGGGTGATTTTAAACCTATGGGTTATATCAAAGGGTTGTAGCCAATGTGAGTCTCACTTAAGCCCCATTTATTCCAATGGGTCTACACTGAGTCAGAGGAAAACTGGACACAACCAAAATCCAAGATCAGTTTTCTGTCTACTGTCCCTAACAGACTCGTAGCAATGTTGGGCTTTCTAATCAAGCTAAGTCCATACATGATGGAACATATTATGGAAAATCCTTCCCTGCTAAACTATTGCACACAGTCTTTTAAAAATTATATATGTGACAGTTTAGCATTCTTACTTTATTTTTACTCCTTCATCTGTTAACATTCCCTTAGTTAGGATATTTTGTTTGTCCAAGATAAGTAGTGTGCAGTATAACCCATTGTTTGGTGGATCAAAGCCCACACTGAACTTAAAACAAGAGGACTGCATTTGTGGGCTCATTCTGTGAACTAACAGAAAGAAAAGCAGATGGTACAAAGGAGTAAGCTACTACAAGAAGTCTCTTCATGTGCTTTGTAGAATTGTGTTAGCATAAATCTTATTTTCCCTCCTCTTGTTTAAGGCATATATCAGTCTCCTTGTCACAGATTTTGAATGCAGAGCAGCCTCCTGTTCAAATTGAAAGATGCAGTTCAGCAGTTTGTATACAAATTTCCCATAATTATTCCAAGACCAAATACATTCTAGAATGCCAGTGTTACCATAGCTACAAATAACCTCAATGCTTTAAAGTAGAAAGAGCAGGAATCACCCAGCTAGAAGAAGGTATTCCCACTACGGATTTGTTTTAATATTTCTTGGAGCATTCAAAAGCCATACTTGCCCTTGGTTTCATCAGCCTTTATCATTCATTTTATGTTAAATAATTGGGCTTTGTCTGATTCCTTCCTGTTGCTTTTTCAGATAACTGATTAATCTTTCACTGCACACATCATGCTGACCTTCTCAGTGCCTTGAGATTTTAGGATGTAACAAATGCAAGCCTTTGGGGTTTTAAGCTCCCTCTCTTACAAACACTTTTAGGCTGCCTTCTTTGGGCTGCTCCCATTAATTGTGATGAGGGGCAGGAGTTAGGCAAATTTCATGGCAGAGTGGAACACCAGTATATTGTTACATAAACCTGCTTCTCCTAAGTAGTAAGACATTTTAAGGTGTACTAACCACTTTTATTTTCCTTTGGATGAGAAACAACTAGTAATGTCTTTCCACTATTTGCTTTATTTATAAAAGTGTAAGCAAAACATAAGCGGAATCAAAGAAGCACTGCTGTGAGACATCAGGTCCAGTCCCTCAGAGAAAAATCCTGCATCCCAAAGATCCTTCACCAATTCCCACCAGTTTCTGAAATGCTCCTGATGTGATTTACCTGTGTTCTCCAGAGTCAGGATCCATTGCTGGGTCAAAGTGAGTAGGAAAGTGTGTATTATACTTCATTCAGAACAGTGTTAACTGCTTTGCTACTTGGACAAGGATGCTTATAGTGTGCCATAAGGAAAATGGGCAGACTGAGTCAAGAATCATTCTGTAAATAAATGTGTGTGCAGAGGCAGACTGAACCTCTTGTGCCTTGTGATCTGTGAAAGAGTATTTGGAAGGCTGTGTCAAGGAACACTGCCAGCCTCAAACATTCTAGCTAAGTGAGTGATTGTCATCCTTTTTCAGGAAATCTAGGTTGAGGACCTGCTTCTAGTGCAGAGAAAAAAGCTGTTCACTTTCCGGATGTCTGCTGATATGGCTGTGTTTGGGTCCTCTGCTTTCTCTTTCCAATTGCAGCTTCTAACTGCACTTAAATTTTTAGGCAAATTTCTTCTATTCTTGGCAATTCAGGAAACTAGAATATCTTCCAACTCCACTCCTTGGAGTTTCACTGTCTAAGGCAACCTTCATGAATGTGGTGGCTTGCAAATATTTTGAATTACAACTGTCAGCATGCCTCACCATGCTAGCAACAGCTGATGTGAGTTAAAGCTAAAAACCTCTGGAGGGCACCAGGTTGACGAAAGCTACCCTAATTGGTTTCCTTCATCCACATGGTATTTGCTGCAAACCTTTAAATTCAGCACTGTTGTTATTACAAATTGAATTACATCAGGTAATGTACTTTTAAACTAAGAGATACAAATAATATTCTTAAGATTGCATAAATTGAATGCCTTAAAGAAATAGTACATTATTGATTTTCTTTGTGCTGCTCAATCTTTGTGCTCATCATGAGCTTTCTGAAAGTTTGGGTTGAAAGATCAATGGAACACACATCAGAAAAGCCAGTTTATGAAAATGTTGGCATGTTGGAAAGGGGACATGAGAACTCACTGTGATTCAGATAAAACAGTAGCCCATTCATTCTGTATTTCAGCAAAGCTATATGTTGCTCTTTTTGCAAAACTCAGAAGAGTAGTCATATTAGTCTGGTCTGATTGATTGACTTTTCGTTACTGAAACTTTGCAGGTGGAATGATATACTTTTTAGAAGGGCAAAACCAGTGGTTGGTTGTCATTTTTAATGAACTGGCCACAGTACATGACAAAAAGTGGAGCTTAGTGACTGTGTTACGTACAGCATATCACTGAAAACATTTTAGAAAGCTGAAACATTCAAGTTGTTTGCTGCTCTTTAAAGCATCACTCTAAACTTCATGGCATTTCAAAACTATTCTGCACTTTCCTATTGAATATTTACTCTTCCAGCTTCCAGCATTGTTTTAGTAATGGCAATGCCTTGACTTGTTTATGTTTTGAAATGTATGCCATCATCCAGACAGCATGTAGTAGAGTCTCAGTATTTCCACTGGGCAAATTAAGGAAGGATGAAATCTTGCCCATTGGAACCAGTCACTCATGGCACCAGAGGAAAGATGATTGTGGCATACAGGAGGAGGAAATGTTCCTTTAGGGGGCAGAATGAGATTTGGTCCACACAGTAGATCTCTGAAAGACTGGAACAATATTGGGAATGGGAGTGTGTTGCTCATTGGGGGAGAAACTTGCCCCTCTCACTTCCCACTTTGGAAGCTAGTACTTAATCCAGATTGTAGCCACTATATTCAAACAGGATATCCAGCCTGCAAGTCCTTTCTGTCCATGTCCCACCCCCGCCTTCTCAGCCCTGCATGACTACTTCCTAATGTGTAAAGGGCTTCCCTTTACACCTCTCCTTACCTTCTCTGCTCTACTGCAATGATCCAACAGGAGCCATGAGACTCGGGCAGCAGGACACTTTCTTGCCATGCAGTACAGCGAGCAGAACATCTTTCCAAAGGGCAGCATGCGATGCTAGTCGCCACGCCATGTGATTGTGCTTCTGAACTCATAGTCCCTGATCTTCATCTTCTTTCTCCTCTCGGTCTCTCTGTGGTAGCAGATAAAGCAGGCAGGAAGGTAGTGAATAGAGCATTGGAGGCAAGCAGTGTGAGTTCAGATGTCAGTCCACCATGGAACATGACAGCTAGAGCATCTTTCCAGAGACATCAAGCTGTTGTATCTCTCATGCTTTGTGGTCAGGCCTCCTGGGTTAAACAATCCATAGTTAACCTAGGAACTAATTGCAGGTTATTGTGAGCTGCTTAACCTTATCCAGGTTCATGTTGTACATCATGAGGCAAACTCCAGTCAGGTTCATTAGAAGTTGATTGTGCAAAGTGGAAGTAGCACATGCTCTGGTAAATCATGGATTAACCGACTATTCGCCACCATTACATGCTAATCATGTCAGAGTATGTGTGGTGATGGTGGTTAAGCTCTTAACTGAAGATCAGTAGCACCTAATATCCTTTCCCAAAAGAGGGAAAAGATTGTGAGATCTCAAGAGAGAAAAAATTGGCATGGCCTGTCCCCCACACCAGCTCTCACCATTGTGATTAGTTGGGTGCCCACCATTGGAATGTGTCCCCAAACAAATTTTCCTGAGGAAATTCAATCCTTGAAGACTAAAATGTTCACCACCATTGTTTAAGCTCATAATGTTAGCATTATTGAAAATGTATCAGCAATTTCTCATTCAACATTAAGCTATATAATGAAAGTGACACTTGGAAGAATTCATTTCTATTTTAGTACTTTCTTATCTGATGTGATTTTTCTGTGTGGGATCTCTTTAGCAGTTCTGAAAAAAAGACCATTTTCTTGTCTACTTTGTAATAGCCTTATTATTAATGAGAAATCTGCTAAATTTTAAGATACTAACTTTTTTTTCCAAGTTGAAGTTTCCAGATCAATTGGCAGTGCCAATTCCTTTATGTTAGGGGAAGTTGTTTTAGAATGGATACAATATTTGAACTGAAATTTAAATTTATGCCATAGATCAGTGTTAGCACAACTGCAGTAAGTAAACAAGCTTATTCATGGATGGATGGGCACAAAAGTCATTTGTTCCCCTTTTTTAAGTGCCTTTGCTCAGGAGTAGGACTGGTCAGGATATGTTAATTTGGAGACCCATTCCTGTGTCAACACATGAGTTTCCTACATTCCAGTAACATGTTTGCTTATTTTTATCGTGTGTTTCAAAAACCAAAAGCAAATGCAGGAAAGAGAAGGTTAAATGGAGGGAATTCTACCTGTTCCAGATGAGGTCACACTCTCCCTGAAGGAGCAGGTTCGTTGTGTGGGGGTACTCATTAATCCATCTTTGGTACTTGAGGCTCTGGTGACCTCAGTGGCTTGGAGTGCCTTTTACCAACTTCAACAGGTGGTCCAGCTATGCCTCTATCTGGACAAGGATAACCTGTTTTCAGTAGTCTATGCTCTGGTAATCTCTAAATTATATTATAATGCACTCTGTGTGGGGCTGCCCTTGATGTCAGTTGGAAAATTGCAGCTTGCACAAAAAGTGGCAGCCTGATCAATAACTGAGACCAGAAGGTGTAAACATTTAACACCAATGCAGACCTGCTTACATTGGCTGACTATATACTTCTGAACCCAAATCAAGATGCTGGTTCTAATCTGCAATCAGGGACCACAATACCTGATGGAATGCCTCTCCGTACGTGAATCTACCTGGATCCTCTGGTTGCCAAATCCAAGGGAGGCCTGGAAAGAGACAACAAAGAGAAGGGCCTTCTCAATAGTAGCCCTCCAATTATGGTACCATCTCCCCACTGGGGCCTGCCTGGCACCAAGATTCTCATCTTTTTGGCATCAGGTTAAAACTGTGCTGTATTCCCAGGCATTTGATGGCATATGTTGGGTTCTGTCAGCTGTTCTAATTAGGTCTAGATTTACTGAAAGTGTTTTAGATGTTAAGTGTTTTGTATTTTGGTATATTGGAATTTTATATTGCATTTTAAGGAATCTCTCTCTTTATTGCATCTCTTTGTTGAGAAATTGTTGTGAACCACCCAGACAGCTTTGGCTATTGGGCAGTATAGGCTGAATCATCTAAATCATCATTGAAAATGTTTACGTTACTTAAAAGTTGGATGCAATGGATCCATGTGGAATATACATTTATGTATCCATGTATACATACATAAATGTATACATTTATGTATACATGAATACATTTATGTATTCAGAAATATACTACTCTCAGTGGAAGTAGTTATGCATACATTTCAAGAAAGGTGATCCAAAAATCCCTATATTTATCTTTGCGTGCATGACATCTAAATATCATCCTTTCAAAGACTGAAATAGTCAATAGGTCCTCAGTGCTTTGCATTACTGGGGATGCCTATTATCCATTCAGTGTTCTAATAGCAATTGTTTAGCTGTAAGAAAGGCACGGAGATTCCATTCATGGTGACCCTATGGTAACTTCCAAGTGGCAGACAGATAGTTACATAGAGGATGTACCAGTAAAGAGTTTTCAAGTGCAACATTTATCTGCATTTTAACTTTCTCCCAAACAGAGGAAGGTTTAGACATAGCCAATACATATAGGCAAAGGAAGTATTAGCTTCAAAAGTTAGCTAACTTAATGAAACCTTTATTGAAAAGATGTTGTAGAGCAGAAACCAGAGCAGAAACTGTTGCTGGATAAGATACGACCTAAAACCCACCAGTGCTTCCAAAATGGATGCTAATGGATGCATTATACTGGTTAGGTGAAATAGGGCAGGTGGACAAGCTAATTCATGATTCCATTCTTGCTGCAGACTCCGCTTATCCATTTGGTCACTGGCAATCAGCATTTATTCAGCCACATTGTAGGCTGATACATGTGATGAGCCTAACAAGTAATTTTAAAAATGTGTGTCTCTTTTGTCTAGCTCTGTTTTCAAACACACGAGTATTTGTAGTATTAAAAGCCACAGGCCTTCATGCATGTGTTCATGCCTTCTTTTCTTTAAAAGCAAGTTAAGCAGTAAGCCCCACATGCATGGACAATCATTGCAATGACTTGGCATTGAGCTGTATTTTAATTACATTGTTCATTATAAACCGTATCTTTAAAGATGTAGAAATAAGTGCAGTAAGAAATAAGCAATCTACAGTGGCATCTTGGAGGGATCAGTTCTGGGCACTACTTCTTTATGGGTAGGAGGCAAGGACTGGATAAATCTTTAAAGATGTAATGTACACTTGGGATGCCAGAAGTCAGAGAAACCTTCTTTCCACCTGGTCACTGTATCGGTTGCTGATGGAAGCTCTCATGCCATGTGTTGACCACTCTGTGCTACAGCTTGTTAGGATAGGAATTTTCAAGCTAGGCTTCTTTAATTCATTATGCATCAACTAAATTAGAATGGGGAGCACTTCATTAAAACTCCTGGTGCATCCATTTCATGTGCCCCATCTGAGTTAATGAGAACTGTTTTAGGTATGTGAAGTGGGCATCTCCTTTTCTGGTTGGCATAGTTGCCTTCACACATATATGTTGATGACAAAAAATGAATCAAATAACACAATAACAAGAGAACACAAATTGTGGAAGGAGCATAGGGAGGAGGAGGAATTGGTGGGGTTGAATGACCCAGATATCTTAATTAAGTGTAGGAGAAAATGAGGTAGAAAGGAAATATGCAGCCTTATGCTCCATAAGGTTTTCTTGTTCTCATGCATCCTAATATAGTGATCACCGGCAGGCCTAGAAGCTGAAGAGTGTACAGGGATTCGCTGAGCAAAAAATACTGGACTTCAGAGCCAGTTTTATACAGAATTGGGCAGCACCCTATCAAGTTAACAAGGGGATGTTTTTCAGGGGAGAAGATGGTTATAACCATGTTGTATCCCACCTTTGGTCTACCAGTTTTACTTGTTCTCTTCCCACAGAGGCTTCAAAATGCTCTAAGCCTCATGAGAGAGTAGGGAGAAGAACAGGGACAGGACAAGCGGCTTCATGAGCTTCAGCAACCCACCTGATCTTATCACTTCAGCAGGGAGAGTGTGGCTGGCAGTAGGAGATGTTGTTCCATGCACTGCATAGGAACAATGAATCCTTTTCCTGATTTGAGAGAGGGCCCTAAGCGAAGTGGTATAGTACCTGCTTGGCTTGCTGCTGGTCCCAAGTTCAAAACCCAGCACTGCCAGTTAAGGGGCACCAAGTAGCAAGTGAGATAAAGATCTCAGCTTAAGGAAAGTCCAGGAGACATGCTGTTAGTCAGAAAAGCAGTACTGGACTAGATGGATGAATAGCCTAACCTAATACAATGCATCTTCTTAGGCTTCTTGCCTGCCCTGGATTTTGAGTGCTTTGATTTCGGCACATGTACAGAAAATGAGTGAAAATGGAAGGCAACTTCCCTCCCTGCATTAGTATATACTCCACACTTAGATGCTTTTGATTCATTTCATGAAACATGCTGGCACTTGGACACAGACTCCTGTTCAGCTTGGCTTTGCCTCCATTCTCAGTGGCTGCCACTTGCAAGGGATAGGAAAATATGCCAAACTTTTGCATGCCTTTTTCACCTGTACATTATTCACAGAGACATGGGGGCAGGTGAAACAGCAGCCGCCCCTCCCAACACATACACACAATTCTGTTGTGCAGTTTGTGTATTGTAAATGTGTATTTATTTTGTTCTGGCTTGATTGCACCTCTATATGATTTCTTTATTTACATTACAGAGCAGCAAGCCAGTGTTATCGCTAACTATTCCATAGTTTGGCATCTACTACTGCTGTATCGTGCATGACTGCCTGAACAGCTTCCTTAATTCCACTGGCCAGCTCTCTAGGGACCAGTCCCCTAACAGGGAGCAGGGCCAGCCCTGCTGTTTTTCGGAGGGAAGTAATTGTCTCAGGCAGCAGATGAGAGGAGGCTGCAGCAAGGTGGGCCCTTGGAGAAGAGTGCGGTGTGCTTCATGGCCTGTCACATACTCTCTGAACTACTCTGCCATTTTCAGGTGCAATGCAGAATGATGCCCAGCAGTCCAGACAGCTTTTGTACATAGCATGGCAGAGGATACCATCTTGTTTTTTGACTCAAGCAGCAAAATGTCCTGGGCCAGCCTTGATGGGGAAATCTCCAAGCAGCCTTCACCACATTCTCTGCATTATAATTTAGAGAAAGAAAGAGACATTGTAAGTTTCACCAGATATTTCTTTTGCATCATGGATGAGAGTAAAAATTAATCTGTCAGAAGGCTCTTAGGGAAAGGTAAAGTCTTGTCTTACATGTGAAAAGGATTTTGGGAACAAGCAGAACAACTCTGCCGCTATTTCCCTTTGTATCCCTGTACAAGTAAGTCTCTTCTGTCTGTCTACCCTCATCTTCTGACAAGAGAGGTGCCAGTTTTTCTCAGCTACACATAAGTAAGGAAAACAGAAGGAATCTCTCCCACTGTGTTCTTGCCTTTCCCAGATCTCCATGCAAGTAAGACAAGTTGCCAGCTAATTCTCTCTCAAACTTCTCAGCACTTGATGGGGGGTATGTGAGACAGGCAGCTTTTGTTTTTTTCTTGTGTTGTACAGTTTGAAGAAATTTGCTGTTATTTCTTGCCTTCTTCATCCTGCTGGGCAAATGAGAAAAATCATAGCCTCCCCGCAATGTCCCTCCTCTGAGGACAGAGGACTTGGGCATAAAGGAAGCAGGTGCTTGCTTGTGAGTACAAATAGACTGGTTAGTAAGTCAAGCTGTTATTTATGGACGCCAGTTGCCCAGCACACAAGAATGTCAATAGACCATTCAGAAGTGTCAAGGCTGTTCCTTCTTATTATAATGCCTTTCAGTTAATGCAGATCAAAATTTCCCTCAACAGAATCTTGGCTGCATTTCATCTTCTGCTTCTCAGAGCAGTTTGTAATGTTATCTTCCTCTGGTTATTTGTTTTCCTTTGGTAGAGTTTTCTATTCCTTCAACATACCTTGTTTTGGTAATCATGAGTTCTTGCCTTTGTGTCTGAGCACACACGTGCCCCAGAGATGATAGCTGAACTGCTTTTAATTTGCTGGTGCTTGCATGCATCATGAAGGCCTTGGGGAAGCACTTTTTTCTGACAGAGATTAAGTTAAATTATTCAGTCAGCCACACATGCTCATGTGAGTGAAAGACTGCGATTGCTGCATTGCTTATATGTAGTGGCGGTATCCTGTTGACAGTTAACACATTGCTAAGTGCACCTTTCTGTGTCCACCGTTGGTTGCTTTGGCTGCCTGCTGTTGCAAGACAAGCTGGATATATTTTAGAGTTTACTGAAAACACTTCATTCATTCACTGAGTAATATATTTAGTTCATTCTGCACACATATACTGGTCTTGCCAATGTCCTGTGGTAAATCTTAGGTAAATTACAATGGTAATCCATTTTTCTTCCTTATAAATTGTGTTTTTCCTCCTTCCTAACCATATTATGTTTTTCATTCTAGCTACCTCATTGTTGTGTTTTGTTTGGTGTTGTCTTTGCCAAGCCTGTTTTCATTGTGCTGTTCTTATACATACCAACAAATACTTTGCATAGAATTATCAGGATAATCAGAACAACCACATGATTGTTCAGATGTATTTACAACTGCATGTTCTTGGTTTGTACTAACAATGAAAGCCTGAACCACATTTTTGTATTATGCTTCCAGGCATCCAAAAGAAACTCAGAGCTGCTCTGGTGGCTTTCCAGATTTCAGGAGTAGAGCTGTCAGTGCTCTGGCTTCCTGTTCTAGGGGAAGGGCTATAGGATGGTGAGACTGGCTTTTAATCCTCACACCTTTCACAGTCAAAGCAGGATGTATAGCCTGCGGCCTTCAAGGCCTTTACTGTGCCACCCAAGCAGAGATGGATGCACTTTGTGGAATCTGGTCTGTGCATGTTTCAAGGTTGTGAGGGATCTTTCATTCTGTAGGCTGCTCATTGGTTGACTCAGACTTTTACCCCCCCCCCCCCCCATTGATAAAGAAGACTCTGTTGTGATTTGGACCATGTTCACTAACATACTGCACATTTTACTTTGTTCATTGATAACAGAGCCATGCACACACATATAACTGCACTCTCACAGCAAAAGCTGAAAAGAGTCCAGAAATGCACAACATGTTGGAGCTTTTGTTTCAAATATGTATAAACTTGCATATTTTCTAGCAACGTTTGCATTTTTGTATGACTAAGTTTGGTACTATTCCAGAAAGTTTTAAAAAATAGCCCACATGTCGGTAGAATCTACACACCTCAGAAGATGTTGATCTGCTGCAGAATTTAGAAATCAAATGTACAGAAATCCAAAGTCACTTGAATCTATTTTGGATTTCAACATCCCCTCCTGGAAAGGGCAGTCGTTATCAGGATCCCTACTGATACCAAGCTTTATTCTTGATTATAAGTGGCCTTGAGTGCCAATTGTGTAGAAAAACAGGATATAAGTCAAACGAACTGTGTGTGTGTGTGTGCACCTGTGCAATTAATATTATATTTTGCATTTTTGTTTTGATTATAGTATTGTATTTTGTAATAGAATTTGTGTTATTTGTGTTTTATTATAAGCTGCCCGGAGATCCCTATGGACTATGGGGTGGCATACAAATGTAATAATCAGAATCTCAATCACAATTAATCACAATCACGTAGAATGTGGGTTGGCGATGTAATTTAGAAGGATGGGCCACTGCTCAGTGTTAGACTACTTGTTCAATCCCGGATTATTCCCACAGAGCTGGGAAACACCCTGTTGGAAATCCAGAGAGTTTACTGAGACCATGCAGACCTAGAAGGGTGAGTGACTCAAAGGCAGATTCCTGAGACATTTTTGTTTGGCAGGGCATTTCCTAGCCGCTGAATTGTCCTTTGATCAGAGGGCTGTGCCCTCAGCATGCTCCATTGCTTTTCGTCCCTTGCTACTGATTTGAGTACATGCTTTTAAAAAAAAAATCATTATCAGTGGTGTAGCATTCCACGGTGAACTCCTGGAACTTTTCATTTATTAATGACTTACATTTCTCTACTCCCAGTAGCTGAAGCTGTTGGGGTGGTTCACAGCAAAGTACATAGCATAGTTCCTAATTTATTAAGTTCAGCAAAATTGCAGTCCTCTCATTATTACCTGGAAGACAGGTCCATTGAACTTCGTGACTTTAACTTCTCCCTGCACTGGTTTAACTTTAACAAAAGAATTTTTGACAGCTGAAATGCAATTTTTAACTAGAATTGGATGCACTCTTACAAAAAAGTGCTACCATACAATGTCTTAGAACAACCTCATCAAAGAAAAGAATAGTACCTAGCTTGCTTAATTATTTTTAATCATTCACTGATCTCTCTTCTGCTGTCTGGCTTCCATATCACAATAAGCCGGCATGGGTTAATTAGCCTGCAGTGCTGCACAACATGTGCCAGCTGCTATTTTGAATATGCACGTAATGGTGGGGATATCATTTGTCTTGCCATGTAAACCTAGGCATCATGGCCTATTTGATGGTTAAACAACCTGTGATATGCAAACTGACTCAAAAGAATATTGAAATCTGAAAGCCTAGCTTGGCGGTACCAGCATCTTTATCATGCTGCTAGGCTCCAAGTGTTCAAGCATTGTTCCAGCAATTGGCAACATGTGCAGTGCTTAACTTGAATTTTACATTTTCATAATGACATGAACAAATTAATCTAGTTAGAATGAACTGTAAACTCTGATAATTTTACAGGAAAAGCTGTCAGGCAGTTGATATTGATGAAGCTGTGTGGGAAGGTTCATTCTAGGAAATGGTAAAATGAATTCTGTTTAATAATTTTGTAGCTTATTAACATTATGAAGGCAGAATGAGCCAAATGAAACGTCTTCAGTCCTTTTGCCTAGGGATAGCATTTCTGTCTTCAGAGCTGCAATCCTATGCATCCTTACTTGGGAAAAGTTCAGCTGAATGTAATAGGGTAAACTTCTGAGTACACATGCACAAGACTACTGTGATAGTAGTTGCATAGACCAAGTGCCTTATACTCAGGTAATTAAAGCTGTGGGGTTAGTGTTATATGATCTTTATGAAACATGGACTTCAGAACCAGGACATTGTGGTAGAAGGACTGTTCCTTCTAGATGTTGTAACTCAGCTTCCATCAACCCCAAAGCTTGACTATGTTGTCTTAGCTAATGGAAGCTGAAGTTTAAAACTTCCAGGTGGCTCTAGATTTACCAGCCCTGTAGCCAGAGAACCATGGGCCCCCAACCTTTTGGGGTCCTTGGAATTTTGAAACAGTGCCATGGGCACTCTTAAGAAATAATGTCCTGCAGGAGATTTTCTGTTCATAAAATGGTTTCCATGGTGGGTAACACAAAGCAGTCATTTTCCATCATGCAAATGAATGAAAATAAAGAAAAACAACCTGCACAAGTACCTAAGCATGAGGCATAGGTGGGATCCTCGCTCCAAAATAGAAAGCCACTCTTTTGAACCCCAATGAAAACAGCACTGGAAGGCAGCCCTGCCTTTGCAGCATGCTGCCCCCCAAAGTATTTTTAAAGCAATATTAAAATCTTTAAAAATAATATAAGATCAGGACAGGCAAAAAGCCTTGCAGGCACCAAGAAAGGGTTACAGTGGAGAACCTCAGTCTGGAGTGCTGAATTGTTTTGCTCTTTATCTTTTTATGCTGCATACCTTAATCACAAATAAACACCTTTGTTTCATGATCATTCAACCTGAAGCAGTGGTCCCTTGACCTGAACCTCAGATGGGGCAAACCTGCTAACCTGGCCAAAGTCGGATACCATTCCAGAAGAGTTCAAGTAGAACCTTGCTTGTGCTCGTTTGAAAAAGACTAGGACTTATTCAAATTCCTTTGAGATCGCTTCCCTGGCCAGATTACTGAAACCGAGGCCTGGCCTCACACGTCTCATCTGTTTATACAAATGTAGTCACAGAATAGAAAATATGAGTTATTTGAAAATAAGGCTATTTCTTAGAATTTTTATTTTGAGAAATATAACACTGCAAATAAATTAAAGTGGTTAAGTTCAAATTACTGGTCACATTTGACAGTACTTCTTTTGTGTAGAGATTTTGTAGGGCTTAACTGTGGACTAAACACAATGTTCGATTATTAAAGCCTGACTCTTTTTTTCTTACTGAAAATATGTAATGAATCCAGAAGTTTTAGGATCACCTATTTGAAATTCTGTGTTGCATTTTATGCCAGAGAGGTCAAATTGCATGGTCCTTTTGGTATTTAATATCTGTGTATTATATCGCCTGCTATCCAGAAATCATTCTCTTTTTTTCAGCCTATAAGATCACCTTTATAGATTGAGACAATTGGTTCAGAGAGTAAGAAAAAATGGAGGGTTAGTCATCACTGAAGTAGGCAACTGCTGGCTCAGGTTGGGGTCAATGGGTTCATTCCTCTCCATTGGAACCTGGGAGGTTTTTCAGGCCAAGGAGCGATTTCATCTCTTGATTAGATGCCAAACCACTTTCTTCAGCAAAGACTTACATTTTTAGTCCGCTCTGTCAGAAGCTTATGCCCCATGATTAAATCTCACTTGTCACCATAATGGTTTTCCCTTGTAATGGAAGAGAGGTAGCTGTGAGAAAATTTGTCTTAAGAACACGTTATTTAAGATTATGCTAAGGATTCCAAGTGAATTTCTATCATTAGGATGCTCTCATACATAATCTGTATACGATCTCTATCCAAAGTGCAGCCTCTGTAGAAAAAATCCCAGCTGAGGCAGCTCAGCCCCCAGTGCTACATGTCCTATGGCAGTGGTGGCGAACCTATGGCACGCGTGCCGCACTGGGCACACAGAGCCCTCTCTGGCGGCACGTGAGCCCAGTCGCCCCAGCATCGCCCCAGCAGCCAAGCAGCGGATAACAGTGCACATAGGGGCCATGCGCCTGCTCGGAAAGGAGTAGAGGCGCCAGGAGATTGTGTCACGAGCCATGACTCATTAGCCGTGACTCATCCGAGCTTTTGCATGGCTGGTCAGTGCACTTCCAGGGATAGATAGATAAATATTTGCTTGGACTGGCTGTGAGGCGTTTTTTCTAAACTAAAACCTCGGTATTCAGGTTTTATTGCAGTGTTGGCACTTTGCGATAAATAAGTGGGTTTTGGGTTGCAATTTGGGCACTCGGTCTCTAAAAGGTTTGTCATCACTGTCCTAGAGGATGCTGTAGCATATAAGCCCTCTTGCTGGCCATCCTCCTCCTCCCCTCATGGGCAATATTCTACTAGTGAACTGTAACACTTCCTTCGAGAAATATGCTCTGTTAACTGCTTGCAAATTACCAGGGAACATGGGCTTCCACAGCATAAATGTAAACAATTTATATTCAGGATGTTTTCAGGAAGGTTTGCTCATTAGTTAAAGGTAGGGATGGAAGCTTGTTGTCCTGGCCATTCTTCTCCTTCATTTAAGAGGGCCAGCACAAATACTTTCTAAAAGTTATTTTAAAAACTTTATCAAGTTAAAGCTGACCAGCTAGGCTGGCTGGTAGTACGAAATAAGTATTGCAGAAGTCAGTAACAAAAGAACCAAGCAGAGAAACAACCGGCCATTATGGAACTGCAACTTCATAATAAGAAGCTGATCAGAATGAAATACCCCTCCTCTCTTCCAAACTGAAAAGAGCAAACTGCCCTTCAAAGCAGATCTTCCTGCTTCAGGGCAGTCACTTGGAGCATCTGAAACTTCTCAACTGGTCTGCCCTCTTAACCTGACACTGTTCCTTCAGATTAATGTCCACCTTTGTCCGCATGAGCATGTTCACTAAACTTTCCCATGTTATTTGAAACTGTCTGTCTAGCTCAGTGACTGCTTAGCTTATCTCCAGGTCCTCTGGCTTTGGCATTTGAGCTGCCAGTTCTATTCCTCCTCCTCCTTTGAGTTAAAATACATATCCAGAACCCACAAAAACTCCCTTAGGAAGAGTGGGCCCAATCCCTGGCCTAACAGGATCAAAGCCAAAACACCAGAAGGGGCACAGGATGCCCTGGTTTAAAGAACAGGGTTCATAGGAACACAGGTAGCTGCCTTAGAATGAATATTGTTGATACTGACTGGCAGTGACTCTCCAGAATTTTGGGCAGGGATTTTCCTGGCTCTTCCTGAAGATGTCAGAGCTTGGATTTGGGGTCATCTGTGTGCAAAGCACATGACTGAACTACAACCCTTCCCTTCCAACGCCAGCAGTGTAATTCACCTTTAAATGGGGTTGCAGTTGTCTTTATACAATCTTGGCAGCACCTTCCTGTTCCTGTTTTCCATCAGTCCCTTGAATAAAGGTGATGTGGTTTAGTAATTACAAAGTGGCACTGGGAAACTAGAAATTCAAAGTCCTGAAATAAGTTTCACCTATTTAAGGGTGGGGAGTGCACAAAAAGGGGATGGCGTAAGTTAAGACCACCTTCTCAGCAAGCAGCTGTGCCACCACCACCTCCTTTACCTTGACAGTCCTCAGGCCAATGCCCAGTTGGCACTCCCTACCGCAAGATTCTGGCTGCTTGGGAAAGTGCATGCCACCCCCTGATCTGGGGGAAAGGAGTTTTGAAAGCAGTGTCCTGGACAGAAACTAGCCATTGCATTATCAAAACCCTATTTCAATAGAGATGTAGAATTTTGAAAGCTCAAAACACCATTTCCTGAGAAAGGGGGAGGGATGCACCTTTGCACACTCCCGAGCAGCTAGACTCCCAGGAGGAGATCAGAGGGCTGTTGGGGAAAAGGAAACAAAAATGAAGATCTCACTAGGAAAGTAATTGCATTGCCCCATTTGAAAATCAAGATCACTCATGATTTTGCTTTTCCTTGACGGCTTGCCTTTTGACAGTTGTTAAGAGAAAGCAAAGGGAAGAAAACTTTTGTTTGCTGCCTATTTGGGTCTGTGTCCAGGATTGGCACTGCTACATTCTGACAGCAGATAGCACCTGCCATGTTGCATATCAGAGACTCCCTCTTTTGACACTAATGGAACTGAGCTCCTGAGCAACTTTGCAATTGCAACGTTAAAAAAAATCAATTTAATAATTGATTAAAAAGCAACCAAAAGATTTGCACATTTTAAATTAAAAAAACAATTTGGGGCCTTTTAGTGTTTGGCTAAGGCACTCTGAAGGGACTGCCAGTGGTGCCAAGATGGAGATTGCAAAAGCTGGCTGTCAAGCTGGACTTAACATTCTCCAGGGGAGCAGGATAATGGGGAAAATTGGCTCCACCAGTCGGGGTGAAGTATGGACACATCAGGCCCACTGTGGTGTCCCCTGGGATATCTACATGAGAACAGAGGATAAAGGAGGGGCCAAACAACCCACAGCGAGCCTACTCATCTGTGGGGCACATCATGAGTTGTCTACACAACAGTTGTCTACTGTAGCTTATTGCCAGGGTGGGATAATGTATTGTGCAAACCTGCCTATTGCAGGGCCTTGAGCAAATCAGAGGCTCAATTTGACATCTGTAATTCAGGAACAACCTTCACAGGGAGTCTGTAAGGGCCAATGCCATCAAAGTTGTTATGCATGTGAAACATAGCACCAGGTCTTGCTCTTGATACACTGGAGGAGAGCAGTGAAAATTGACCTTTCTTTCTTTCTTTCTTTCTTTCTTTCTTTCTTTCTTTCTTTCTTTCTTTATTTATTTATTTATTTATTTATTTAAAGTTTTTATATGCTGTCCCATTACTAAAAGTCTCTGGATAGCTTACAAAGAACAAGAAACAAAGCAAACCATAACAACAACATACAGCACACTACACCCCCCTTCCTTTTATAGGGAAGCTCCCTCTGCTAAAGTTCATGAGTTCTTAATCTAGGAAATCTTGTCTCCACTTTTGACATCTCACGCAGAAAACTAGAGAGAAGTTATTTTTGTGGACCCCTTTTTTAAAAAGTGCAGAGACACCTCTAACACTGCTGCAGCCTGAAATAGCATATCCTTTTCCTACTCACTTACAATGGTAGAGACAAAAATAATAAAGGTGATAATTTGGCAGGATAAGCAATATTTTTGTCAGCCACATATGGAGGCTATTAGAACAAGGACAATGCTGACTTTAATCGGCAAAAAAGTAATATGGTTACCTTGTCTGCCCTGTGCAAGAAATTAACTTGACATATAACATATGTTCTGTCTCAGTAAATTAACTTGCAATAAATCTGGCCGCTGGGAAATCATTCCTGAAAATCCTTTATAGCTCAAGTATAAATAGATTGATAGGCTGATGGAAAGGTTCAGTCAGAAGGAAATGAAGTTTGCTAATGCCAGTCAGTAGGCATGGCTTGCTGAATCCCAGAGAAACTGGACAGATAGGTGCAGTGGAAATCTTTAGGGCGCAGAGATGATAACGCACTGTAGCATGGTTACTTGTGACATGCTTTGTCATAGTTGTGGTCTCTCACCTGAACTCCTACCCAGAAAAATGCTTTTGAATAAATACAGCCAGCACAGTAACTATTCTATCTGAATAGTCAAAATCTCTTTGTTGATGGCTATTTAGGAATGCTTGTGCTGTATGTTCTTCCTTCACAAATTCCTTGGGATGGTCCTTTGTCACTACAGGGGTGTGGGAGTCAGTTACCCATGGGTAGAATTATGTCAGCCAGATAACATCTATATGTTTGAAATCATGAGGAAGTTCCTCAGCAGCTCTCTTTCCCAGTAACTCATTCAGCTAGGAAGAGAAAAAAAAAAGGGGGGGGGGAGAAAGAGAACAGTGGAAAGAGAGGTGGTTTCACCCATGCTTAGTCTAGCCTGCCCTGACAGCAACAGATAGTTCCCTAAAGATTATCCTCAAGGAAATGTGACCCTCCACACACAAATGTTTGCTTACCCTGTCCTAGCTGATGCACTTCATCACAATTTCAATCATCCAGTGATTTCCAGAGTGGAGCAGAATCCAAGCACTTCAGTAACTCAGTAGTGAATCCTTAGGACGCAGGAACAGCAGCATGGGGAGCAGCAATATGGGGAAGACAGTAAAAATCCAACCCACTCTGTGCTGGACAATGTACGTAGATGGAGAAAGATTCCTCGTAGGTTCAGAGTAACAATGAATTTTATACTTTTTTAAGTGTAAAACCCAATTTACTTAAATATACACCATTCATTACTTTTTATCCATGTATTACTCTGTCAGAAGATTGTATCTGTTCTAAGTAAAACTGAACACGCACTTTGTATAGAAATTATTTTGAAGCTTCCTATGAGAACATGTCACTTTTGTAGCATATCATTTGCATGCAGGCAAAATGCATCAGCAGTGTAGCAAATGGAGCACATTGATATAAGTCAAATAAGCAGCAGGGGTGGAATCAAATTTAGGTTAAAGACACAAAACATATTTGCAAAGGGAAGAGAGACAGAATATCTAACTGTTGAAGATAATACGCAAGCAGTTTTAAATAAAATACTATAACTATTCAATTAATTCCAACTGCTTTATTAATCATACTCCCCATGGATGTTCAAGAATGGGGTACAACTTTTATGCAGTGTCTCTATGTGTGAAAACAGCTTATTTGCTGTTAGATTTATGTTCCATTTTATGTCATCATACAGCTCTTAGCAACATCTCATGAAACGACATCCGTATTACTTAATGTTAACAGTGGTCATTCAGACAATTTGCACCTCTTTCTGTCTCTGCCTTTGCCATACCAGACCTTCTACATTTATCATTCTCCCCACAAAAAAAGCTTGCTTAATATTTTTAAACTGATTGTGCACATGTCCAGCTGCTCAGTCTTCCTTTTCATCTTTTCCTTTATACACTCACCTGGTTTTTTCACCCAGTACTGTACACTGACCCTTTTGAAAACTCTCCCTCATTTCCCCGTTTTACAGGTGCAACGTAAAAAGAACATGAGTCAGACTGGGAAAATTTACCATGAGTTAGTGAATCTTAAAGCCACACCAATAAATAGGTAGAACAATCCAGGAAGAGAGAGGCAGGCATGTGATGCAAATGGCATGCAGTGTTTAATGCTCTGAAAGCTTGATACACAGGGACAAAAAAGGGACACTATGTTAAAAAGGGAGGTAAGGAACTGAACAGAGTTACATTTGTATAGCCTACCATGTCACACCATGGTCCCCCGTGAACTTTGCTATGGCTACATATCACTATAAGCATGTATAATTATTTACATCATAGTACAGGTTGCGATTTGCCAAAATGGGATCATGGGCACAGCTTACCAAGAATAACTGTTCTTTGGACATTTCAAAAAAAGAAAAACACCTGGGACAGGAAAGAAAGGCCCACATTTTATGCAAAAACAAGGCCTAAGTTTGCATTGTGTTCCATAGAATGTTGAGGCCAATTCTTAATACTTGCCTGCAAAGAATCTTCTGCTATTCTAACAGTCTCTGGTCTTTCAGGCAAGCAAAAACTTGTGAGTGGGAAAAAACAGCTAACTGACTTCACAAGCTGTTATGGTAACAAAAAAGTTTAACTGAAACACAGAGTCCCATTTTCCTAATTCCATTTTCCTAAAGCTGTAAAATAATCCAAATAAGAATGTACTGAGAGCAATATGGGAATGGGTTTATGAACCACAACACTTTTTAAAGTAGCTCTTTAGAGGGATATTACAAAGGGAAGCAAGATTCGCCCCGCTCCCCATAGATTCTTCCAAAAGGGAGCTGCCCCATCATTCTAAGGCCCCCAGGCCGCATATACATTCAATATGATGCAAAAAATAAGTTTTAAACTTAGAAAATAGAAAACCCCTCAGTCAAGAGCTGCACAGAGCACCTGAATGCATAGGAAGTTATGGTATATGCCAAAGTACAAATACTGCAAGTTTAAGTATTCAGGTTATCTGATTTGAACTGATTGACTAAGTGCTCTATTAAGCCATTTTTATTAATTTACATGTTTCACCAGTGTAGTTTGAACTCTGCTTGAGGCAACTATGTAATTACACATTTGACCCTTGCTAATAGGAAATGAATGTAAAATTACATTATTTATAACTGTAGCAGCATTGTAGATAGAAAGAAAATCAGTATTACACTTTACACAGAAAGTATTTCCTGGTTCAAGGTTATTAGTGGGTAATATCAGAAACTCAAGTGTTCTGGCAATCAAGACTTAATGAAAAAAATGAAGTTCTCCCAGAGCAGATACATGCTTTATTATAGTGATTGCAATTATTGCATGAACCTGGATTGCAAATCTTGCACCACATGTTGGTTGTATCCATGTGCTGGGAAGTCCTTCAGGCAATGGGGAAGGAATCTGCCCTACGATGGCAGTAGAAAAAGATGAACAACCTGTGAACCTAAAATTGACCACCTATGGGCCAGGTTGGTACTTCCCTGCAGAGAGGTGTCCTTACTGACTGTACCGCAGCTCCTGAATATGTCTTCACTGAAAGCTTCCTGAAGCCTAGGTCAGGTTTTTGCCTGCCTAAGCTGAACCCTTCCCTCACCCACCCTACCTTAGCACTACTGATGTCGCAGGCCGCAATTGCTCCTCCTCCACTTTTTCATGGCTACTGCCAGTTGCTTGCCTGAGAGACAGAGCCTGGTCAGTGAGTCGCCGGGGCATCTCCACCTCGGTACTGTCCAGGCTAGATCAAGAATTGTGTGAGCAAGCAGGCTGGAAGGGTGAAGAGGAGGAGAGCTCTGGGAGGTGCTTGTGCTGATCCGCAGCAGGAACCCAACCATGACCACACTTGGCACTAGCCCCACTTGTGCAGCTATTCAGGCAGACTTGATATAGGTACCCCATCTTGATTCATCTTCATTTCCAGGTCGAGTTTTGTTTTGCTTTTCAGGACAGTGTTCTTGTTGGCCTTTTCAGTAGAGAATTACAAAAGGATTATAGCAACTGCTTTAAAGAGGTGGCAAGTTTGGGGTGGCATCCTTCAGTTTTGTCTATTCATAGCAATTACATGTAATGGGCTTCATCAAAAAGCTGCTTAATCCATTGTACCTAGCATCGTTGCCGTTTTTCTTTTTCTGCTGCAATGTTATCCTGCCACTTCAGCAATGTGCCAAGTAGCTATTTGGTCCTAGCAGGTGCCTGGCATGTCTATCCACTGATGTACTTATACAGCTTGACTCCACTTCATTGCAGATTCCATCCGGACTTCTCCTATCATCATCCTAAGAGTAGTTCAGGGACTTCAACCTGTAACTCAGAATTCTGCTGCGGTCACATTTTAAAGCCTCTCTGTGGCAGATGCAGATGGCAACCGTCAATTTAATGGTGCACTTCAAAATAATGGACACACTGCCCTCTGAGTCCTGGCGATATTAAAATATTTGACTTTTCTGTTACTTCTTTAGACAGCCCGCACTTCAGTCCCAGGGAACATCAAACTTCTAGGAGTGAACTAGGGGATGACCTATCCAGACAATAAGATGGTTATTTTATAACAATGTGTCTTTTCTCCCTTTTTCCTTTACAAGCCACTCCATTCCATCCCAATGATTTCTCTTAGCCCCCACTAAGCTCTTTTATGACATTTTGCTCCCTTTCTGCACTTCCGCAGAACACAAGGTTTCCCACGTTTTTGATCATGGGTGCTGCTATGTAAATACAGAATATTTGGTTGGAAACAGAATATCAGATACAAGGCAGTGGTTGTCTTCTACTAATGTCTCTGTATACATAAACATGCAGACAGACCTTTACATATCATTTCTAACCATTATTCATGGCAGTCCTAAGGTGCAGCTTTCACTGATGTCATTCTAATAAGAAAAGCCAGCAATTAATTCGGTATACTAGCTTTACAAGAATGTTATGCCTAACCGCAAAGGAAATTTATTTATGACTGTCCTTGCTGCATTAGGCACCTGCATGTGTTGTGGAAGAGGGAGTTATTGTGATTCACAATCAAAGTTGCTCCAGGAAAGCACCACAAAGCACTTACTTTTTCAGAAGGGAGGGAGAGGTACTTACAGAAACAATCATGCAATTAAATAATCGTTTAATCCATTTATGTAAATATTCACAGTTCTG
This sequence comes from Varanus komodoensis, assembly GCF_004798865.1. Taxonomy (NCBI): domain Eukaryota; kingdom Metazoa; phylum Chordata; class Lepidosauria; order Squamata; family Varanidae; genus Varanus; species Varanus komodoensis. The sequence continues at coordinate 36,719,132 of NW_025335568.1, forward strand.
TTTCAAGGTGCAGTTGAGCCCAGCAAATAAATCCACACCCCAGGATTGTATTAAATGAAAGGGAGACAGGAACTGGGGCAAGCTCTCCAGCACCTGCCAATCCTTGTGAAAAGATCTGAGTGCTGAAAATTAAAAACCATCCCCAAAAAAGCTCACAGCGCAGCTCAATGTTTTTTCCTGATTTGTATGTCTGTAGTGCAGGGAAATGAAGATTAATATTTCAGATCCTCAGAACCAGGGAACTGCAGTATATGTCATAAATAAGAGAGTAGCTCTTCTCCAAGTATTATGAGGTTCCTTTCAAAGATCTATCACTGCCTTTCCTGAAGTACCTTTTCAACAGCTGAGGGATGATCAGTGTTTGTCTTTACACCTCATAGAGAATATGAGAAGAGATTTATTCTGCACGTTATTCTTAACTCTGCAAATATTCTTCATTGCCAATTTATTCCTTTCCAGTCCAAATTTCAAATAGATTCATTAGAAGAACACAGAATGCAAATACCACAACTAAAACTTCTGAGCAAAAACCTGAATCAAAAAACCCACATTGAAATCAGAGGGTATTGACTAGCAAGGAAGAGATTAAAATAAGGGGAACTCTGTACAAGACTGCGGATGCCACTGTATTCCTAGAACAAGCATAAAGGGCATAAAATACAAAGTCCCACAATTTGCAAGTTCTATACAAAATGTAGGTGCCTTGTCGTGGGAATTTTTATTGATAAGTTTCTCTGTAAATTGAACCCCTGGATTTTATCACTGTTTTTAGCTTCCATCTCCTCCAACATTTACATGAAGGTTTATCTTTTTATGATGCACAGAGATAAGCAGTATCTTGGAACTCTGCACAAATCAACATTATAACAAAAATATGAGAGATTTGGGAAGAGCCTAAAAATACAGATACATATTAATACACATTCACAGTGTAGTAGAGTGTAGGGGAGAGAAATATTTAGGAAAATTGAATTCAGTGATGGGAGAAATAAAGAGGAGAATGGTAGAGTTGCAGCACTAGGAAATTATAAAGCATGCCAGTGAATTACTGCATTGTATGTGGATCATTTGGAAAGATCATTTTAAAGAGCTGGCCAAACTCAGAACGACCAGTCTGGATTCGACTGCTGCAATGGCGAATGGATAATTTGCACATCTCCTATGTAAAGTATATTCCTGTTAATGAAGATGTGCTATAAAGAACTTCTTTTTTTAATGTTTCATGGTTTAACATTAATCTTGTTGTTCAGGATGATGTTTTCATACCTGTTAGATCAGCCTTCTAATATTCTATGTAATGCATAAAGTTTTCTTGATAAAAATGAGGGGCTTTAGATGGGTTATTAGAGGGCAGAATTCAAAGTGAAGCAGCCTGGCAGTCCTAAAAACAAATATCCTCCCCAAGTTAAAGGCACTGAAAGCCATCTTTTCCTTGTTTGCATGCCAGCTATGTTGGTTTCAACCATTAATCTTTGTTTTCCGCACCTGTTAATCAGAAAAAAACACTCAGCAGGCAGACCAAACCATGCATTCAGATGTCCTACAGAAACATCCATATTGCAAGATGCCCTGTAAAACAGACTATTAATCATAATTGATTTCTTGCCCCCATGCTTTCAAACAGTAACTATTGTCACCATGGGGGCAAATCCTAAAGCAACAGCAGGTTTGGATCGAATTTATTCTGCTTCAATCTGACACGAGAGGTTTATTTTATTTTATTGGTGGGCCTCTTAGGGCCTGGCTACATTATAACCCCATAGAACACAATTACAGGAACCTGTAAAGAAAAGGTGCATGGGCGTCACTGTGCTTTGCTTCCATTATAATACCATTGAGTTCACATTTCTGTAAGCACAACAGAGAAAATATTCCCCGTGATCTGAAATCAAGGCTGAAGATCTACGTCAGAGTTTCTTTTATCTGTACCCTGTTAGCACATCTCTAAAGAGGAAGCAATTGACACAATAATCTCTTTCCTAGCATTTTTTATGATGAGCTTACCCTTTTCAGGATTTATAACTATAAATATTCTCCCTAGACAAATCCTGTCTAGATAGATCTTCTCATTTTGGGGTCCACAGAAATAATACATTAAATGGAATGTACACATTTATTTTTATATATAAATTGAATATTGGTCCTTGGACAGCTAAAATTGTTAAAGAATTAAATTAATATTGTAGCTATGCTGCAAGTATACAATATTGCTACATTAATGATTTCAGAAGCATTCAAGATGAGAATTGTTTCCCTAAATTTGCTTTGATTCTGCTTGGTCATGCTTTGCATTTTATACATTGCATGTACAAAATCTGCCTCTGTTATGATAAGGATTGGGGATGAGGTATGGATTCCATTGATTCTGCATTAATTTAAGTGTTGGTAAGTTGCATGGATGACAATAAAGCAACATAATGTGCCAGTTCACATATATTCAGAAATAGAGTTCTTCTTGGATTACCACTTCAGAATGAGAAAAGAATTGCTCGCTTATGAAAAAGCAAACACCTCCACCACACTGCAAATAGGAAGTAAACATATTCAGGAAAACACTTCGATTGGCCTTCTTCCAGGCATGCTAATTTTCCACATACTGGGAAGGTATCATTATATGATGGAAGTGTCAAACTGTGATCCAGGTACTTTTAGAACCTGGACTTGTTAGTTTTATGGGAGGGCTTTTGGGAGCCCCTTTGAGGGACTTTTGCAAAGAACTGTGAACAGTTTTTGGGAGTGGGAGCAGTCATCATACAGTCCATCAGTTGTTTGGGCTGCTTGATATAGTAGCCAGTCACAGGTAGGGCTGGGTAAACCGAAAAAATGAGGAATTGGACAAGGACTCTTTAAATGGCACAAAGACTCTAAGGGAGAAAGAGGAGATGCGGACAGAAGCACTGGAAAAAAGCCTGAATGCTGGAATGCAGGACAGGAAAAGGGGAGCAAGGATGTTCTTTCCTGAACAAGCAAGATGGTAAAGTAGAGAGGGTGATAACTGGAAGGGGATTAGTGAAGTCTAGATTGCTGGGTTTACATTCTCATATTGCTTCTTGTGCTGAATAACTGGGGAAATGACATATTTCCTCTGACTGGGGGCAGGGGCATCATCGCTTGTGACAAGTGCAAAACAAACCTTTTGGCTCCCTCCCAGCATCAGCTTGTTTGCTGCTGCCCTCATCACCTACTGATCTCTGGTCACTCACTGGGCTCCTTGGGCCGTGGAGACCTGGACTTTGACCAGTGTCCAGTCCCAAACACACCACTGCCAAATAGAGCCTAGGAAAGACTGTAATAACTTTTTCTGAGTGGTTGAAGCAACACCCTGGGCCCAAGTTGTTGCTTTCCTTTATTGTTGTTCTTGTTGTTAGTTGCGAAATCGTGTCACTCTTTTTAGCAACATGGAGGTTCTTTCTGAGTCATAAAAATAAATATTTGCATTAATTCACAGAACCATTCTTTTATAAATACTTCTTGAAAATGAGATGTATGGTGCCTGAGAAGTTGCATTCAATTTTACAAGCATCAATTTAACATAATTTATCCCCTTCCCAGTTTTGTGTCTTGAGAAAGTTTGTTGCTTATACCATTCTCTACTGTTTAACAATGCACAAAATAGATATTCCTTTCAATGATGCAAATTCTAGTGGTGTAGAAGTATACAAGTTAGAAAAAGCTCTTCATCAGGAAGAATGGAAAGAGGCACTTAAGGAAGAATCAAAGGCTAGGAAAGAAGCAGCGTGTAAAGACACTCAGGGCAGAAGCCAAAGAAGAATTAGAGAGCAATTTGCCACCCCTCCAAGATGAATATAAATGAATGCTGGAAGTTTACAAGACTTCGCCAAGTTATGATGTACCTGTCTAAGTTAAAAATATTATTGTTCACAGTATAGAAAACTAAATAGAAATGTTTGGGAGTGAGGGAGAAACAAAGCAGAGCATTCAACATGTATAAGATGGTAAAAGCATTTCCCTGGAGGCATTTTTCCCTTTTACGTGGTAAGCAGTCCTTGCATTTCTTTAGGTAGCTTCTTTTATAGAATTTGGACTCATCATTTCCTATTCCTTTGCTACCATTCTATTGCAACTGGCTGCTAGAAATTAAACATAAATGGATGACTTTCCTATGATGGAGACAGCATTCATGCTATGCTGTCATCATTTCCTATGACATGATTTGCATTCATATCAATGTGGCGGAGCAGTTAGAGTGCTGAACTTGGAGCTGGAAGATCTGGGTTCTAGTCCTCACTTGGCTATGAAACCTTCTGGGTGACTTCCAGCCAGTCATTGACTTTCTGACTAGGAGGATCATGGAAGCCAGCTTGCGTTCTTGTGAGACGGAAAAAAAAGACAGGATATAAAAGCGATATAATAATAATAAATACCCACTTTTTCCTTATTCTTTATAAAAATAGTGGAGAGGGAGCAAAAAGTATAAATCAACCTACTCTCATGGTAATCAACTTATTTTCTCTTTTTCAACATGTTTATATTGATATATTTCAACTTAAAAAGAAATACAGCTGACTTTAGGTACATCTCTTGAACAGAGCAACATTAGGCATAAACTTTGTCAGGCATTCTTCTTACAAAGAAATTGACATGTGCACATGTGCCTCCATGAAGGATGTATTCCATGCAGAGATGGGCTGTTTGAGAACCAACCTACACATTATTTCAATAAATCCCACCTCTATAATTTTTCATTTGAAGAACACCTGCAATTTATTGCATTAACAGAAGCATGAGAATTACTATAAAATATGTGCATTTCAGGATTACTTGAACTCTTGTGGAAACATTTATGAAACAGCACCAGGCTTATTTTCTTTCTTTTTTACAGTTCCTTCAGCGTCTTAATCTTTAAATTTCAACTAGACTGTGCTTTTGGTGTTGGTGGCTCTGCTGCAGAGCAATGAACAGGGATGGCTGAATATAGCATTTGGCTTAGATTTGGGTAGGTACAACTATGATGGCAAAGTAGCCTGTGAATTAATTTGTTTCCCATCTCCAAGGAACCTAAACCATATCAGGTTCACTGTTAAGCATATGCCATGGGACGAAGATAAAACCCACCTTCTAGTTTCACAGGCCATGGATGTGGGAGAGCCATGGAGAATGGGAGTGAAATTTCACTAGAGGGCAGAACTCATCACTACCCTCTGGGGCTTCTCCTGGCAACTGGTGGTGATTATTTTATCCTAAGGCCCAAGGGAGCAGTAGATACCACAGTGGCGATACTTCAGCAATCCAAAATAAGAAATGTATCACCTCAGAATTCACTCACCCCCAGCTCTGTCTGAATAGGACAGACCAATCAAAGAATCATCAGAGGCAGCCTAACATCACTAAGCACCTGCAAGACCAACAGGAAAAAAGGCTAACTTCCAGGATTCCTGCCGTCCACCTATACCTCTTCTCTGCTGTATCTTATTCCATGCTATTATGTTGTGTTGTTACACAAGGCTACAAAATAACTCTGCAGGTTCGATGAAAGAAGGCTGCAGTTATTTGTCTGGCACCTGAAGACAGAGGAAGGGAACCCACACATTAGGTAGTCTCCCAAAGTGAGGTACAGCGTCACACTATCCTGCAAATAATCCTTAACCGGGCCAAAATAAGGGGTAGGTTTTCCTAGTTCAGGACAGCCTGACTCAAGCAAGGCTACAGAGCATCAAACGACACTGCCTGCCAACCAGCCTGGCACCATCATGACCAGTCAGGCTATAGCTGTAAAGTTTTGTGCTCAGGCATCTGTTTTGGGGAAAGAAGTGTTGTATGTGTGCAGAGCAAGGAAGCTGGGACAAATCCAGCATGTATGTGACTTGGTGGATCAAATTAAATGACTGATGCAGCCTTACCAGCAATTGCCATCACATCAGCCCTGCTCCGTTCTCCATGTTCACTCATAATGCTTGCTTGCTTGCTCTGAGTGACACTTCAGGAAACCAGAGTACACACACTTAAGCAGCTCTTGCTCCCAGCTGGCCAGCTATAGTGTGACTATAATAATATACTTTTATAAGTAGCAAGGTGAATGGTAAATGGGGAGAAGGCTTGTGTGGCTGTGGCACTCCTTTATGGAGCTGCCTTCTAGAGAGGTTCACTTGGGGCCTAGCTTCTTATATTTCAAGAACCTGGTAGAAGTTTTTCCATTCTGTTTATGTAATTGTAACTAAACATAACTTTTTTAGTTATGGTATTCTTGTTTGTGTCCTGTTTGTTGATACCTTTTTACTATAAGCTACTTCTTTACTTTAGGCAAATACATAATTGACAGATGAGGTTCTCTCTTTTTAGGTTTGCTCTTGCAAAGGTAAACCCAATTATTTAAATGGTTGCTTCATATGGGTTTCTTCTTCTTTTTACTCCTTGGTTTGTCCTCTGAACTCTCTGGTTGTTCAACTAAAGTATTAATTCTCTCTCTCAGATAAGAGAGATTCTAGTGCTGAATTCATAACATGTAGTTGTTGAAAATAAGTGCAGGAAAAGTGAAATGCAGTAAAAGAACCAAACACTCTACCTAAACTTATGGAAAAGTCTGGGTAGTCAAATGTTTCAAATATATTTTTTGTAGAAAATGTATCAGTGAAAATTAATAGAGGTTCCAAGGTTAATTAGAAAAGTCATACAGTGCACTTATTGGAGGAGTAAAGGTAATTCTATGAAGCCAAATGTCCCTCAGTGTTGGGTAAAATGCTTGTTGAAGAATCACATCAGGTAAATCCTCCCTTCCTGGTTCTCCCTTGGGCACTATCCAATGCGGCTCTGTTCAATCTCTTTTGCCCACAGGATGAACTGACAGTTCAACAAGAAGCTAGCATTTTCTAAAGTAATCCCAGAAATGAGCTGAAATGCTCATTTCTGGAGCAAGGTTAGTGGAGCTCTCCTTTGCAGGTTTCCATGGCTGCCTCTATTGCAGAAATGAATGTTTTGTCTCAATTTTGATTACATCAGGAAAAACTGGCTTCACCTTGGACTGGCAGTGAATCCTGCTGGAGCAGCAGCAATGCTCTTCATTGCCTCTGGAGATTTCAGTCAGGATGGCTTTAAACTGGTACACTATTTGAGTCTTGTATGTGGTCATTGTTTATATTGTGGGATATCCTTTAAAATGTGCGTGTACTTGAGTGAGCAAGCCCATAGGAGGAATGGCTAACTTATTCAACACAAAGAATTAGCCCTCCTAGACTCTAGCATGGTTTCACCACATGGCTTATTTTCCTTCTCTAAAGTATTTCCAGCCCCCTAAACATGATCAAATCTCTAGCTCCACTAATTACAGGCAAGCAAGCCATTCCAATCCTTGTAAGATGAACTTTAGCATTTGTTTTGCAAGCGTCTTTCACAAACAGAACCCTGAAGGATTAACAAAGCCCTTGTTACGCGTAATACGCACTTGGCAACAGTCTTCCCAGCACGGACATAAGAGCTGGCTTTGTTGACAAATAGTGTTGTGAAGAACATTGGGGTTAAACAGCTCTTCTTTCGTGGGGCTGTCATGGGATATCCTCCTTGACAGCAGCTCTGCAATGTCGAAAAAAGGTCTGTAGCTATCCATTTAAAGGTCTATAATGTTTAATGTTAAGAATGTAGAGCTGGCACACTGGGCATTCCATGTAACACTGTGTCAGCATCAAGTGTCCCATTTCTGACGGTGCACATGGACCCCTGCACCCATCTGCCATTCTGTCACCTGTCCTGTGCCTGCCACCCTCTGTTCAAATAATTCTATTTGCCTGTGTGCAGCTTACTTCAGACTGCTTAGTTTGTGCCATTGGATACTTGCAGACAAGACTTTTGTTGCAAAATCACTGAAAAGCCACTCCGATAGAGCCAGTGTGGCATCATGGACCAAGAGCTGGTTGATCTGGATTTTAGTTCACATTCAGTCATGTAACTCACTGGCTGACTTTGGGCTAGTCCCTGACTCTCAGCATAACCTGCCTCGCAGTCCCAAAGGAGAGGAAGAGAAACTTGTAAGCCGCCTTGTGTCTCTTGCAAGAGTATAAGTGTAATGCAATAATAGTAACTGCTCGCCTTTTCATGCTTTCCCACCCTTTCTGGATTTTTCTTCACACACACAAATGCCCCTGTTAAGGGAGTACGTAATGACAGAATTGCTGTTCAGTGCCTGTGTCCAAACAGCACGTTTTTGTGGCTATAACATTAAATGGCAGTTTCCAGTTCTAGTTTCCACTAGATCATACAGCTTGCTGGCTGACCTTGGACCTGTCAGGGTTGTTGTAAGAATAAAGTGGAAAGAAGGAAGCTCATGAAAGTTGCCTTGGGTTCCTTGCAAGATGGAAAAGTGAGAATAAAAATATAAAGAAACAAATGAAGATTCTTTTTTAAAATTCCATGCACCTGCTCTTCAATTTCTCTGTGTCTTGTGATGTTTTCTAACTGCTGTCTATTAAATCTGACGAGGTGCACAACAACTTTTAGTTGATATTAAGCTTTTTCATGAACTGCTTTCCACAAAAGAAACTTCCCTTTTGGAAACTCTTTCAGAGTAAAGCCCAAACAGGGAAGCAGCTTACAACTATCCTAAGGGATAAACCAAGCGCACAGTACTTGGTGAGCAAGAGCCATCTCTTATTAGGGAAAGTGAAGGAAGGATGAGATCAGGCCTTGCAGATGATTAAATTTTCCTTCCATAAAGAAGACCCCCCCACATTAAAAGAAGCACATTGCAACTATAGGAGAATAATTGTGACCAGAACAGTAATAATGGCAAAAGTTGTATTAGCACTGCTAATGAACAGCATTACGAACACTTGACAATGTTTCAAGGCAAAGCCCCAAAGGAAGTCTGATTTCCTTCCACTCAGGCCAGACTAGCTGGGAATGCTTTATGCATGAAAAATTCATTTGGAAAGAAATGACAGGAGAAAGGGGGAGCAGGGGAGTGTGTTTTTGTGCTGTGTATTAACATTCACATGAGCTGATCATTAGGAATTAACACGTCACCTAGCTAGTTCCCAGCTGAGACAACAGGGATTCTGCCTGTCAATCACCAATCCCTGTAAGTACCCAAAATAACATTTTGAAAATCTGTCTCTAGATTAGCTGAGCTTGAAGGAATTTGGAACCTGAGTGGGAAATAAACCCTGAATCACAGCACAGACTTTTCTAACTCTTATGTATATGTAGAGAGAACTATTTCCTAAGAGGTGTACTGGAGTTTACCAACACACAAATCATTATTGGTAAGGGCAAGAAAGGGGCTGCTGAACAGCTGATCTTAAAAGAAAATAAACTTGACTTTTTGCTTTCTCCTCTCCACCAACCATCATAGCATGTGGTTTCTGCAGATACAGCTGACGGCTTATTGCTGTGCTGAATATCATGGGCCTGTCAGTCCTGGATCTCTCAGCTGGCTTTGATGCTTACAGAGACGGCATCGTCTTCACTTAAAAAGCAAATAAAAAAAAAAAACACAGCCCAAAATAGCTGTTGCCACAAGAAGCAGGAGCTCTGAGTAAAAAGCAAACAGACCTTCCACAGCACCAAAATAAAATAAAATAAGTCAACTAGGATCCAGTTACTAGATCAAAGACAAGCTGAGATTCTTTTGTGCATATTGCATGTTATTTGGTACTTCTTACAGCTGCAAGGCTTTTTTGTGAAGAACATTCACAAAAATAGTTCAGGAAGACTATAAAATCAGAATTTTATAGCAAACTGCATTTTGGCAGAAGCCCACCATCAAAGTCGCGTCTCTAATTTCAGTGCAATTAAATAAAGTACTTTCGGAAACCTGAAGACAAACAGGTTTATGTTAACCTGGGCTGCAATTGATATATATTTCTGGGTGGCTTGTCTTCTTCCATTGTTCTGTGTTCCTAAGGTGTTCACACCATGACTGGTTAGTACTGTTGTAGTTCCGTTTACCCAGCAGCTGACAAGTGATTCACTTCTCAAGACAGATTTTCAGAAAAGAGAAATTGTACTCTGGGTTGTGTCCAGTAAGTGTCCTGTGCCTTGTAAGAAATTTTAGTCACCAGGATTAGGTTATATGGTTGGTGGGAATCAAAACAGGTATCCAGGTGGCCCCAGAGAAATAGGATTGCGGCAGTGCTTGTACACAAATGCAGAATTCGACCTCTTAATGCAGTGACACATAAGTATTCCTGTCATTGCATTCCCAAATTGGGAATCTGCTCTGTGTTTAAATACTTCCTCTTTCCTTTCTCTGCTCTTCTCATGCCCTACTTAATACAAAACATCCTGACTTTTCAGATCAGTTTTCTGTGTTGCCAACTGGGGTTAGAATAATCGTTCTGAATCAGAATTAAACTGTTTATAATCCTAGTTTATTGGGCAAGTTTATTGAGCTCAGTTTGCCCAACAAGCCATGTTTGCCCAACAAACTTTGTTTGGATGCCACATAGAAATGATTAATTAACAAAAAGACTTGGATTATGCCAGGCAGGCTATAGAAGAAGGAAAAGGGAGGGCAGTCTGTGGACACCTGGCTTGATTTGACCACAATCATGGTGATTTGGTCCCTTTTACACACTGGAAAGTTGAAAGAGAGAATGAATGGCTTACCCAAGATAAACCATGTGTGTTTGTAGCCTTTGTGGAAGACTATCACAACAACAGGAAGTATTTTCTCGCTGAATGCATAGCATGAAATTTGCCACAGGAAAATGGCTTTAATTGTGCATATTCATGGAAACTTGTACCAGGACAACAAAAAGGCACTGGTTTAGGGCCAAGTAGGTTGTGCCTTCCTAGTTGAAGGCAACATTCATGACTTCTAGCCTATGGAGAAAGAGCCAATTGCCTGAGAGAACACAATGAAAAATCTTTGCTTAAGTAAACTTAGTTTGGTTTGGAAGACAAAGTCTGTGTGAGTCTGTGGAGTGCAGACTTTGAAACGTCTTTTATAAGTGTTATTATGCTCAGAGGGTTGCAGTTGTAGACTTCTTTGCTCTGGCACAATCCAGTGTTATGGAAAGAAATGTTCTGTACAATGCTGAGTGGTTTCTTCCAGTTACATAGCAGTTAGTTATTTATGGTGCACTCTCTGCAGGTGGAGACCAAAAAAGTCCCACAATTCTCAGCATGAGCCATGCTGAGAGTTATAGGCTGTTTTGGTGTCTAAGCATGCATGTTTTTATTGTGTGACTTGAAACCAAAGCCAGAATTAGCACAACAAAAAGAGAACAATAACATAAAGTTGCAGGGTTTTTTTAACATGAAACTTAACTAGATCTGTTGCAATGAATATATTGTATGCCCCTACAAGAGTATATGCTGTATATTTAGCAAGATATTCAAATATTGTTAGAAAGAATCCATTGATGTTGGCCTTGCACCAAATTCCAAGAAATACATGGATAGTTAAGAAATGTATATCCATATATATTAAAGAAGTTTCCATCACAAATTTATCTGAATTATTAACTTCTTCCAAAAGGAAGCAGCTGTATAGCATTGCCAAAACATGAATCTGTAGCTGCATTACACCTCCAACAATTATCTGATTTAATTAGGCCTTGATGAAAATATGTTGTGATGTCCAATATACTCAAAACTTCCTATTTTTTCCTGAATTAAACGTAATTTAAGATCTGTTACCCCTCCTGAAACAGATGCCAATGAGGTACTCCGTTGATTGGGTAAAACAAAATGCTCCAATTCACTATTCTATTCTTGCTTAAGAGCCAGTGTATTATACTTGTTCACTCATAACAGATATTTAGAAACATGAATTATTGGCTGGTATAGCTGTTCAGACTCAGTCAGTACTATCAAGAACAAAGGAATCTCTGAAGCTGCAAAAGCAGCTGGCAACTGTTTGATTCTAACAAATGTTTCACTTGCATACATTGCAATCCAGCAGTATCTGCAAATCATAGAGAACATGAAAAACAGAAGGTGGTAGGTGTTACCACCAGGACCTACCAGCTGAAGCAAAGTAAAAGTCAGCCAGTCCATCCACATCTGCCACACAACTATTTTCTTTCCAATCTTTAAGTCTGGGTTCCCCCATAGGGGCAATTTTGTATAAGAAAATAAAATGCATTTCAGTTGACATGAATGTATGCACCACATCTATCATACTGTCGTAGATATAGGAAGCACCCTATTTGTTTTGGGTGCGTGAAGAACCTGATGCAATCCCTTTGGGAAGAGGATCCAAACATGAAGATTCCAAAACTTGACCAGGGAGAAAAGCCTAATACGAGCAAGAAAGATGAAAATAAAGTACAAGTTAACAGTTAAGTCTGATCACATAAAGAAAGACCAGGGAAATCCTCTTTAATGGAAACTTTCATTCTTTACATGCTATTCATGGAGGAATGAAACTTTAAAAGCAAAGCAATAAGTTTCTGAAAAAAATTTCCTGTACAGTAAAGGAATGCCATGTAAAACATAAACAGTTTGAGGTATTGCATTCATATTAAGTGCATTTACTCTACCTCATAGATTAAACTTTGTCGATGTCCATCGGTGTCCTGTGAGATCTCATTAATCAACTTGTTCAAATTTAACTTAATCATTTGAGATATCTCTCTAGAGGCAAGTATTCCTAAATAAGTAATAAATTCTGAGCAGAGCCTGAATTGCAAGTTAAGTAACACACTGTCTCCAATCAATACCAACTCAGACTTTGACCAGTTAATTATGTAGTCAGATAAATATAAAAAAATTGTCTGCATCAAAGTGGGAACAGCTGACTGGAGTTGCAAAATGTATCCTAGAATATCATCAGTATAAATAATAAATTTAAATTATGAGGAATTATGCAGAACTGCATGACTATTGCCAAAGAGCACTTGTCAAGGGTTCCAAGCATAGATCAAGCACCAATGAAGTACCATCATTTTCTGGTTCCTCTCTCAAGTTTTTTAAAATCAGACTTTAGGGTCCTGAGTTTAGTTCTTGGTGTTGAATACAATATTTAACCCATTTCTGAAATTCTAGAGGATAGCCAAAATTCCTCAATGTAGTGAAAAGAAACATCTAATAAATTTTATCAAAGATCTCCTCTACATACAAAGAAATTGTAGTGGTTGTATCTATTCTATACATATTCAATTCAACCAGATCAATACCCAACCTAAGATTATCAGCCCCCCCCCTCTGTTTTTGATGAACCCTTCTGTGACTGGTCCCATGTTGCCATAACTTGAAGCAGTCTGTCAGCTAAAATGTCAGTTGCCCTCAACATTAATCAGTGAAACAGAATGCTAATAAGCACAATTAGTGTGATTTCTGTTGGGTTTAGGAATTACAGTGATATAATAAACATCAAGTGCTGACCAAAGGAGAATCCAATTCAAGGATAGAATTACACTGACAGTGAAACTTAGGAAGTAAAAAGCTAGAACATGTTTTATACCAAGCATTGAAAATCCTTCCAAACCAGGTGATTTTTCCATTTTTTAAAAATTAGTTATTGCTTTTGTAATGTCATCAGTATACAAAAGGTGCCACTAAAGATTATATGTAAACAGAGAAGGTTAATGTAAGAAAAGAAGGCTTCCATGTCCTGCACTGATATTTCAAAACCTCCGCCATACAACTCTGAAAGAATTTTAAGAATACATTGCAAATGTGTATCTCTAGGATGAGTGTATATATTGCTGCTGTTATTATGTTGATGTCTTTAAATTGATGAGCCAAAAGCTTACTGGGACTTTCCCATTATGTCTGATTTAAAGCATGTCAGTGCAAATTCTGCCTGCTGTGAGAAAATAGTATTCAGCTCATATTTAACATGCCACAATTTCTGACGAACTTGTACGGTTAGAAAAGTGGATAACTGCCTAAACACACATAGGGTTGCATCATTAACGAGCGATCCCATGCCCCCTATCTTGTTTGAGACAACATAGGAGAGTGGGGATTCCCTTTGACCTTGAAAGGGCAGGACAGAAATCCAACCTCCTCTCCTGAATTGTTACAGCAAGCATGGAAAGGTTCACACCAACTGCCCTTCAAAGTTGGAAAATTGACCTTGGAGAGGAGGAAAGAGAAAATTCTAGTTGTCAGGCAGCAGAAAAGGCTGGAGAAGCCCAAATACAAACTATCCCGAGCCTTTGTCAACCTCCTTCAATCATTCTTATCTCTGAAGCACTAGTACTAAAAGCCCATTTAGTAAAATATGCAGGGCAGGAGGAGGAGGTCACCTCCACCCATCATTCCACCCCACCTCGGATGTCTGGGTACTTCTGATCATTGAAGGCTTGAGTGCTTGGTTGCTTATTTCAGTTTTGGAACCTGGAGTCAACTTCCTGATTTCTCATACAGTAGTGACCTATTTTTCATACATTTGTGACCTATCCAGTCCATCCACCACATATGGCAGCTGAACATTTTCTTGCTATCTGCATGAGACTGCATAAATGGTAGCCAGTGTCGTTAAGAATGTGGAAGGCTACATACCAGATTTGGGCATCACTGGGTGACTGGAAAAAAGCAGATCATATACCAACGAAAACTCTGAAGGAAGCTGCTCTGAGGAGCCACCAATATTTTGAATCAGTCTAGTTTTAGCTGGGAAGAAATCATCCATCACTAAACAAAATAGCAGTGCTCATTTGCTCTCAGAGTAAGGCACTTCTGCATTTATTGTTCCGAACTCACCTTTCTTACTAGATTTTCCTGCTAAGAATTCTGCCTCCCTGTAGCACCCAGAGATGAGTGAATTTTGTACATAAATGTTAATTCTGTTGGGATGATAGGAAATATGTTTTTCATTGACAGCTACAATAGCTATTAACAGATCTTAGAATCCACCTCTGTCATCTTCTGGGAGGAGAAATGGATCTTTCTTAGCCATGGCTTGAGTGTGATAAAAAGTCCATTGTTACTTTGGGCAGAGACTGCTGCAGGACCAAGAACGATGAGCAGACTATAGAGCAAGTGAGGGTAGCTCTATCATATAGTCTACATTGCTCTGAAAATGTGTCTGGATATAACACCAGTGAACGCCTATGGCAGTCAAGAGCACCATTTTATTTATTTATTTATTTATTTATTTATTTATTTATTTATTTATTTATTTAAAACATTTCTATGCCGCCCCATCGCAACAAAGCCTCGGGGCGGCTCACAACACATAAATAAATACTAAATTATACAATAAATAACACCCCCCCCCCAGTGCATTCTTGGTTTAAAAAAAACCTACTACTACTAAACAATGATCTCTGAAATAAACCAAATTTGTTACCTATAAGAGAATATAGCCAATTAGCCTTTACTTTTCAGTGCTAGAATGTCTTTTACTGACCCTGGCAGGCCTGGAAATTTTGAGTAACTAAATTGTTTGGTGTGGCAATGTGGTGACAAGGAAACATCACCTATGACTTTCCTACCCTGTGTGATTCAGTTGCTGAATCACTCTTTTGATTCAGATGATCCCCCATACAATGACTTGTTCTCAGTAGTCATGTCACACCTGAATACAAACAGACTGGGTTGATAGAACTGTTCAACATATACTGGAATACAATGAAACCTGTGAATGCTTGATGTGAATGCTTAGTTTAAAAGAGGAAGGAAAATGCAACAATATTTTATTTATTTAATGTATTTCTTAGTCTCCTTTCTAGACTGCAGTTTTCGCTTGATGGCTTAACAGTCTGCATTTTAATGAAAATGCATCTGAAGTAGTTAATGGTACTGGTAGTTATGACTAACAGTGAGAATTACACCAAGTGTGTTCATTCATGTGAGAAATATTATTTAATGTACTTTTTCTCCTGCACCATTAGAAACTACTGCATACATTTTCCAGTAGCATTGCAGTTTTACCAGGTAATATTTCTTTGTTTTATATCATCATCCATGCTTTCCCTTAACATTCAGTTTTGCAACATTTTAGCAAATTATGTGCACACATGAACAGTTTCATCCCCACAAATAGAACCATACTGTGAGATGACGTTGATAGATCTTTTTTGCTGAAAACATGACAGAAGGCACTAGCACTGGATATTCAGGAACTGGGGGTGCAACATTTCAATGGGAATCTCACATGCATGTACACAAAGAGTTGTTCCTGTGATGTTCTATGGACCATTAGAATGGGGTATCAGCTCCTCCATTTTGTTCCAGAGCCCCCGAGGAGCATAGCTGAGTGACAAAAATATGAGGAGTCATGAAAGGATTTAGTTCCAATTTCAGCCCAAACAGTGCAATCCCATGCATGTTTACTCAGAAGTAAGCCTTTCGGTAAGACCTATTCTTTCAATAGTTTAGGACTGCAGCCAAAGACAGCAGCGCCTGCAGATTCTACCTATCAGTCCACTGACCTGCTGGGTTGTAATTTCACTGAGCAGTGTAATTTCAGTAATCTGGCTTCTTTATGTAAATAATTCAGTGGCAAGACCTGTGGCTTCACTCCCTTCTGTTCCTATGCAGCCTACAGGACTTCTTGCTTCCCTGCACCAGGAGGCAATGTGGAAGGTTTAAAGATGATGGAGCGATGACTGTACTCCATGTCGCTGGGTGTGCTGGCCCCACGCCCTCAGAACAGACCTTGTTGTATTGAATAGGTATGTTCTGTGTGAACATGAGGAGAACTCCCTGCTGGCTGTAGGCCCTGGGTTCCTGGCTGCATGCAGAGCTGTGTCCTTTTCTGCCATAACAGAGCCTCTGGCTCTGAACACTGGTCTGGTGTTCCAACACTGGTTGGAAAAGTACTATGGCACTGCCCAGGCCTCTCTATGAAGCAGAAAGGCCCTGTGCAGCCAAGCCTTCTGAATCATGCCTACTCAAGGGGAAGGCTCCTTGGACAAATAAGCAGGCAAGTCAAAGCTTACTCACTGTCATGCCCAGGGGAACTAGTCTTCCACTTCCCACCTGCAGATGTGGGTAGGGCAGTTGCTGAGGCTGCTACTGCTCCCTGCATTTCTGATCTCTACCCATGGACAACTGTTGCTCAGACCAAGCACACCACAAGTGCAGTGGAGCTTAGTGCTTCAAAAAGCACAGCTGCAACATGAATAGAGAGGTTGGCTTTCCTACTGGGATAGGTTGGTGGAGCTCTCTTCTGTAAGCCCA
Organism: Varanus komodoensis; assembly: GCF_004798865.1. Classification (NCBI taxonomy): domain Eukaryota; kingdom Metazoa; phylum Chordata; class Lepidosauria; order Squamata; family Varanidae; genus Varanus; species Varanus komodoensis. The sequence continues at coordinate 36,736,163 of NW_025335568.1, forward strand.
TTCATGTGCCGTTCAGGAAATGAGTATTTCCATTTGTTTTGTGTACCCATCCAAAGTGCCACATGGTGGGTTCTGCTGGTGTTTGGACAGTGTTGGATACTGCTTTTTCCTTGTCTGGCTATTGATTAAAAATGGATGTACAGGCTACCCAATTACATTGAGAAATTTCCTTTATAGTTTAATGCTCTTATTTTTTGCTCTGTGTAATTTAATTTTATTTTGGAGTAAAGTTAAAAAGGCAACAAAAAGAAGAACATAATAATATGACAAGATCAGTAAAGAAGCAATGAAATTCACGAATTATAATTGTTATAATCACAATAATATTGTCATCATAGTGTCACTATTCTTTTGTAAATATGAACTATACTACCCAGGAATCATTAACCAATTTAAAAAATAACATGGTGAAGATGAAGTGTCATGCAAGATTAATATGTACATATATTTAAAACCCACAGATTTTCCCTGGTTTCATTTTCAAGGTAATAGCTACATATTCACACTGTCAATATACTCCCTTAGAATTTTTTATTTCTGTGGTGTATCCTGATCTATGCTGCTCTCCAAATGGAAAGGTGCTCCTGTTTCAGAAGTCCAAGATGACTTCCAAACCCCATGTTTTTAGGTTTTCCAGGCCACAGTACAGCCATCCTTTGGCCATGTAGCTATCAATTGGAAAGACAGAAGGAAGAGGGAAATGAGTGTTCCCAAACTAGGATCATATTCTTTAGTAGAGAAAAACCTCAGGGATTGGGGCAAAGGTGTTTGATTGCCCCTTAAGGCAGAAGTGGGAACCTGTTTTAGCCCAAAGGCCAAATTCAGTTTCGGAGCTGGTCAAGAAGGAAGTGAAGGGGAATGAGCTAATGTCTCCCCTGACCCCAACACCCCCCACAAAAAGGAAAAGAAAACAAACAAAATCCTAGTAGTTAAAAGTTCTTACTTCCAGTAACTAAGCTTTAGGAAAGGAATTTCAGTTTTTTATAGTGTGGAGTGAAATTGCACAACTGCCAGGAAACCATCCAGTGATTGGTGGTTGATGGGAAGGGGGAGGGGGCAGGTGAAGGGGCGTGGCCATTTAGGGAACCCCAGGGGGCTCTGTCAAAACCCAAGGCAGGCCAGAATGAGACCCCAGGCCTGAGGATCCCCACTCATGTTTTGACCAATAATATCTTTCATGTCCTAGAAACACCAAAGACCTTTGAACATCAAGTTGGGGCATTTATGAAGATTCTGTTCTGCATGCTAATCAAGGCTGATATATTTGACTGAAGGCCAATCCTGTTTATCCTATATTTGTCTACTGAGAAAAGCCCCTTTCAATCGGACTTACTTCCAGTGACTGTGAATAGGATCAAAGCATTTTCTAATGGAAAGAAATTCCAGCCTGACATCCTGCAATGTACCATACCCCCTTTTCTTTCCTGTATCCCATCCATTTCATTAATGTGTCATCTTCCAGGTTTGTTGACTCAAAAACAATGGCAGGTATCAAAATGTGACTCCCTTATGTGACTGTATCATGGTTCAAGCTAAGCGTGCAGAACCTCATGCTCAGAGGCCAGGTGTGATCCTTTGGAATCCCAGGACGGCCATGCAGTCTTTCCTGGACTTTCCAAACAAAAGAGCATGTGTTCCTAAAAGTTATTATTTAGTTCAAGAACGTATTTCCCACCTAAGCTGAATGCTTTAAGTCAAATACTTTCCATTTGATATTCTTGGTCCGTGTGCAGAAAGTGAAGTCATGTTCATTGCAGTCAGAATTCATTTAATCTAAAACAGAGAGGTTAATACTGGTTGTCTCTTGAGAGACCCTGGTGAATGAATTCTTTGTAGAAGTGTCTCACATGTCCCCGATAAAAATAAAAGCTTCTGCAAATTGAAAAAAAGGGAATTGTGGATGACTGTTTTCACGTTGTCTATATTTGACCAGGTTCTTATAGCCATTATTATCAATATTCTTTCCAGTTATAAAAGCATGGCTCAGAGGGGTGATCCTATCACCTTTAGAGTGTACCTGAGGACCCTAAGAAGCAGCAGATCCCACCCTCTGAGGTTGGAGAGAGAGTTCTGGCCTCAGAGGAGGAGATGCATCTGTGGATCTTCCTATCAGAAGTCCCTTCCATTTGCTACAGAAAGCTCCATGACAATCACCTCTCCCAAGGTTGCAGCTCCAGCCTTGTGAAGGGAGAAACTGGCTGTGTTGGAGGCTGGCCAGTTGCAAGGAGGGGACAGGCCCTGGATTCTCTGGAGTATAAGGAGCAAGCTAGACAAGGTCAAACAGAGGACAGAGTGGCAAGGTGGATGGAAAGAAGCCTCCAGCCTCAGAAGCCCCCATCCTTTGGATTTCTGTTCCATAGGATTGTTTCTTATTGCTTACTTTTCTTCAATGCCATCTTCTTCATATCTGTTCCTGATGTTTCCACTATGTAGACTAGCTATGAGGAATCTGTAGTTGATCATCCCCTGGGGGTTCCTTACTTGGTTCACAGTTTGTCACTTCTCACATTCTGCCACCCGAAGTGGAGGTTTCATTCTGCTTCACGGGAGAGTGTGACCTGATCATCACGTATAATCCTCATTCTATGTCAGCTCTGCTGTTTTTCAGGATCAATTCAAAGTACTGGTTCTAGCATTTAAAGTCCCAAACAGCTAATTGTCTGCTCCCCTACAGCCTCATAGACCAGCTTCATAACTTAACCTTGATCTTGGTGACTTCTCAAAACATTATTTAAAAGGGCAAAAGAGACCAAACTGTTTTTGAGACAGTGCCATGACTCTGAAGGTTCTCCTTACCGAATATCTGGCAGGCAACCTCTTTATATTTCTTTCACCAGAATTTGAACAGATGCTCATTCTGGTGGACTTTTTATGTCTACCTACAGCCACTTACCTGGGAGTTTGTCTCAATGGGAACAGACATGTGTAGGGTACACATGCATATGCTAATATCTGAGTAGACACATATACATAGTTCCAATAGCTCTACTGCCGCTAGTTTAATGTATAAAATATTATAGTTTTTCGGCTTTTCAGCTGTTGTTTTAGTGTTCATTATATGTTTGTTACTGCTTTTAAAAGTTTGCTAATTGTGCTTTTATTAGTGTTTTTCTTTCGTTTTACTGCATGCTGCTGTTGGATCCCTTATACCACATTGAAAAAATTGATTGACCAAGCAAGATCTTGAGATTACTTGAATGCAGGTGCTTTGCAAAAAGACTTCATCTTCTAGGGTAAGATCCCAGATTCAAGGAATCTCAAGATCTCTTATTATAATTTGATCACTGATTATTCTGTATGTAATATTGTAAACCATTCCTGTAAATAATCTGACAATAGTTACCTGAGGGAGAGGGAGAGAACGTATCTCCCATCTTCTAACAACTTGGGTTCTACTGTAGGATGAGAGCATTCTGCCCCTTATTTACCAGCTCACCCACCCGCACAGCCTGCAGTTCCAGGTGCTAACCTGCATACTGTTCCTTGTCACCTAAAGCTGCCAGGCAATTTCTTAAAGATAAGGCTGAAAGAAAACAAATGCATGACACTTTATCAAATGATGAAATTAAAAAGATAGCTACCCTACTCCAAGATGAGTACAAACATTTCAGTACTGGAATAAGAGAAGAAATAGAGGAAGCAAAGAGATTGGAGAAGAAGGCATTTAAAAAATGATGAAGGTTAGTGGAGCACTAAAGGAGGACAGGGCAAAAGCACAAAAGGATAGCACAAAAGCTAAATGAATTTATTTCATCTGTCTTCACATCAGAGGAGACAGGACTGACATCTTTCCCTGTATTCTGGAAGGGAGCTTGAGGAACTAAGACAGATAGTGGTTATAAAAGATGAAATTCTCAGCCTTATGGACAAACTGAAAGTTAATGAATCACTGGGCCTAGATAGTATCCATCCCAAAGTTCTTTAAGAACTTAAAAATATTCTTATAAAGTATGTAATGTATACCTAAGAACAGCCTTTGTAAGAAAAGTCTGGAGAATGGCCACTGTAACAAAATTTTTAATTAGGAAATTACACGCTGTTCTGGGTAAATTGGTTGAAAGTCTTATTAAATGTAAAAGTACAAGCATATAGAAGGACAAGCCCTGGTGAAAAAGAATCAACAAGGCTTCTGCAAAAGTAAATCCAGTTCCACTAAGCTTTGAGAGTTCTTCAAGAAGTCATTGAACATGTGGACAGGCTGATCTAATAGACATTGTTTACTTGGCTCCCCCAAAGGGCTTTTGACAGAGTCCCTCACCAAAGACTTCTGAGCAAACTTAGCAACCATGAGATAAGAGGGGAGGTCCTTTTATGGATCAGTAACTGCTTAAAGAACAGAAAGCAGAAAGTAGGAATAAATGTCAATTTCTCTCTATGGAAGGATCTCACGGGGGTATGTGCTGGGGATCTGCTCCCATGGGGATCTGTACTGGCACCAATACTTCTCAACTTACTCATAAATGATCTGGAATCAGGAGTGAGCTATGAAGTGGCCAGGTTTGCTGGTAAGATCAACCTGTTTATGGTGGTTAAAATCAAAAGGGATTGTGGGTAGTTTCAAAGGGATCTTTGGAAAGTGGGAGACTGGACATCAAAAGGGCAAATGTTCAGTTGAAGTAAGTGTACAGTAATGCACACTGGAACAAAAATCCCAACATCAAGTATAAGCTGATGGGATCTGAGCTAGCAGTGACCAATCAAGCAAGTGATTTGGGAGCTGTGGTGAATAGCTTGATGAAAATGTTGATCCAGTATGTGGCTGCTGTGAAAAAAAGACAAGCTCTGTGTTAAGCATAATTAGGAAATGCCAATATCATACTAATACAAATCTATGGTGTGACTGCACTTAGAGTGTTATGTTCTGGTGACTGCACCAAAATAAGACATTGTACAATTGGAAAAAAGTTCAGAAAAGAGAAACTAAAACAATCAAAGGTTTGGATTAATTCCCCTAAAAGGTTTACTCTACAAATGTTGATTAAGGGGAGGCATGACAGATGTGTACAGAATTAGGCATGGTGTGGAGAACGTGGAGAGGCAGACATTGCTTTCTGTCCCCCATAGTACTAGAACCCTAGATGGGGTCCTCCCAGGAAGCTGATTGGTGAAAAGTTCAGGACAGATAGAAGGAAATTCTTCCCCAGTCCGTGCATGGGTAAGCTAAGGAAATCACTTTGATGAGATGCAGTGATAGCCACCACTTTGGAGGGCCTTGAAAGGGATTTGGACAAATCCCTACAGGAGAAGGCAATCTGAGACTACTAGATCTGATGATTTCTCCAGTCTCAGAGGCAGTATGGCTATGGGTACCAGTTGCTGGAAGGAAGGTGCTGTTGCACTTATGTCCTGCTTGTGGGATCCTGTGGGCAGCTAGTTTGCTACTGTGTGAATATAATGCTGGACTAGATTGGTGCTGCCATGCAGAGTCCAGCTTTCTTGCACTCCCTGGACTTCCTTCCCATGCTCAGCCTCGGTGTAGGCAGTGAGCTGATCTGACATCAAGTCCAGAATGCTCATGAATGCTAGCCCTGAACCATTCCCCCTTTAAGTACATGATCCCCATTTGCCAAGCAAGACATGCACAACCCATGGCTAGTGCTAGGCACACATGTGCAATTCCCACTGCTGCCTGCAACAGGTACACCATGCGCTGCCAACACAGTGCATATGCATCCTGCCCCCCTCCCAAAACCTAACATTTGTTCAAAGGCATTATGGTACCCAAATGGATTTGTGCATCTGTCATGATAATGTATGCAGTGCGGGTGCTTTCTTTTCAATTACTAGGCAGTTGCCCAGACATCAAGGCATCCTGGAGTTGTGGGGTGGGCTCAGGATAAGCACACAATTAAATCAGCAGCGTTTACAGCAGATATGCAAAGCCCAAAAGTCGCATGTGTGAAACAGAAGTCCACTTGCCCTGCAGGCAGATTGGTGTGTGCAAATTGGCCTCAGTATTTATGCGTGCACATCTGTAATGTAATAGCAACAGCTGGACTTGCTTTCTGCCAGATGATACTACAAATGCTCATCATGAATCAGACTTAGGGCAGAGGGAAAGTGGGTTGAAGTCTAGCGAGACAAGCCATTTGGATTCCTACTGCCAAGCCAGATTGTTCACACATCCCTAGACTAGATAGACCATTAGTCTGATCCAACATGACTCCTGTAATGTTCGTATATAAGGTTGCAATTATGGCATCTTACTTAGATCAGTTGCTTGCTTGCTTGCTTGCTTGCTTGCTTGCTTGCTTGCTTGCTTGCTTGCCAGGAAGATACACGTCAGTTTTGCATAGTGCTCCAAAGGTTGTGAGTGCATGGTTATATTTGTAATATACAAGTGCTAACAGAGTTCTTTTAACCACAAACAGTTCATCTGCCACCTATGCATGTCTGGTAACTACTCACAACACACAACTGGTCTCCATGATAAATCAACTGGGGTTTCCATTTCACTGGTACTATGAAAAAAAGCTGGTATTTATTGCTCAATTGAAAACCTTCTTCCACGAAAGTTTAGCAAATGCCAAACACTGATGAGATACTGCTAAGTTAAGGTAGTTGTGATTCTACCTTTTCTATCCTCCTTTTAACAGTTCAAACAATTTGTTGATTTGTTTCATTATTACACTTCATAAATCAACTGGTAAATATTTCTGATCTACGATAATTATCAACTGGTAAATATTTCTGATCTACAGGATGTCAATAATCCCAAACATTATTGTACCTAACAAATAATTGGCTATCATAAAAGATAGGAAACCCTTGCAGACATAACAGATTATTCATAATAGCTTAATTTAATTTGGCAGGTACAATTAAATGCAATCAGTTCTTCAGATTTTATCAGAACTGGGTTTAATCTTACTTGGATACTGAAAAAATGACAGTGGTGAAATACAGATGCAGACTCTTTGCTGTCCTCTTTTTCTTCTTCCAAAATGCAAGCTACTACATTTGTATTCCGAAAGATGACTTTTCAGTATGTTTTTCCTAGATGCCTTTGTAAATACCTACCATAAAGAGAAGGGTATAGAAGATCACAGAAGAAGAGCTTTAAGCTTTACATTCTTAATACCAGTTCCTGATCCAAAACAAACAAACTAACTAACAAACAAATCTTAACCAAGGTTACAGGTATAGCTCATGTTTTAAATGCACAAACATTGCTGACTGCGCTGGGCTTCAAATACTGTAGTGAGAAATTTATCTAGGCATTCTGCCTTAGAAAGGACATTCTGTACAGGGAAGGAGGCACACTCACCTGCACTGCCTGCATTCCCAGCGCCTATGAAACAGAATATGAAGCACCATTAGCAGCTTCATGGTCACATATACTATAGGTATACCTGGTCAGATGTATTTGCAGTACAGGAGAACTCTAGGTAGCTGTGTTCATGTTATTAGTTTTAGATGCTGTCAAGTTGTCTCCATTGGCCCTGTAAATGAATGCCCTCCAAAATGTCCCATCCTTGACAGCTCTGCTCAGATGTGGTAAACTCAGGGCTGCAGCTTCCTTTATGGAATCAATCCATTTTATATTTGGTTTTCCTCTTAAATTCCATATCTGAAAGTGCATGGCCATTGCTGCCTGTATTAGCATTGGACTCACATAGCAAATCCTGTGCATTAGTCATTGGATTTGTGATGTAGGTTGCTTACCTATTGGATAACCCACACCTACCGGATAAAGTCCAGTGCATGAGCTTTCTACTTTTTTTTAATATATCCTTTATGGTCCTTTATGTATGTTTAGGCAGGCAAGGCCCTACAACATCCAGCATTCAAGAGCCAGCCAGCTCTCCAGAGTATAAAAGGCCTCTTGTTATGCAGCACCAGAGGCAAGTAGTGCCCATTCAAATAGTACTTATCTGAAGAACTGGTGGGCATCTACCATTATTTATTGATCCCTTCAATTTGTGTTTCTCCTAACATAATGCACTCAAATCAGGCTAGAAATACAGAGAAAACAATATCACAGTTTATTTAAAAAAGCAAGTCAACCACATAAAATGATCACATTAAAATTACATTTCATTCTGTTCCACATTGTTTCCGGAGCAACTGAATTCAGTGATGTTTGGGAAGAGGTCCACAAAGTGGCTCTCTGACAGTCCTTAGGATTGCGGCTACAATCCAAGAGTACACATAAGTCCCACTAACATGGCAATCCTGAATTCTGTACCCCTCCCCCCCCCGGAATTAACATCTGAGTAGACATGCAAAGGACTGCACTCTGTGTTTATTATTTATTTATTTTTCAATTCATGTCCTGCCTTTTTCCTACAAAGGGCTCAAGGCAGCTTACATCATTATCCTCCTCCATCTTATCCCCACAACAGCAACCCTGTTGGGCTGAGAGTCTGTGACTGACCCAGACTCACCCAGTTGGCTCCATGGCCAAGTGGGAACTCGAACCCAGATCTCCTGAGTCCCAGTCCCATGCTCTTAACCACTATACCACACTGGCTCTCCAGTGGTGATTACTGATATTTGTTTCTAGATTGTACATGTAAAATTACTCATCATTGCAGTAAATGTAATTTTCAATAGCAATGTGAAGCTATTTATTCCAATACACTGGCTTTGATTATGTACCTGGAATCCTATGTGCACTGGGACTTCCCACTCTCTGGTATGAGGATAGAAGTATTTGGCACATAGCTTGGAAAATGGTCACAGACAGACATGAAGCAAAGAGGATGAGAAGACCATTCAGCTCTGGAACATTGTGATAGGGCTTATCTAATGTGCATTTCTTTCTACTTCCTTAAGTCTAAACTTCTGGACAAACAACACCAACCCCTGCACCTCTTGCCTCAAAGAAAGAAAAGACAAAGCTCAGGTGTAAAATTGGGATGATGGCGATATTTCTATACTGCCCAATAGCCAAAACACTCTGGGTGATTTTACCCAGATACCTTTAAAATACAAATAATCATAAAGCACAAAATAGTGCTGCAAAAGTGTTAAAACTGAATTAAACAACTTAACTAGCTAAAACATGTTAAGACAATTGGAATAGCTAAATAGCTGACATAACCTTTTCCCCATGAACTATTAAATGGCTTGGCATAGAGGGAGATCTTTTATCTGACACTGAAAGGCTAACAGAGTTGGTGCCAGGTGAGACTCAGTGGGGAGTTTGTTCTGTAATGGCAGTGCTTTTTTTGTCATAGAACGCACCCGAACGGAGTTCCAGCACTTTTTTGACAGATTTTCCACGTTTTAAAAGTAACTTTTGAAAATTTGATGTTTGGTCCATGTGGATTTGAATCGCCAGCCAAATCATTAAAACGGTGCATGCGGGATGCTTGTGTGTCGAGTCCGATGCATGCGTACTTCGTCCACACTGGTTGTGATGGCGCTGTTCGGCTTGTGATTGGTCGTGTGGTCACACGCCGAGTGCTTACTGCGGGCGGTGACCTTTATGTTTTGTTACGCAACTGATGTGTGTGGGTGTGTGTACAGTGATTGACTACGTTCGAAAGGTGAATAATGTCATGAGTTCCGGCACCTTTTTTCTTACAAAAAAAGCACTGTGCAATGGGGAGGCTGCCATAGAAAAGGCCTGCTCCTTGTTGCCCCAAACAAAGTCCCCTGCAGAAGTGGCAGTTGGAGGAAGGCCAACTGCTGGACATCATGCGTGCTTAGTTCAAGCTGCAGCATCAGGCAGCATGGAAGCCGCACACCTGCACGGGCCCCAAAAGTTACACGATCCAGTTCCGTGATTTCAAGATGAGCACCATCAGGACATGCGTCCAGTCATTGAGTCTATGCATGGAGCCTGCCACATGCACATCTCACTTGCTGGTGGTTTACTGTGATTAGTAACATTATGCAGAATACCACAACTTTTACTATATGTCCATGGTTTTCCCCCTGCTATAGAAACATGTGTCTACACCTTCTATATCTTGCTCCTTCTTAAAGAAACCAATTTATTTTTGCTAAAAATCTGTCAAGTTCGTCTGCCCTGGAATCCATAAAAAATTGATTTTCTACCATTTCCACAGCCTTCTTTGGTTTTCCTGGAACATGAGACGAGACATATGCTTGATTGAATTGAACCTTTAGACAGTACATCATATTTTGGTTAGGCAACAATTCTGCACTTGAGACCTATATTTAATGTGAATTCTCCAGTGGTTTCTCTCTGCCCCAGCAATTTGACATGCAGTCCATTTTACTGCTTTGCCTTGCTGTGTTTAACAGCTAGAAAGAAAGAAGAGGGCATGTAAAAGCAGAAGGGATATGAAAAAGAGACATAAGAGGAAAACCGAGTCTGAATCTTTGTATTTGGAATGTGGATGAATTACCCTTGTACACTCAGTCAGTCTGACATGCAGCCAACATACGACTTGGTTCTGTTTGCATTTCTTGAAGGGCCAAAAAAGATGGTGATGACGATGATGATGACGATGACGATGATGAGTAATAGAAACAAGGCAGGAAAACTGTAAACACAACATATTAATCAAATAGCTTGTCTTAATAGAAACTTAAGAGCATTTTTCTCACTCTCTGGAATGGCCACAATACTTCATATGCATTCTAAGGACATCTATGTAATTTCTACTTCTGGCTATATTACTTCATGAGAGTTGATATTATTGCAGTTTAGATCTGTAGCTGAACAAGATAAATGAAGAATGTCAGAATAAGGTCCACTTTCTTAGTTTCTCATAAAGAGGTTTTCAGTAGGAGTTTAGGAATAACACAAGAATTACTTTCTGTGTTGCTACTGGCACTTCCAGAAAGCAGATGGATCTGTTCCTGGCATGATGTAACCAGAAAGCAGTACTTTGTATTAACGTGTAATATGCTATTTATGTACCAGATGATGGTTCAACCTCTTATAAAAATAAAATGTATAAACTTTTCATCCTGCCACCACCACTGAAATGTACTAGCTATACCTGTAATTAAGTGGTTTTCTTATTTTCCCTCCTTTCCAATTCTTACTAATAATTTTCAAATCTGCACAGTGACTCACAGTTTCTATCCTGTCCGCCAACAATTCTGTAAAATGATCTAGTTTTGGTGCTAATGAAACATGTATTTCTTGCATTCTTACCTAACCCATCCCAGGGCACTCGCCCTGCTTCAATAGATTCCGCTCCCCTGGCATTCTCCTTTTCTATTTCTGCTCTTCCATTCCCAGAGTTGCAGAACTACTTTCCAGGCTCCTTACCCTCCTTTACTGCAACTTCAAAACCTTTTCGATCAAGGGCCACCCTTTTCTGCTCTTTCCTCTTCCACCAAAAAGCATTTGCCAACACCTACCTCCAAATCAACAGGAAAGTCAGTGCCCCAGTCTGCTGTGAGGACCCAATAGCATGACTTCAGCACAGCTTCATTTCCACGTAGTTGGGCATAAACACCATTGAAATGAATAGAACTTAGAACAGAGTAGTTGTGAAGGCCTGAGCAAACAGTCCTTTGTTCACTGAATTGCTGTAAACCACCCAGGGAGCTTCAGCTGTGGGGCAGTATAGACATTATTATTATATATTTCTATATTTTTATTATATGATGATGATGATGATGATGATGATGATAGAATTCTTTGGGAGGATGAATGAAGAATAGTAAGGAAGAAAGGTTGATTTAACACTTTCATTGATTTGCCACACTAAATCATAATCACAGGCGTTACTGCAATTTTGTACAGCTGGGCAACTATGCAGGTGCTGTTTTTTGCTAAAAATGAAAGAAACATGCCATCCTTATTCACAGCTGTGTTCTTCGTATATGCATATTTTAAAATAGAGTCCAAAAAAGAAAAAAGAACATGGAGTGCTACTTGTCCTGGCAAAATGGAGGACAGATCCTATTTCTTGCCCATAGATTCATTCCCCTAACACCCAAGATGAAGAAATGTTGCCGTACTGATTGGACAAGCTGAAGCCATTCCCACTGATACGGGTTGAAACAGCTTGCTACCAGTGCACACAGAAATTGTTTAGTGCAGGAACACTTAAACAAATCTACCATCATCAAATGGAACTATGAAATGCCAAGACCCAGAGATAGAAATCTAGAAGGATTACAGGTTGGTGAGTGTGCCATGCAATGTCTCAACGATGTTACAGGAACCCTTGTATATGTTGGCCACAAGAAAGGTTCTTTAATATCAGCATCTGAGAAATTAAAAGTTTCTTATTTTGAATGGAGTTTGGAAGAAAAAAAGTTTCAGCAATTCATATTTCAATTATTTTTATGTGCTTGTCCGTTGTTTTTTTTTTTTAAATATAATTTGCTTTATTCAAAAGTTGGAGGATTCTGAAGCAAAAGGAGCTGGAGCTGAGCCAGTGACCCGATTTGCATGACATGACAACCTACCATGTCCAATCAGCTATGATGGCTTGTTGGGTTGTACCCACCTGATGTGCTTTCTGCAGGGTGGCTTATTTTTCTTCAGCTGCTCTAAGAATGGAAAACTTACTATTGGGCTGCTGGCTCTTGTGGTGGTTTCTGTGACACCCAAAGCCAGCAGGGTTACTTTATCCTGAGTTCTTCGGAATCGCTGGGGAGCTTCCCTGCCACTCCTTGGACCCTCACTCGTGCTACCGCCATCCATCCTCATCCTTTCTCAGTCACTTCCACCCTATGCTACTAAAAGACAAGATGAAAATCCACTGAAGAATGTGCTGAAGCTTAGTCCCTATATCTATAACTTCAGTTCTGTCCAAGTAGGGATGTGTGAAGAATCTGTTTTAGAGGTGGGAACCTATTGCATTCCCTGGAATCAACTCCCTGAGCTCTGGTCCATGTCCCAGCCCTGAGCCAGAATTCCTGGTGAGCAGGCCCTGCATTCCCATGATTCTCACCCGGAATCAAGTTCCATGCCTTTGTGGCTGCATGTGACATGGAAGAAGGTTGCTGGATGCACAGCCTTCATTCCACGAGCATTCGTGGACTTTGTCTGAGCTCAGCTCACTTTCTATGACCGGGCTGAACATGAAAGGAAATGCACAGATTCTAGAGGGGTGGATTCCACTGAAATTCATCCCCACCTCTATGTACAGGTGTATGGGAGTGAATGTCTGTTGCTAAGAAATATGTAGGATCCTCCTCTCCATTTTACTGCTTTGCCATGACATTTGCATATGTTTAACTATCCCTCTCACGGCTCTGTAAGTGGCCTCATAACAGAGACCAGTGGGGGCAAACAACAAGAATGGGGATAGGGGAGCTGAAGGTGGCTGGCGGCTGTGGGAGAGCAGGTTTGGGGGTGAGTGTTCTTACTTTAGTAGAACATGGTGCCTGGCAAAGGTGTTCACTAGCAAAGGATGCACTGAGTGAAGAATGAAATTGCCAAGGGCATTGACAAAAGGGGAATATTGGCATGTTTGCCCAAACAGCAGACAGGTAGACGTGTGGTCTTGCACAGGAGCACAAGGACACGTTATCATATTCAAACGGGCTCAGAATATTGTTTTCATTTGGCATCTGATGCAGGGACGGAGCTTCCCTTACTGCACGCTTACTGAACCCTAGCAGACCGATTGCAGAAGGGGTGGTGTTGGGACAAGTGATTTTGCCCCAGAGTTGCCTGCCATTCATCCCAGTAGCTGTTAGGAGAATGGAGGGAAACAGGCCCAGCCAAGCCAAAGAGCACTTGACCGTCTTGGTGAGTGCTGTGAGCGAACAACTAATCCAGGGTGGCTTAACATGATGTGCATTTTAAAGAGTTGTATAAACATTCTTGCAGTGTAGCATGTTTGGCTACACTGGAATGCAAATGACACTCCTGTTCCAAATACCTAAAAACCTTCTATATGCTGTAATATTCTAAATTACTATTTCAACATCAAGCCCTAAGAGGTTTCATAGTTTTGCATGGAATTGTGGCTTGAGCTATTCAGAGTTGCAGTGTTATCAGCTGTCATCGTTATTACTGCATTTAGGAGATGTGCAGCCATGTGAATTTTGCAAAAAACATACTAAAGGAATTGTAAAAAGTACTTACTTGTTCTAATACAAAATGTCTTTTTAAAGTTGGGTGTTTCTTGGTTAGAGAGCTCTAGGATTGAGCCTCATATTCCCACTCTGTCATGAAACTCACAAGATAAACTTAGGCTAGGTTGCTCTCAACATAACATTCTCCATAGGACTGTCATGAGGATGTGAAGAGGTGTGAGGACCTTGAGCCCCCTTGGAAGAAATGTAATAACTATAGTAAATAAAATGAATAATGATATCTTTGTTCATTTGTGAATCAAAAAGAGGATGGCAAGAAGTGCAGAAATAGTTCCACATGTCTAGTTGACAAGAACCTGTTAGGCGGTGGCAGTGGGAACAGGTATCCTATCACAGATTTCCAGTGACTGGAATGTACATGGAAGGTAATGGAGCAACACCAGGAGAAAGAGCATTTTGGAAACGAATGCGGCAACTCAGATTCAGTACCAGCTTGCAGGAAGTAAAAGGGACAAGAGAATAAACAGGGAGAGACTCTTCTCCCCCACACCCGAGCACTTGTGGCCATAGTTTGCTTTTGCTACATTAGTACAGGAAATGGTTTTTGAGCAGTTTATGAGCCAGGTGCCTCTGCTGCGGCAATGAAAATACTTATGTAACACATTTACACCCCCACACATACAGAATTCATCCCATAATTTGCATTCCAGCTGACACACTCAATATAGCAATAAAATGTAACTAATTCATACCAAAAAATACATTTTTTGAATTGCAAACAGTAACACTGGAAAAGAGAAGCTACTTGGGAGAGTGGAGATCGCTTGCCCACTCCGCTCTCCAAAGAGTAAAGAGCTGACTGGCCGGGCCTGGGTGCATCCATGCGGGAGATGCGTCCTCAGTATGCCCTGTTTCCTGGGCTGAATCAGATAGACCTACAGTGTCTTGGTGCAGGCTTTATTGCATGCCAGGGAGTCATAGGAGGACTCAAAACCTTCCCCTTTTATTATTACAGTGACTGGGTTCACACAACACACACAACTTCCTGTGGACAGCTAGCCATGAGGGGTCTTTATGTCATGTGAATCTGTCCTGCTTCCTGCAGGGCGGCTTGTTTGTAGACAACAAGCCACCCCAACAACCCAATACCTGTTCTTACGATTGCTGTACTCATGGTGGGGCATCATGTTACCCCTACCTGGGCAACTGGCCCCATCATGGCTTCAGAGAAGCAGCAAATGAGTCACTTTGGGTAGAACAGCAAAACCCCCTTGCTGTCCTTGGCACACTCATTCAGCCACCACTGGTGAGAGCTGCCCCACCAATGGCCAAGTGGCATGGGGGGCATCAGTGGTGCAGTGCTCCCCATTGCAATAGGAAGCCTTTTTTTTTTGCTAACTTCAGCCCCACTGCCCCTTGCACCCCACCCCCATTTTACAATGGCCTGCCTTTCTTTTTTTAATATTCAGGGTAGACAGTAATTATTTTTCTTTTCCATTCATTTATGATGAGATAATGATGTGTGCATATTAGATATTTTAATTCATTGTATAATATAGGGGTCCTCAAACTTTTTAAACAAGGAGCCAGTTCACTGTCCCTCAGACTGTTGTGGGGGGAGGACTGTAGTTTGAAAAAAATATGAACGAAGTTCCTATGCCCATTGCACATTAACAATTAATTAAAATAAAAAAATTAAAAAATGTTTGCTCCGCTCCCTTGGGCTGCAGCAGAAGCCCAAGATGCAGTGGGGAAGAGCATGTCCGTATTCAAGGGACAGAGCTGCAACACAACCAAGGCACTAAATACAGTATTTTGCATGATGCACTGGCATTTACAAAGAAAAAATGCTAAGGATAAATCCAATGCGGGGGGGCAAAGGACGGGGCCGCGGCTTGCTGAGCGAGGTGCCTCCCACCTCCCCCCATCGTGGGGGGAGGGGGGAAGCATGGCAGCCTCTCAACAGCCGCGACTTGCCCAGCGAAGGCCATGGTGGAGGTGCGGGAGCCACAGCCCCATTCCACCTCAGCCTGTCCGCCCCTGGGCTCGGAGAAGCAGCCGTGGCTTGGCCTGCAGCCCGGGGATGTGGCTCACATACTTAAAAAGGGATTTAAAAGTTATATTTTTCTTAACTTCAATCCTTTTTTAGTGCTTCTCTCATTTCCGCCCTTCTCTCTTCTGTTTCCCACTCTGTATTCCCGCTCTGTATATGTGTGCAACGGGGGCAGAGGGGATGGGGAGAGACAACGCATGCGCAGTTGAGCTGTTGCAATTTGGCACATGTGCTGGCTCTCTGCTCAGTTTCAGAGAATGCCTTGGCCAGCTCAGAGCTATTGGTCTTGCTCGGAGATCATTTTCTCCGAGTCCAAAATCTCTGAAGCGGGCCAGATAAATGAGCATGGCGGGCTGTATCTGGCCCATGGGCCGTAGTTTGAGGATCCATTGTATAATAATAATAAAACAAGAAATTAAATGGGGACAAGATTCTCTCTAGGAAAATGGTGTTATGTCCCATTACATATGGTAAAATGCAAGACAGTGTGCATTATTTTTCCCTGCTCTTCACTTTGTGTGCACGGATAGCACCAGTCAGGTGATAACAATCTTTACAGCAAACTTGTTAGCAGAGCAAATATGTGAAAGACTGGATGAGTGAGTAAATGGAAAGGTTGGAAGTGTGTAATTCAGTCTTTCCCAACCTGGTGCCCCAGAGATGTTTGGGTCTTTAGTTCCTGTCAGCACTCACTAACACGTCAAGTAGTCCAAAGTATCAGGAGGTATGTTCCATATCATCTGCATGGTATCAAGTTGAGAGAGGATGTTCTAACTTGAGGAAGAAATCACAGATTTTTAATGAAGGGCACACCCTTGAAGTATTTGCAAATTATGCCCTTCACTGGGTCATTCTCCTTTCCAAATATAGTACTGATAGGAGAAAAAGTTGACTTACTCCTAACCCTACCTGCAAGCTTTAGTTCTTTTCAGGTGCTCAGTATGAATTCATGAAGGGGTTCTTAAGCATCAGCAGCAGTTGACCTAGCAATCCAGTTGACATGCAGCTGGTTTCAGTCTGAAGGTGTCCCTGCACTCACATGGGTGTAGAACTCCCTCCATGAGATGCAGTGGGGGTCCCTCTTTGTGGCTGTTGCCGCACGTGGGACCTCTCTTAGATTGATCCCAATCACATGTCAATACCTAAGGATCCTTTGGGTCTTCATGCTGAAACCCTAAGGAACTATTTTATAATAGTAGAATGCTGAGAAGGCTAAATTGCTCTCAAGTACACCATGCTGGGCTATGCTGATCATTCAGGGCTTGTCATTATCTGCTCCATTGACCTTTATAGCAAATAATTTAATCCTGGTTATATACTGGCCCTTCGCAAGGATCAAGTTGAATGCATCCAATGAACTGCGTTAGTTGCCAGGAGCTTTTCAGCACTGTAAACCTTACGAGCTTCCCACTGTGGCTGGCTGGGCAAGAATACACTGGAGCCTTGTACAAAGGAAAGGATGGCATTCTGTGGTTGGGACCCTCACTTCAATTTGGCAAGACTTTCTGTGCTTCTCTGTACACTGACTTATCCACATCTTCATACCACTCTTACTTAGATCTCTTTTGTCTCCACTTTCACCTTCTTCTGTCTCTCGCTCTCACTTTCCATTCCCCTTTTTCCTTTTTTTAAAGGAAGACCTCTAGGACCAGTTGCATTTCATTACTCACAGAAGGTTGAATATTCAGCTGCTGTCTGCCATGACAGCTGAGCAAACCTCCAGGTACGGACACAGTGTTCCTTTAGACACCGAATCCTGGCTTGGTTCAAAGTTCCTGGCTTGTCCTCCTGGGCTGCTTTTTCTTGTCCCAGAGACTTCTGGGTGGTCACTGCTGGGAACAAAATGTTAGTCGGGATAGTTTAACCTAGCAAGGCAATTCTTTTATTCTCACACTGGTGCCAGTTTAAGGAAATCCAGTTTATCCTTAATACGTAAAAATCTACTCAGCACTTATTACTCCTCATTTTGAATAAGGAACAGCAAAACAGCAAAGCAATTCAGCAAAACAGACTTTTCCTTTGAGTTGGTAGGTATCAGTCCATGTCTATGGTTGGGAAAATCATCAGCTCTCCAATTAACAGTTAAGTCCTTGGGAGCCAGGAGCTCCTTTCTTTGCTTCTGTGAAGTCATATTTAACAGGACTAATATATTCAATATTTATATTTTACCAACAAGGGAAGCATTAGAGATGAGATTAACCAAAGCATTGAAAGCACAAAAGACTACAGAGTTAACAGTTTTGGAGGCCTGCACCATTTTTAAAAGGTTTTTTTTTCAAAACCAAACCAAAACAAAACAGAAGTTTCACATGGACGTCTAGCTTGTAAATAATTAAACACAACAACAAGAAAGCTCTCTAAAGCAATTAATACTGCATCTGTAATGAGAATATTTTTCCCTTCAAAGTACAATGACTGAAATCCAACGGAAAGTGGTAATCATAAACCACAGATTAGCAATAATGGGCTTTTTTTAAATAAGCTGGTCACCTAGCAACTTTGCCACTACCTGCTGCCACTGCAAATACACTGAAGATAACAGCTTTGTGGATAATTATAGAAATTAAACTTTTACTGATACAACTTAAAACTAGAACAGATAAAATGAAATAGGTTTAAATTGAACCAAGTTCTCTAGGAAATTACCCCCTTTCAAGCTTCCAGCTGTTGAATTTGCAGTTTTTATTCTTTTTCCTCCTCCTTTAAATTCTCATTGTGCTTTTGATGAAAGCCAGGTATAGAGGGGAAAAAGGGAAAATAATTATTCTATATTGCTTTTTACAATTGTTGGTGGAAGAAATGTACTTACTAATCCTCTCAGAAATACTTAAATGACCATTATCCAGCAACCTGGATAAGAATAATATTATTAAGAAATTGTAGCAGGTAATTATTTTTCCTTAGATTCTTTATTTAAATGTGCTTCCTGCCCATTTCCTGTCCATTCCTGCAGGTGATGTGTTTTGAAATAGCTAGAAAAATCTTGAAAAAAATGAAATAGCTACATTTTATGTTCACAAAAAAGGATGCCGTCTTCTGAACTTAGGCACAGCTAGAAAATTCATTCATTGTATTCATTTTAAACCTTATATCCTACTTTTAAAAAATAAAGATGAATTCAGAGTAGCATATCACAAAAAGTATATACTGCACATCAGATAAAAGAAAGCTACAAATCAATGTTCCAGTTCTGATTAAGAGTAGTCTTAGAGTGCTTTGGAGCAGTGGTTTTCAACCGCTGGTCTGCGGATCGGTGTAGTCCGCCAGAGATTTCCTGCCAGCCTGTGGAGGGGCTTCATCCCCCTTGCCACAGACCAGTGTGGGGGCTGGCTGTGCTCCGCCATCTCTTCTCCGGTTGGCGTCGCATTCATGGGTGCGGGGCTGGGGGGGGGGGACTTTTTTTTGTATCTGCTTCAGTGGTCCCTGAGATGGTTTTCCAGTTTTTGCTGGCCCCCAGCTGTGGAAAGGTTGCAAACCACTCCTCTGGAGGATATTCTGGCTGACATTTACTAAACTGCCAAGAAGGGAATGTTTCATGTTGATTTCCCAAGAAGGATGCTGGGATGTAACCTTGTGTTTGGCAGATTATGGTGTGTAACAGATAGCTCCAGCAGTGGAATATTCTGCATAAAGTGCAGGGCTATGTCATAAACCAGAAGGTCAAAGAGAAACCTAGGACAGAACATGTGGCAAAAGAAATCTGTCTGGCCATATATAGATGTATTCATGGTTGTGAGAAGTAACTGAGACCACGCTCTACCTCCCTTTGCTGGTAAGACACAGTGGGATGCAGATGATGTTATCTGGTCCATCAGAAATGTGACCGTCTCAAGGATGTATGGAAGCCAAACTATTTATGAATACAAGTCCGAATATTGACTCATACATTGGGCAAATCATTGCAGTCAAGCTTGTTGTGAAAAAGAACAGAACCCTATACAACTGAACTACATTGCCAGAAATATTGTGTTGATGGGTTCTATATGAAATGCTAAACTCTTTATAGACAGCTGTTTCTGGACAGGTCCGTCTTGAGAGCTGAATGTCCAAATAACAACAATAATTCATTCATATGTCATGTTTCCCAAGTGATCAAAGCATTTATTTTAGCTGCTGTAGCATCAATTTGATCTTTAGTTGCAGGGAACCAGCACCACCTTCTGTGACTATTTGTGATTTACTTTGCATAGTAAAACTGGAACAGGCAATCACCTCTAGAAGCTCTTTCTTGTATTTTTTTCTCCCTCTGTTGAAGCATATGTATAATTTCCAGGCTCACTGCTGGATTTGTCATTTTGGATACATTTTGCAACGGACAAACATACACAGCACCGTAAAATTGTAGTCAGACAGAAACCAAAGTTGCCTAAACAGCAGGGCCTGATGCCTGGTTCAAGGACTGCAGGAAAGGGCAGGAAGAGGCTTCCTCTGCCTGCGTGTGCTGCTACCGATAGGACACGACTGCAGCATCTTCTTCTCACGCCATTCATTTTCCAGTGACAGGTCGCAACACTCTTCCATTTAAGCTTGGCTTACAGCACTGCTAAGTGGGAGAAGTAGTGTCACTGAACTTTGTAAAAGAGGACATCACAATCTCTGGGTGGTGGGGAGAGTGTGAAAGAGAACGAGAGAGAGGAAACCAGTTGGCTAATGGAAGGGGGAAAAAACGAAAGAAAGAGGCGACACCACGGAACAGCCCACTTGTCTTAAGTTCGTTATAGAGGCCACTGTATGATGCCAGTTGCCTGTGAGTGCCATTTCTGCCCTATTGTGCATAGCCAAGCTGCAGGACTGAGAGCTGGGTAACCCCCAGATTCTTTTCAACAAACCATGGATTCTTGGAGGGTCATCTGACTGTCAAATAACCCTTGCTACCTAGCTGCACATAACAGAACAAGCTGGGCAAAGACAGTGTCTACAGGCAGCTGGCATAATAAGACAGCCCTTGTGGGTAAATTAAGCCACAGGGGGTTGTTGTGTTATGCAAATCAGGGCTTCGTCTCTTGTGAAATAGGTTTCTGTAGCCACTGAAAACT
Source organism: Varanus komodoensis (assembly GCF_004798865.1). Taxonomy (NCBI): domain Eukaryota; kingdom Metazoa; phylum Chordata; class Lepidosauria; order Squamata; family Varanidae; genus Varanus; species Varanus komodoensis. Next base: position 36,757,181 of record NW_025335568.1, read on the forward strand.
GGGTTCAAACAGTTGCCTTTTCTTGGGGAGATTGGCTGACTGCTCATTACAGCTGGCCTTCGGAATATATATGAAATATGCAAAAGGGGGGATACCTCCCCCTTCCACATCCATGGCTAGGAATGGTGTCATCTGGGTTTCTGCGGGAAAAAAACTCCAGAGACCAGATTGTGGTCTAAGTTAGAGACAGAGGTGGAAAGATTCGAGGAGCTGAGTTCCATAAGCATCTTAGGATGTTAGGGCTCATCTTGGACATCTGAAGGAGTATCAGTGACCTTTGGCTCTCTCTTGGAGTGTTTAAGCTGTGTATTGTGAACAAACACCAATACAGTAGCCACCTTCCAAGCCTGAGCAAGTGCTACATCGCTGGAACTTCTTCTCAGACGAGTGAGGTGCAGATAACACTAAGTGCTGGTTCACATGTTCTCCAAGCAGTGAACAGGTTGTGGTGATTTTTGGTCACATGCCAACCAAATGTGTTTAATTACCTTCGCCGCTGCAGCTTACTGTGTCCTCCAGACCCAGCAAGGGTGCGTTGCTGCTATGATTAACAGACCAGCAGGTTGTTGGCTAATCATGGCAGTGGCTAACCCTCACCAGGTTTAGACTTCATGGTAAGCCACAGTGACAAGGTAAACTGTGGGGCTGGCACATGCATCATAGTTATCGGACCACCGTGGCTTGCTCACCACGCAGGTGGCTATGCAAACTGGATCTGTATCTCTCCTGCCAAAGGAATGGAAATAGATGAAAAATGACTGATATTAGAAGGACTTTTGGAAGATATTTTTGGGGGGAACGGAAGAATGGCAATATGCTTTCTTTACTTCGGAGACGGTTTCTTAGAGTTTTATTCTATAAGTCGTAACATTGATAATCCTGACAGTGTTGCATTGGTTTGTCTATATGTCTGATTCTTTTCTCTTCTTTCCTCCCCTTCCCTACTTCTTCCTCTTAGACTGTCTACAAAGCCTGGCTCTGTTCCCAGTATTTTGAAGTCACACAGTCTCACTGCAACAACACAATTCCTTGCAAGCAATACTGTTTGGAGGTTCAGACAAGGTGTCCATTTATATTACCAGACAATGATGATGTCATCTATGGAGGATTATCCAGTTTCATCTGTACAGGTATGGCAGATTTCAGCAGCTGTTACTAACATGCCTTTGTGAACGCAATGCTCTATGGCGAGGTCTAACTCTACAGTTGAGCCGCATTCATTCCTATCAGCAGAGCTCAAGGTTTTCCAAAGATTCTAAAGCAGGTGTAGCTGAAATTTCAAGATGTGAGGGCAAAATATGGTTCAGCGCCACCTTATCTAGCCACCTTCACCACGGCCAATCTTCTGCTGCACCATCTCACAGCTTAGCTACTGCAGCAGAATCCAGAGAAACCCCTTCCTCAGTCTCCGCAAGCCCTTTCCATAATGATCTAATCCTGAGCTCTGTAGCCAAACACCCACCGCTTTCTTCCCTATCCCAGCATTATGAGTTTGCTCCATTTGTCCACTTCTTGGGTCTAATCCCTTTTTATGCCTTGTATGCACTTCCTGTTCATGTAGCCAGCTCAAAAATTGCAAGTAGGCCAATGTTATCTCTAGTCCCATCTACATACAGCTCCCCATCCCATTAGAACTCAGGGTTTTAAAACATCTCTGCAGAAGGTAAAGAGAGGAGATACTTTGTTCTCTACCGTCTGCCATTTGTTGCAGGGTGGCCCAGGCCCCTGCTGAGAAGCTGTTCCTGCTTCCTTTGGGAAGCAGTGGTGACTAATGAATGGGTGCGTGGCTGTCAGGATCGACAGGGTGCTACTGGACTACCAAGCTACCTGCTTGCTTTTTCTTTTTCTTTTGGCAGCATCACCTTTCTGTACATTCTGCACTGAACACACACACTGCTAAGAATTAAAAGGGAGATGGATGTTTCATGTGGTTGGGGACCTGTTCACTTAAGATAGGATGCCCATAAGTGTCAGTTCACACACGTGAGTCCAAACCACGCTGCAAACACTCCACGTGTCAAATGCATGCACTACCAACCTACATTTCTATGATGCAACCAAAGCAACTTGCTCAAAGAATAAAGAGCCCTGCTCATTTGTTCATCATAACATGATTAGGGAGGAGGAATTCTTAGTTTTGTAATACTGCAGGGAGACTAATTAATTATTGAATCAGAGCCATCCTTTATCATACCTGCTTTTGACACTGCTATTAACTCTAATGTGTGCATACCGTGCCATGGCTAATTAAATCTGTTGAATGTGCAGGGCAGATGAGCTTATTCCTCACTTTTAAAGATGCAAAGCGAAGATGTTTTAAAAAATGGTAGAAGTCTCATATGTTCATAGGGAACACCATAAGTCTGCAAGGTCTGTGACATAGTAACAAGTCCTGGAATTAACCCAAATCCCACCATCATGAAACCCACCTCTCCATAAGGGGTGCAAAGACTACTTCAAAAGAGCTGGCAGGAAGATCTGCCCCTCGAAGTTCCTTCCTCTTTCTCTGCTGCTCGTTTACTCTGCCTAAAAAGTATAGCCAAGTGCCAAGAATGGACTTGCCAAGTGAACAAGCAGAGTGGAGATTGTCACAGACCATCTTGGGTAAACAGCTTTGATGAGAAGTGAAAAATATGCCCACCCTGATAATACGATTAACAGAAATATGAGCACTTGCTAATACATGGGGCTAGCTTCAAGGACTGCTATGGATCTGCTAAGAAATCACACCTGTTCAGGTCAACTGATAAGAGCATTGCAACCTGCGTGGTTACCTGCCTCCCGCTCTGGCCCAGAGAGAGCAAGCAAGCAGGCAGCCATGGTGAATAGAAGTGGGACCGACTCTCTGCTTGGCAAGCAGGCAGAAAGGATGGAGAAGGGGGCTCCACCAGCTGGCATAAGGCCAGTGAGAGGAAACAGGCTGTCCAAGAGAGGGGAGCCTCTTGCAGGTGTCTTATCCTGTGAAACCTGGAGCTGACACGGTTGAGGCAGGTGCTAATTTATCTGTTTGTTTACTACATTTCTGTTCTGTGCTCCTACTACAAATGGTGCTCAGGGCAAGAATGAAATACAAATACAAACTTGTAATCAAAACACCATTAACATGTATTTCAATAAAATTGAAAACAATGAATTTGAAATATGTAGAGTCTGGAAGAATGCAAAGGGGGAAAGAAGGAAGGAAGAAAAGGACAAGAATCTTCAGGAATCTGCTTGCACTCTAGGGAAATTCTGAAATCGAAGAATACAATTTTTCAGTTTCTTTTGATCCTAAGTTCTTAAATGCAAAGCATAAGGCATGATCCAACAGAATCTGTGCCCCCATCCTTTTTTCCAGAGTGCATGTGGTTATATCTCAGGATGATCTATTCTCTGCAAGTTCGCCTCTTCAATATTAAAATGTGATCAACAGAACAATGAAAGAGGTTCAGCAGAATTCTGTACCTGTAAGTGTAATTCATGAGAATTTCCAGACTGCTGTTGGCCCCTATGAGAACATAAAAACATCCAAAAAGTCATGTTGGATCAGACCCAAGGGCCATTTGGTGCAGCTCTCTGTGCAGAGAGTGGCTAACCAGCTGTGCAGAGGATCCCTCAAGCACGATAGTTAGCAGACCTCCTCCTGCCCGAGCTCCTCAGCGACTGATGTACGCAGGCATGGTGCCTCTGCTGAAGGGGGCAGCACATGGCCAGCAGAAATCTCACAGGTAAATAATGCTTTACCGTTCTGATGTATGAAAGGACCTGCAGTGGCAGGCTGCAGACCGGTCAGCAGCTGCCTTCCCCTCTTCCTTTCTGTGGATCTTGAACGGCCAGATGTGGGGCTTCAGGTCACTCTGGTTCTGCTGCCCTGAGAAGAAAACTCTCCACAATGGTCATAATATTATTAATAGATTAGAGTTTTATCCTGCTTGTTTTCCCCTGGTGAGGAACCCAAGGTGGCTTGCCTCATTCCATTTTATCCTCACAACAATGGCAACCCTGTGAGGTAGGTTAGGCTAGGAGTGAGTGTCTGGCCCAAAGTCACCCAGTGAACTTCATCTCCCAGGTCCAGCACTCACACCAGTTCGCTGAACTGGATAACTACCTAAGGAAATGAAGAAGAGCCTTCCTTGGATTTGAACCCCTTTTCCTGATACGGGCACTCCATTTAAGTGCATAAAGTGCCTCTTATATAGCAGAGGAACACTTAATGCTGTGAATCCTAGTGTGGAGTTTGCACAAAAGCAGAACTCTTTTGGCTCACAAAGGATGGGAGGAAAGGAGGCTCACAAAGAAAGATTCTTAGAATCTTCTGGGTTTTACTTGTTTTTTTGCTGAGTAATCCTGGCCCCACTTAATAAAATCTAAAATGTTGTCCCTGTGTTCATTAACCCTAACCTTATAACATCTCTTCGTTTAAAAAAAATATCCCTTTTCCAATGGCTGTTGATTCCAGTGTGGAGTTAAAATAATCTTGAATCCAACACTGGTAAGTTATTGGACCACAAAAGTACTTCTTATCCCATGGACTGTGCCCCATACTGTTCAGCCCACTTTATTTAAACTTCCCAGGGAGATCCAATTCCTGCTTTGGGCCTTGTTCCTTTGCTCTTGCTTCAACAGTTCGCAGCCACCCCACCCTTCATCTCTTAGCCAGCTGGGCCGTCACCAGTTTGTGCCATGACCTCACAACACTACCATGCCCAGAACAAAGGAGATGTGAACCACTTGCTCAACCAGCTCTTCCACACCAGCTACAGAAACCAGTCCTTGGATTTCTATTCCACCCAGGGTGAGGTGGCTTTCCCCAAGTTCTTATCATTCTTCTGTTGCCTTTCTGAAGAGAAACATGAGCAAGCAAAGAAACTTTGCTTTCCAAAACCACCGTGGAGGCAGAGCTGTCCTGCAGGATATCAAAACACTTCTAACCTATAAGCAAAAGGGAGATCTTATGTAACATTCAGAGCTGCCCTTGTTTCCCTGTGATGCTGAAGGATTTAATGGCAGGAATATCACAGCCAGAGATACCAAGGGTGGTAACAATGCTGGCAGAGGCAAGGAAGAGAAAACTGTGAGGCAAAAAGCCTGCAAGCAACATATGAGGATGGCTCAGCTCAGGCTAGATAGTGATATATATCTTATATGTGTAACTATAATAGAAATACAGCATTGCTCACCACAGTGGAGAAGATGGTAACCGAGAACTCTGGGTGCCTGCCTAGTCAGTGACGGGTAATGGGCATTTTCAAGGCCCTTCTTGCTCTCTCTTCTTACTGTCCATTATCTTTATAGCTAACTTTGACTGGATGGCCCATCTTTCAAATAGAGGAGTGTCCTTCATGAAGTAGGACAGCAGGCCACCCTTCCCCAGATGGTACAAAACTGAAAAACAAAAAACTCTAATTCCACATAATCTGAGATATTTAAAGTCATTTGGGCTGCAAACTCACTCACCCAGGAAGTAAATCTCATTAATTTATTTCATAATTGAATAGTCCTAGATTACATCTGTGTTGAGGTCTAGGATGTGCTAGATATCTGTTGCCATGTGCTTGTGAGCATATTCAGACCCTTCACCTTCACTGACTAGGAGAACATTCTGGGAGCAAGTTCATTTCGTACTGAGCAACTGAGCAGAATTCTGTCTATATTTTCATTGCATTAATGTCACTCTTTGAGTCTTCCACACCCCTCTTAATTGGAATGATCTGCACCTGGGAGAGTTCCCCACTCCAGGCCTCTTCTGAGAAGAGCCTTCTGCTTGTTGACCATCCCTGTCTGAACCCACAAGTGTCCACACACATCGAGTCCATGACTCAGCTTTCTTCTTCATAATACGAGATACATTCTCTTAATTCAAATTCCTGGCAAATCAGAGAGGTTGTCTGGCATCGGATGGGGGCAGTCCTCTTGTTGCATCTTCTTCGTGAAGCCCAGGCAATGCAAAGAAAGAATGACTCCCAAGCCTCAAAGGGAAGTGCGGGGGATAACCCTTCCCTTCCTCAGTAATGGTATGGCTTCACCTTCAGCAAGACGTTCTGAGTTAGGTGCTGACAAAGGACTGTGAATGCCTTTCCTGGAACTGCAGCCAGAAGACTGCAGAGCAGTCTTCCCAGTGGGCAAGACGTGACACTTTTGATGTACGAGGGGCTACGGGGATGTTGTTGTGTTTTCAGTGCTGGGCACTGTGCATAGCTCACCAACAGTTCTTTGTGTAGCTTGGAATAGGTGACTGGGGACACCTAGTGGAGACCAATGAACACTTCAGACCTTATTCAATGAAACAGGCAGGCTAGAAGCAGAGCGCATCTCTACTACGCTAAAGCCTTACTCGGTGTAATACTCATTCCCTTTCTCCTGAAGACAGGCTGGTATAAAACAATACAAGCTCAGCAGGTTGTGCCATTTCAACTTGGCTAAGAGTAGGAAAACTAACTCTAGTTTAAACAGCCTAGTCAGTCACCCACTTGTTAAGGTGAGGCTGAGGAACGTCGGGCCAGTCCAGCTGGATTCACATCATGGCAAAGGCAAGTGGGGGAGGACTCTGTAAAATTGCTGGGGACAGTGGGGCACATGTCTTGAGGGATACACAGCAGCTACACATGAGCCAAGTATGTTCTGACAGCAATCCGTGCAGCTCATAGATGAGGCAGCCACGGGATGTTCCACTACGGCCGTTCCTTTAACGCCCCACATCCTGCCACATTACTGATGCGCCTATTTGCTTTAATAAAAAAGCACTGCACAAAACTTGTGCATGATTGAGTTTTGCTTGCTTCTGATGTCCCCTAACCCAGCCCGGATATGTGTGTATGCTTATTTTGAATATGGTTTTAATAGTTTTAACTGTATTCGCCTCTCAGTAGAGAAGCAGAAGCAGCATACGGGAAAGAATCTGGCTAGTTCACTGAAAGGTAGTTCTTTACACCCTTTGCTTGCACAAAACTGAAGTGGCAAGAGGGTTCCTTTTGTCCTAGCCTTTCGAGAGTGATTCATTTGAGTCAGGATGCAACAGCAATGTGATCAAGAGAGAGCAGTCCTAATGGTGGGCGTGGAGGCAAAGATGGCACATAGTTTATTTATTTTATTTATTTAGGAGGCTTCTATGCCGCCCCATTCGCCGAAGCCTCAGGGCGGCTCACAACAATAAATAAATAATAACAATATAAAGACAATATAAAACAATATAATTTGAGACGACCTAGCCAAAGATGTAAAATAAATAAATAATATTAGCAATTAAAATGACGTTTAAATAAAAAGGTCTTTGCCTGGCACTGAAAAACAAATAACGATGGCCAGTTAAGATGGAGCCGGAGAGGGGAGGGGAGGGGAGAGGCACCCATTTAAACTCTTTGGAGGACACTAGCTCCAACTGGGTGCCCTCAGGGGAACAGAAGGAATTTGGATCCAGTGGCTCCAATGTTGCCTCTGCCCTGTGCTCAGAATTTTGGGCCCAAAATTGGCAGTACAATTAGAAGCAGCTGTCCCCACCCTCTGCAGGCAAAGCTCCTTTCTGTCAGTGGATGGACACGAATGCTCTACTCCAGTGGTGATGAACCTATGGCACACGTGCCACGGCGGGCACGCAGAGCCCTCTCAGCATGTGAGCCAAGGCGCCCCAGCATCACCCCAGCAGCCGAGCATCGGGTAGCAGCGCACATAGGGGCCATGCGCCTGCTCGGAAAGGAGTAGTGGCGCCAGGCAATGACGTCACGAGCCGCAACTGATTGGCTGTGACTTGTCCAAGCGTTCGCACTTATAAATGCACTTCCAAGGAGATTGCTTGGACTGGCTGTGAGGAGCTTTTTATAAACTAAAACCTCACTTTTCAGGTTTTATTGTAGTGTTGGCACTTTGCAATAAATAAGTGGGTTTTGGGTTACAGTTTGGGCATTTGCTCTCTAAAAGGTTCACCATCACTAGGGTTATAAAAATGAGGTGTGCTAGTATACTTTTGATACTTGGAATGTGTATAGAATGGGCAGAAATGATGAACTGTGCAGAAAAAACTCAAGGAAGGCTTTTTCAAAATCACCCTCTTTTCTTTAGAATATTAGCCCTATATTAGTGTTAGGGGTGCGCACCAGGGTAGGGTTAGGGTTAGAAAAACAAGGTGTCCTGGCATGATTTTGATGGTTGGAATGTCTATAGAATGGACAGAAATGAAGATGTGTGCAGAAACAGCTCCTCAAGGAAGGCTTTTTCAGAATCGCTCTCCCTTAAATGGAACTTTAGCCCTGTGTTAGGGTTCGGGGTGTGCACCAGGGTAGCGTTAGGGTTACAATAACGAGGTGTCCTGGCATGATTTTGACGGATGGAGTATGTTTAGAATGGGCAGAAATCATGAGCCGTGCAAAAACAGATGCTCAAGCAGGGATTTTCAAAATTGCATTGTTTTCAATAGAACTTTACCCTATATTAGGGTTAGGGGTGTGCACGAGGGTAGGGTTCGGTTACAACAACGAGGTGTCCTGGCATGATTTTGATGCTAGGAGTGTGCATGGACTGGGTAGAAAAGGCTTTTTCAGAATTGCCCCCTTTTCAATGGAATTTTAGCCCTATATTAGAGTTAGGTGTGTGCACCAGGGTAGTGTTTGGGTTACAGTAAGGAGGTGTCCTGGCATGATTTTGATGCTTGGAATGTGTTTAGAATGGACAGAAATGATTAGCTGTGTTGAAATAGCTACTCAAGGAAGTGTCTTTCAGAATTGCCCTCTTTACAATGGAGCTTTAGCCATATATTAGAGTTAGGGGTGTGCACCAGGGTAGGGTTTGGGTTACAATAAGGAGATGTTCTGGCACAATTTTGATGCTGGGAATGTGTTTCGAATGGGCAGAAATGATGAGCCGTGCAGAAACAGATACTCAAGCATGGATTTTCAAAATTGCCATATATTCAATGGAACTATACCCCTATAGCGAGGTGTCCCAGCATGATTTTCACAGTTGGAATGTGTTTAGAATGGGCAGAAATGATGAGCTGTGACGAAATAGCTACTCAAGAAAGGCTTTTTCAGAATTGCCCTCTTTTCAATTAAAATTTAGCCCTGTGTTAGGGTTAGGGGTGTGCACCAGGGTAGGGTCAGGGTTTCAATAACGAGGTGTCCTCACATGATTTTGACACCTGGATTGTGTATACAATGGGCAGAAAGGATCAGCTGTGCAGAAACAGATACTCAAGCAAGTATTTTCAAAGTTGAATTTTGTTCAATAGAACTTTACTGCTATATTAGTATTCGGGGTGTGCACCAGAATAGGGTTAGGGTTCGAAAAACCAGTTGTCGCGGCATGATTTTGAATGTCGAAATGTGTTAAGAATGGGCAAAAATGAAGAGGTTGGCAGAAGCTGCTCCTCAAGGAAGTCTTTTTCAGAATCGCCCTCCCTTCAATGGAACGTTAGCCTTATGTTAGGGTTGCGGGTGTGCACCAGGGTAGGGTTCGGGTTACAATAATGAGTGTCCCTGCATGATTTTGATGGTTGGAATTGTTTAGAATGAGCAGAAATGATGAGCTGTGCAGAGACAGCTCCCCAAGAAAGGCTTTTTCAAAATCGCTCTCCTTTCAATGGATCTTTAGCCCTATGTTAGGGTTGTGGGTGTGCACCAGGGTGGGGTTAGGGTTACAAAAATGAGGTGTCCTGACATGATTTTGATGGTTGGAATGTGTTGAGAATGGGCAAAAATGATGAGCCGTGCAGAAAAAGGTCCGCAAGGAACGTATTTTCCGAATCCCCCTATTTTCAATGGAACTTTAGCCCTGTGTTAGGGTTAGGAGTGTGCACCAGGGCAGGGTTAGGGTCAGAAAAACAAGGTTTCCTGGGTTGATTTTGATGGTTGGAAGTTGCTTCAAATGGGCAGATATGATGAGCTGTATAGAAAGAGCTCCTCAATGAAGGCTTTTTCAGAATTGCTTAATTTTCAAAGGAGCTTTATCCCTATGTTAAGGTTAGTGGTGTGCACAAGGCTAGAGTTCGGGTTACAACAAAGTGTTTTCCAGGCATGAATTTGATGGTTTGAATGTTTATAGAATGGGCAAAAAGGATCAGCTGTGCAGAAACAGCTACTTAATCATGGCTTTTTGAAAATAGCATTATTTTCAATGGAAGTTTGGCCCTTTATTAGGTTAAGGGTGTGCGCCAGGGTTGCATTAGGGTGAGAAAAACAAGTTGTTCTGGCATGATTTTGAAGCTTGGAATTTGTTTAGAATGGGGAGAAATGATGAGCTGTGGAGAAACAGCTACTCAATGAAGGCTTTTTCAGAATCCCCCTCTTTTTGAGGGAACTTTCACCCTATGTTAGGGTTAGGGGTGTGCACCAGTGTAGGGTTAGGGTTCGAAAAACAAGGTGTCCTTGCATGATTTTGATGGTTGGCATGTGTATAGAATTGGCAGAAATGATGACCTGTGTAGAAGAATCTCCTCAAGGAACAAAAATTTTGCCATATATTAGGGTTTGGGGTGTGCACCAGGATGGGGCTAGAGCAGTGGTTGTGAACCAATGGCACATGTGCCACAGCAGACATGCAGAGCCCTTTCTGGCAGAACCTGAGCTAAGTCACCCCAGCATCACCCCAGCAGCCAAGCATCGAATAACAGTGCACATAGGGGATATGTGCATGCTTGGAAAGTGTAGCTGGACAGAAGATGATGTCATGAGCCGCAACCCATTTGCCGCAACTTGTCTGAGCTTTCGCATGACCGGTCAATGCACTGCCGAGAGAGAGAGAGAGAAAGAGAGAGGGAGGGAGGGAGGGAGGGAGAGATGATGCTTGGACTGGTTGCAAGTTGTTGTTGTTTCAAACTAAAACCTCAGTATTCAGGTTTTATTGCAGTGTTGGTACTTGGTGATAAATAAGTGGGTTTTGGGTTGCAGTTTGGGCACTCGGTCTCTAAAAGTTTCGCCATCGCTGCCCTACTCTATGTTCCACCTCTCAAGATTCAACATGTGTACAGACTTGACTTGTCAAAGTCTGTGCACATCTGGCGCATCAAATGACTGATAGGTATGCAGACATAAAAGTAGCACATCCACTTAGAAATTCACCAGGATTTCATTATTAACCGAATAGAACTGAATAGTGCTGAATGTTCCAGAGAGAACTGAAAATTGCAGTGTATATGTGCAGATAATCTCATTTCTCATGTAACAAAGAGACTGGATGAGAAATGAGGTCTAGTACTCGGTAAAACTGGAGACATGGCTTTGGGAAATATTTTTAAGATAATAGATATCTCTGGTGGCTAAAGTTAAAGCTTAACTAAAACAAAGTTTTTGTAAAAATTGCCATTTTCTTTGAAAATACTATCCCTCACCAGTACATTTAATGGTAGCTATGTGAACATGGGCAAGAGAATACACCACTTGATAGTGAGTACATTGCTTCTTCTCCTTACTCTGCTTTGGCTTCTTGCCCTCACTCTGCAGTTCTGCTTGATTATGTGGCATCATTACAAAAGCACTTCAGGGACAAGGGCAGGAAACTTCCCCTCAGTCTCAAAAGATGTTATGTTGGAGATGTTACCATGGGCCCAAATATTAATGGCTATGTGTGTCAAGAAACTACTATGGTCATAACGTGACCGGCTGAGATCACAAAGTCAGCAGGAAGAGGCTGACAGTGTAAAAAGGCAATTATGCCAAAGCAGCTGCTGAGAGAAGCTTCAAATAGGTATGAAAACCATGAAAAAAGCTGAACTGGGGGAAACAGAACCTGTCCCTTCCCCACCACCAAAGTACTGCTTTCCTAGCAAAAATGTTTGCTAGGAAAATTTACACATAGCACCATTTAAATACATTTTTTTAAAGAAAGGTTCTTAATTGCCAGTACATGTACACCTGGGGAGAATATCCCATAAATTGGGTACCATAACAGAGCAGACCCAACTAACTGATCTTTCTTCTCAGATGGATGGTATCCTGAGCAAAGTCTCTTCTGCATGTCTTAAGGACAGTCATTTTATTTTATGAGTGCCTTTGGTGCACTTAACATTGACAGTTTAATTTAAAATGGGAAAAATCAGAAGCATGACTTAAGAGACTGACTTACGGAAACACAAGCTGCCTACTGCTATGAATAACATTGCCTGGGAAGAGCGAACTCAGAGCTGAAATATTCCATAAGTTTACTGCTCCAGTGCTATGCTATGAATAGAAGTAAACAGTTCTGATGAACTTGAACAGATAATCCGGGCATACCAATACCTACACCAGCTGTCCCTGTGAGAGTGTTCCTAAAAGATAAAGGGCTTTGCATGAGGAATGAAAGTACCTACAGTGCAAAGTCAGACTTTATGGTATGGAACTGTACAATTAAGTTATTAATAATTGGAATGCCAATGGATGTATATATTGGCATTTTTTTCTGCTGTGGTATTACTGGAAGTAAAGGTAGGAACTAAACAGAAGAGTAATCTTTATATAACCGTCCTCAGAAGTAAGTTCTGCTGGATTTACATGCTGGCAGCTATTTTGAATATTCTACCCCTGGCATGGGACTTGCCATGGTTTGTCATGTCATCCATTAAACTGCAGAGCCTACAAGGGACCATGGGTTATTTGAGGCTTGTCTATTCCTCAAGCAACCTCTTTCATCTGTGTTCGGACAAGCCATGGCACCCTCCTCTCACCAGGGGCAGAAGATGCAACATGTCCACCAGCATGTGGCCTGCAGTGAACTTGCACACTGGCCCTCAGAGTAAGCTGACATAAAAAGTTAAACTGTGATATAAATAATTATTATAAAATAGGTCTTGTGAGCAGCTTATTAACACTCGAGGTTATACAGTGAATAAGGTGCTTGTAATATATTTACAATGGGAAGCAACATCACCTGACCCTTTGTTTCTGCATGCTGTGGTCACGTTTTAAAACTCAATCTGCTATCATGCACAAGGGCTTGTTAATTCATAATGCAGCTTGGTCTTGACTCTTCCTTTGGCAGTTGTGAAAATAAGGAACGCAGAGTATGAGCCATCAGACGGCACCTTAAATATTACATGACTTTATTATGATACATGATCAAAGTCGTCGTGAGCGGACAGGTGTGGCAGATGAAGGACACTTTTGCCAAGTCCGATTCAGTTCAAAAGTTGAACATCTTGAATAAATTTCAATAGTGGGTTGTTATTATTCTGATTACTTCTATTATCCCTATCATTTATTTTAATTATATGCTGTTTTTCTACACAAAAGAATAGTCACATATTCTGATGCATCTTTACAATAAGATGAGTTTGTAAAGATCTTACTAGGTGAGTTTGCTACTTGACTTTTAAGCCAAGGGACGCTGCTGCATTCAGAAAACTGTTTTGTCATGTAAAACTGTCGATGCATTTAACTTTCTGTTGTTTCCCCCTCTGTGCAGGGCTCTATGACAACTATCCAACCAATGCAGAACCAGAATGCTGTGATGTCAGATGGGGACTATTATCAGATAACCAATCCAAAGGGACTATAAAAACAAGTGACTCCATGATGTGTCACCGGACATCACTCACAGTTTCATCAGCATCAAGACTGTGTAACAGCAGACTGAAACTGTGTGTTCTCGTATTAATTCTCTTACATACAGTACTCACGGTCTCAGCAGCACAGAACTCAACAGAACTGGGCTTTGGAGGCATCACAAATTTGGAAGATAACTCAACCAATGAGGAATAAAAGACCCAATCCATCTCCTCCCATAGGCACACAGCAGGCCCATGCATCCTGCAGTCACACATGAGAGACTGGGTCCCTTGGGCCTCTCTTCACTCCTCCAAAGGACAGATGGGCCACAGTCCAAACAAGGACACATCAAATACAGCTTTTTATTGACTAAAAGGCTGTCTGGTGACTTAAATTTCTCACACCATTTTATACACTGTGTTTTAATGTTTGGAGTTTCTTTTTTTGGTTTGTTTTTGCACTTGTTAATACAGGATTTTATTTTTCGGACAGTTTCTCAGAGCTAAACTAAGTCTTTTCACTGTCTTATCTATTTCTAGTCATTGTGTGTGTTCATCCAATAGTTCTGTCTTTTACGTCTTGTCAATTTCTATTAGAGGAAAGAACTGCTGTGGTTCCATGGCATAACTAACAGATTTAAAAACAATCCCTGTCCCTAAATGGCCTCCCAGTCACAAAACTGGCTCCCCTCGCCCCTTCCCTGCTCCCGCAGAGCCCAGAGCAGACAGTGCCCGCTTGCTTTCCGTCTGTGTAATCACGATGAATGGGTGCACGATTCCGAGGAGCCTCTGCCACTGTAGCGCAATTCGTCCGACTGGACAAACCCCGTGGGGAGACGAGCTGAGCAAAGCCGTGCTCTCTGGAGAAGGTGGACTTAGACAGTGAATTTTTAACATAATGAAACCTATAACAAACTGTTGCTCCAATTCCCATTTTCAAACATGCCCAGTCCTTTCTCGCTGGTCAGTTGAACAGGAGCAGCCTGGTTAGAACGCAGCGTAAGAAACCAGCTGAAGAGCTCAGTGAGTTGACTAGATGAGAGACCTCCGCAGTGGTGGTGGATGTTTGGCATTCATTGTGAATTACAATTTTTATTCCTCTGTAGTCATGTAACTGGCACAAGTCAATGCGATTCATGGAGCAAAGAGATTCAGACCCCCCCTCCCAATTCTGTTTTCATGTTAAAAAGATAAGGGAACACCTGCAAGTATTTTATTCTGAGGACATCTCCACATATTATAACTGCTGTGAGAAACATCAGTTTGCCTAGACAAAACAGGTAATCTGTGGCCATTGCGCCTTCGTAGACACACACCTCGCTTAAACACAAGTGTATACCTATCTTGGCCCAACCAGTGTTCCTGGATGCATGTCCCCAGTTATTTTAAGATGCTTGTACACTTGTGTGCCATGTCACCTGGGTCTTTCCTGCAGCAATCCAATTTTGTGAAGTTGTCCTCTTTTCAGTCAGGGTGCTTCCAGATGGAGGGCTCCTATTAACATTCAAATGGCATCGCAAAGCTATTCCATCTTTCTTTACTTAATCGATTTTTTCAGATAAGAAAAGGATGGAAGAAATTGGGAGAAACAGAGGAGGGCTATAGGAAGTGACATTGTCTGGGTGCACCATCACCTTCTGTGAATCAAGCAGTGCAATTGCACAATAAAATGCTTTGTCTGGAAGCACCTCCAAGTGATACACGTTGTCAAAAGTAGCACTGGAATGTAAGGCAAACAGGGACATGCAGAGGCCGGGGAGATAGAATGGTATGTTAGCACAGCTGGGAACAAAGGCCATCTTTTTTTTAAATAGATAAACCATTTTCATGAGTGTGCAATAAAATTTAACATGTCAGGCTATAAGTGGTCAAAAGGGAGGATATAAACAAAATTGCCTTTTTCATTGTTTTTTTTTAATAGATCATATCACCTGCTGAGTGTATGTGAACTTGCTTTTTAAAAAGGCCTTTTAGAGTTTACACTAGAATCAATGGAAGGAAAAGTTAATAAGGGCTGTTTTTTTTAAAAAAAAACTTTTCATTCCTTCCTGTTCTCTAACTACACTTGGAAAGTGCACTTTAGAGCTGTTTGCTGTGTAGCTGAGAGATGAAGGAAAAAAGAAACGAAATATTCTCTTAGCTAACCAATTACCTACTTCCTAGCTATGAAAATCCATCCTCCCTGCCCTCTTTAAAAAAATCTGTTCATCACTGCGGTGTTGATATGCATTTTTATTCATGTTTTATGGTTTGTGAAGTTCTGCAAAAAAAAGAAAAAGAAAAAATCCCTACTGCTTTAGCAGGTTAAACTAATGCATTTGTTAAGATGTATAAGCTCAACTATTTTGCAAGACTTCTTGTTTTGATAGTGTTTTGCTATGACTGAGAATGAGGATCTTATAATAACCTGTGCAAATACAAAAAAGCACGTAAAATGCAGAATTTTTCAGCTTCAATTTCTTTCCTAACCCTCCCCTGCTCTGCCCTTCCCATTGCACATGTGCACACACAAATATTCTATGGGGCATAAAACATGGTGCTTTTTTCCTGGAAGAGCACATTTTATGAATTACGCTGTACTGTGGAAATGCTCCAAAAGTGGGGCGGGGTGGGGATTGCAAGAAAGCTTTAATCAATGGTAGAATGTAGATTTCAAAGTGTCTTGGGTCTATTGCTAAAAGTAATACATACAGCAATAACTGGGCTGGCCTGCAACACTGGAGGGAGAAGCTAGCGTCACATGAGTAAGCAAGTACTTAGGTGAGCTCTTGTTCAACTGACCTCTTCTCTTTATCTTAAATGTAAATGGTCAGTAAACAGTTTGTTATAAACCTTGATCTACCTCTGCTGTGCAAAGGCCATTCAACACCATCCATTTCTGTGGCATTCATTGCATCATTTTGGTTCACCCCATGAACTAAGTGCTCATCTTTTTTTCTTCTTTCCTTTCTTTGTCTTTTTTCACTGCCCCAATGCAGTATCGGGTTCTGTTCGTCCCGCAGTTAAAGCAGCATCCAAAGAAGAGATGCTGGCTGAACTCGGTGTGGCCCAATTTTGCCTCATGGTGACATACTGGGCTGGGTCACGTGTCACGATAAGCCATCGTGAGTTTATTAATCCACAAGGGTCCAACATGTGTTCTGGCCACCATTTTGAATATGCAAGCCATATGAATACACGCACCTTGGCATTTCATTTCATGTTGTTCAAACCCAGGCAGCATGGGTTATTTGAGGGTTAAAGAACCCTCCAATAATCCTAGAAGCCACATTCACTGATGGGGTAGCTCTAGCGTTATCACACAGTTCTTTACCCCTCAATTAAGCTGCAGTGACTGGGTTTGCATAGTACAACAGACCATGATATGCATGTACCACAGCTTGCACATCCAAAATGGTAGTGGGTACATGTCTCCATATTGCATGGGTTAAGTAAGCTCCAGTGACTTATGATACTCAATGCAGAGAATACCCATCAATAAATAATTGTTTATTCCTCCCCTTCTGTAATTGTTTTCCCTTAATTCTGATTTTGTTGTCGGGGGAGGTAAACACAGCGCTACTGCTCCTTGGCTTCAGGCAACGGCATAGAAGGAAGAGAGTTGAGGAGAAACAGTGGCAACATTATTCACATGCTTTAAAAAGTAGAGCTTTAAAAAGAAGAGCAAAATGAAGCAGGAAGCACAAATGTTTTAAAGGTGTCATCAAATACTCCCTTTTCAAATAGGTGCCTGCAGTTACATGGTCTATTAATTCTCTGTCACTATTTTTCCCCTTTTCACTCTATTTTTTCCTGGATTTTTAAAAGGAATGTCATGTTCCTGGGGAGATTGCTGCTGTGATAGATGTTATCGTTTGAGCAGGGTATTTTTACTCCAGCAGTGTGCTCTGCATTTTTTCTTAGTGGCAGCTAGGAAATCACATAGGCAAAAAGACTCTTTTATGAAGTTCAGAGAAACGTAATCATGTATGATGCAAAAACTTCATCCCATCCATCCCTCATCGTAACAGTTTCCTTGGCACAAACCTGAGCATGCTTGATATTGTGCACCTATTACTTTTGCCCGAATAAATTTGCATCTTGCCACTGTAACTGCCATCTTGTTCCATTTCTCCTTGTACTGTATGACCTGGACATACATGATAAACTGGCTTCAGAGAGATGATGCTCAAATATTTTAGAATAGTAAATGGAAAAAATATCTGTTTTGCAGTCATAGAGAGCTAATTTTTCCCCAGTGTGTTTACTGTTTATTTTCTGAAACAGAGAAGATTCCAGAGTTTGTGCAATATATGAATACTGCAAAGCCAAATGTCATAAATCACAGTCAGAGCTATATGTTATTTCCTTATTGCATTTAGATTTGAGAATACATTATATTGACTTTTCCTTTCATTAAAGAGATAGAATACTTTTTTTTGGCAAATATAGCTGTTGACAGCTGTTTTTCTGCACGCAATTATCTATTCAGCAAAAAGTGGGATACAGGCTGCTGAGAATCACAGCTGTCCACTTAGAAGGGCTCTCCAGAAGAATGAAGATGGACTGAGAGATGTCCACAAAGGATCGTCACGCATAGTCTCCTAAACGCGTAGGATTCCTGAAAGCTAACAAGATGGTCACTGCCAAGAGGGAGAGGGAACTAACTTGGCTATACTGTGTAATAGGGTCTCATGCGGTCCTAACTGGCAAACACATTTCCTCCTTTTTCTCCATTTTACATGAAAATCTCCATTACAGTAACCTCTTCACTACTTTCATCAAGGTGGGTGGGAATTCAGAATCCAGAAGGAACCACTAGCTAAAATTAAGGTCTCGCATGGAGTGAAGTAAGAGATCACAGAAACTGGTAAGAAGAAAGACTATGTGCAAACTTAGCCAATAAGCCAAGAAAGTGACTGAGAGCCCATAAACAAGAGCAGGTTGAATTTCTGAAAAGCCAAAACTGGCAGGGTAACCGTTGCAAAAAAAAAAAAAAAACCCTCACTGACTTGAGGACTGAGAAAGGGAATGTGGGCAAAGCACTCTGGAGTTTCTCGCCTGAACTTCAGAGGTTGCTAGTTTAATATAAAAAAAAAAAATCTGAGGGAATCCCTCAGTGGCAATCCATCACTATGGGGAATCTACCACTTTAGAAAAAAACTATTATGCTGTATCTTTATCCTTTGCATGTTTGGTGTTCTGTTGAAGAGGACCACATCTCCCATGATGCATTGCAGATATGAGCCAGAATTCAAAGTGTCATAAATGCCACAAGGACTTTGGACCCATGGTTGTTGAATGGGAACACACACACTCACAAACATATCATGGAGCATGTTTCATGTTCCAAAGACAATGTGTGACATGACATAGGGGCTTGCTGTTCAAAGGGAGGACACCAGAAATCCTTGGGTACCGCTAGACCAACTCTCTGATTCCTGGCTAAGTGCTAACAGCAGCTATCAACTGAACAGAGGTACAAATACTACCTGTATTATACAAATACTATTTAAAACACTACTAGAAATTTCAAGAGACTAGGTTAATAGTTTGGGTTTGCATGTTTCCCATTTTGCCCTTATCAGATCCCATCTCCCAAATGAGCTGGATTCTTCTGATCACACATCACTCTACAGCACCATCGCATTTTATCTACAAGCCAAGCCACAGGATTTAAACCAAGCAACATTCTGATGATCCCATTCATGTACCATGTCATATAGAAGTTTTCACACCCTGGATTTCTCCATATTTTGTAATGTTGCAACTTAGAAATGAAATGGATTGAAGTGGCATCGTTACCCCTTGATGAGTACAAGTTACTCAACACCATAAAGCAAGAAAACATTTTTGGTGTGGTACTAAGCTAAGTAAACAAAAACAAGCTGGCACTTGCTGGTTGCAGAAGCACTCAGCAAGTCCATACCTGAAAGAAACACCTTTGGTAGCAAGGACAGCAGCTGTTCTTCCCGGATGGGTCTCCATCAGCTTTGCACATCTGGATCCTGCAGTGTTTGTCCATTTTTTCTGGTAAAACTGTTCCAGCTGATTGGTGAACAGTGACTTTCAACCCTTGCCACGTATGCTCAAGAAGGTTGAAGTCTGGGCTTTGGCTGGACCATTTGAGGACTTTTAGGTTATTGTTGAGGGCTGTGTGTTTAGGGTCAGTGTCCCTCTGGAAGGTTAACCTCCACTCTGCTCCCAGGTCCCTTGCAGACTGAAACAGGTTTTCCTCCAGAATTGCTTTATATTTGTCTCCTTCCCTCTTGCCCCCCCGTTTCCCAGTCCCGGCAAAAGAAAGGAATCCCCACAAAGGATGGGTCCACCACTGTACATTTCCACAGGCATGGCAGTCTTAAGGTCCTGAGCAACATTGGCTTTGTTGCCACACACCGCATTTTGCATCAAGGCCAAAGAGATCAATTTTGGCCTCATCAAACCAGAATTTTTTCCACAGAGTTGCTGTGTCCCCCACATGCCTCTTGCTAAACTCCAAATGGGCTTTCTTATGAGTTTTGTTTCAGTGATGTCTTCTCACTATTTCCCCTTCATTCAGCTTTGTAGGACATCAAGGCGAGATGGAGAACTGTGAATCTCTCCATCTCCTTCCAAGTTACCATTAGTCTCTTGGTTGTTTCTGACAAACACATTCCTTACACAGTCACTGAATTTTGGTGGATAACCTTCTCTAGGCAGGCTTGCAGTTAAGCCATATTGTTTTCATTGTGAAATAATGGATTTAACAGTTCCGCAGGAGATGGGATTTTGTTTAGGATTCATTTTAGAACCCAGCGCTGATTAGTGCTTCTGCACAACGATATTCCTGAGGTGTTTTGAGAGTTCCATGGTTGTCATGATGCTGTTTAGATGCTGTTCCCAACAGACTTTGGGACATTCCAGAAATAAGTATATTGAATTGGAGCTCATTTGGCACTGGAACTGAACCCAGGTGGATTCCTTTAAGTCTCTTAGAGTATGTGACTTCTGCAGGCAGTTGGCTGCCCCAGAGCATCTTTAGGCATGTCACAGCAAAGGAGGTGGATAGTTATGAAGCCAACAAGTCCCAGGTGCTTTTGTTTACTTTTGTGCCACAGTAAACGTATTTTGCACCTTCATAGCGTTGAATATCTTCTGTACATCAAATGGTTGCAGTGTCAATTAAATCCATTTCAGCTTCATGGTGAACACAACAGTATGTGGATATTAATTTACTTGTTTGTTTGATTTATATACCACTTTTTTGTTACAAAGACCACAAAGTGGCTTACATCATTCTCCTCTTCCTGCTCTCAATCTTATCCCCACAACAACAACCCTGTAAGGTAGGTTGGACTGAGACTCTGTGAATGGCCCAAAGTCACCCGGTGGGCTCCATGGTCAACTCCAATTGTCTGAGCCCCAGTCTCATGGCCTTAACAACTACACCACACTGGCGCTGTGCCAAGGATGCACACAAATATTTCTGAAAGGCATCGTAGAGCTTCTTCTGCACCCCTACGAAAGTTTTCTGTTGCTGCTCCCAGAATGTGCACATGCTGAAAACTTAGGATGCCTTTGTGTAGTCATACATGCTGTTCCATGTTTCCACATTTATTCTATGCTTGTTTATCCCAGTTGTATAATATCCATGGAGTCATTCCAGGGTAGCATCTATTTCTCTTCTTAACCCTGGGAGATATGTCAGGCTGAAAAATAGGAGTAGGATATATGGGGTCAAGCAGGAATGTTTATCATCTTCTTAGAGTTGTACCCGCAGAGAGTTTCCAGGTTAAAAATGTAGAAAAATTATAACACTGCAGTTATCAGTGCAACTACTCCAAACTGGTGTTTAAAAATAATGCTCAGTAATCAAGACCGTTCCACTTGATCTCTTTTCCAGGGCTCCTGACATGGTTCCTGCAGGCATCATAGCACACATGGACACCTCCAGTGGTGCCTGCAAAGGAGCCCAAGAACCCTAAAATGTTATTTATTTTTTTCCCCATTTTTTCAACACATGCACATGGATTTATACGGAATCTATAGAATTTAATAGCAATTATATGTAGGTAGACCAAATACATATCCATTTGAAGTTGGCATCTATAGGACACACGTTTAAATGCTGAAAGCATTCTTAGGTCCTCAACCCAAACGCATATCGGAGGTGAGTGTAAAGCCTTCCAGTGTTATAGTGTCAATCTATGAGTTGTCAAAAGACATGGAGAACATATTGACCTCCCATTTTTTAATTTCCATGAAGCAGGTAAATAAATCAAAAGAACATGTACATCATTGAATATTACAGCCTATTCAAGTATAAAATTTATCTGGGTAATCACCTCCTCCCCTAAAGAGCATTGTCAAAACCTATTTTTAAAATAAGCAGTAGCCAATGCAATTAGAGAACCCCTTAACAAAGAGAAGTTGCGATGTCCAGAATGTGAGAAATGATCAGTTTTGTTGAATAAGAGAAAGCTTCACTTCCATAGATTCACTGCATAGACACCAAGTGGCAATTGACTGCCGAGGTATTTTGCAGAAATTAATGCAGCGGTTTTTTGAAGTGCTCATGGAGCAAAAAGGGTTGGCAACCACAGCTTTGCACACGTGTTCCTCTGAGCTCGTAAGGCTGGTATATCAGTTTATCAGCAACATGTAGCACTAGTGTGCTAGTAGAGCATTTTTAGTGGTGGGGTAGGTATGAGCAGACATTTTTATTTCATGGGGATACTTACTACCTTATTTAATATCTCACCTCTCACTACAGAATGATAGGTGGCGTAGAGGGCAGAGGTGGCACAATGCCCAATTAAAATATGCAACAACCACTTGATATCAAGCATTTGATACAATGCTGAAGATCACCGACCTTACTATAAAATATTGGCCCACCAATCTGCTCAAAATGGCTGCTAAAAGAGATCAGTTTTCACTCGACACTGAAGGCTAACCAATGTGGAAGCCATGGTTGGTCTAACCTCTGAGCATTCCAAACCAAGAGAGGCCTCCAGATGTTTTGGGACTGCAACTCCCAATATTCCTGACCATGCTGGCTCAGGCTGATGGGAGTTGAAGACCAAAACATCTGGATAGCAGCAGATGGAGGAAGGCTGGTACAGCCAGAAGCCCTCAACAAATCTCAATTCATACTGGATTTGAGATGATTCAAAGGGGAGGTGCTCTGTAAGGCTGGCAGGCTTTAGGCCAGTTAGGACTTGAAAACCAGTACCTTGAATTGGGCTCAGTGACAAATAGGTAAGCAGTGCAGCTCATACAGAAGTGGCTGCACGTTGTACAAACTACCTTCAAACACATTACAATTGACTGATTCTGAGGTTGCCAGGACATGAACGTCTGTGGCCAGGCTATGCCTGTCAAATGAGCTGTAGCTGGTAGACGACTCTCCTCGCAACTGCAACCACCAGAGCTTCCAGAGACAAGGCAGAAGCAAGGAGTGCTTCCAGACTACACACCAGCTCCTTCAAGGGGAATGAAACCCCGTCCGGAGTAAGCCGTTCTCCTAGATTTGTTGCAATGCATTTGTCTCAATTTAATCATTAGACCTAACCTAAGTCCTGTATATTTCAATGGGTCTACTCAAAGTATGACTAAGTCTGGGTCCAAGCCATAGTTATGCCTTTCTAGCTTGATGAAACAGCCTGTTTTTGCAAGCAAGGTTCCTTAGGCTTAGCAAAGTTACCTTTAACTGGTACAATTTTAGATACACCTGGTAGATGGAACCAGTCCTGCATGATGAAATTCAACACAGCCTTGGTATCTGCCATCAGAACAAACATGTCAAGCACACAGCTAAGGGGAGTATTCTCAGGTGTTCCAAACCTTTCTGCAGATCATCTGAATGGAGCTCATGGACAACCAGTGGTCCACTGACAACTGTTGAAGAACCTCTTCTCTGAAGGACACAATTGCTTGAGAGTTGCTTTTCTGGTACAGGAAGCAGGCAGCCCATTTGCATATTGTCCAAGATGAAATAGCTCCTAGAACACCCCCCCCCCAAAGCAGTAGACAGCCTCAAGGAAGCCTCAATAACCAATCCCTACCCACAGAAGACTGGGGATACCTTATAATAGGAAGGGGGGAAGGCCTAGAAAAGGGATAATCCTCACCCTGTTTGTCATGGGACAATAGATATCTTCCTTGCACGAGAAAAACAGTGAAAATGCACAAAATATTAATGTTTAGGCACTCAAGCTGCTCCTGAATTTGCCCATAATATTACCTTCTAAACAGTGCACAGATGAAGACAACAGGCAGTGGCTGGGTTCACACAACATGAAAGGCAACCATTGATCTTAGTAGTGTTGGTTCTTCATGTTCTCCAAACCAGTTGTGGGAACTGACCATTGTCTTATTGTTGTCAACCATGATAAAGCACAATGTTTCGTTCTGGGGGTTTTCCATGATGTCTGGAGCAGGAAGAATGGTTTTATTTCTGGTGGTTGAAGAATCCAAGAGAACAAGCAGCTGCTCCAGTCAGCCTTTGCTTCAGGAAGCTTTCTGCTGTTATGAAGAGCAGTACTTGAATACCTTCAAGGTGTAGCTACCAGACAGGAAAAACTAGGCACTTATTGTATTCCCCAGTAGGAGCATCTCTTTAACACAGTCTACCAGAGAAGAGCACAACTTTGAGCCGGTCAAACAATCAGTGGCATCTCAATTAGAGCATAAAGAAATCTTTTAACCGTAGGGTGCTTTTTCCTTTAACATCAGAATGCCAAACACTGTCTTTATTTTTCTTTCAAAATAAAGTACACTTTGGGCAGAAGACTAGCAGATTACAACTGGAGAACATTACAAATGTGTGGTAATGGGAGAGGGTGGGGGAGAGGAAAGGAGATTGGGTACCTGGGTGGGAAGCAGAGGGATGGAGAAATGAAGGCGCTGCCAGGCTGTGGCGGGCAGGCATGGGAGAAGTTTTGGAGCAGGGAGGGTGTGGAACAGAGCTAAGCGGGAGGCAGGATCGATGGGAGGACTGCTAGAGAGACAAGGACGCAAGGTATTGAGGAAGAGGCGGAAGGAGCGCAGGCAAAGTGGAAGAACAAGAGGTATAAATAATGTTCACCTACCTCTTCATCGACGTGGGACTAGAAGTGGGAAGGGCAGGGAGAATGAGAGAGGCTTCCATGCTGGGCAGTGTAGAGAGCAGAGGGGGGTGGGGGGCAAGGAGCAAAAGCTGCTGCTTAGGTTGGAGGCACCAGGCAATGTGAAGGAGGTTTCATTTTCAAAATCGTCACCTGCATGGGCAACCAGATGGGAACAAAGGCAGAAGGGAGAAGGTAGACCAAGGATGGTGTTCATGGTGGCAGTGAAGCTGAGCGGTGGTGGTTGGTTTGGGAGGAAGTCCAGCTGCACTTTACGCTAGAAGTGCCAGGAACAGGTGCGGTCAGGTGGGTGGCAGGAGACACTTCTTGGTGGTGATGGAGACACCTGGGACTAAGCAGGAAAAGTGTCAGGCAGAGAAATGTGGGGCAACATATGGAAGGGCTTTTCTCCCAATGAGAAGAGACAATGAAAGGAATATGGATTGGCCCTCGGGGAAAGGGTTGACGTTTCCTGCAGGAGAAGGGAGAGGGGGGCACTCCATGGGCCAACTAACAGGCGTTCCACATGGACAGGGAGCAGTGCCCCCACATGCGTTCCTGGAGGGGAGGTAGAACTGGTTGAAAGACAGCCATTCTGACGGCCAGAAACAATGATAACAAGAACTGTCTTGTAACCAACCACTGATCATGATTATCACCCACCATCAGTTGTGGTGTGTGAACCCATGCAATATTTTAAATATTGCTTGGAATGACCGGCTGGGTGTCTGTGGGGAGGTATGACCAGCCCCTCGAGGGGTGTGGCAGCGCCAATTCAAAAAAAGATGAGGCAAGACACCGTTGCCCAGTTAAAACTTACAAGTCATACTGACAAATACCCTGCACATTTATTTGCCTATTTATGTATTTATTAGGTTTCCATTTTTCTTTTTCTTTCATTTCTTTTATTTATTTATTTGGGGTATTTCTAACCCATCCAATCACTACACATCTCTGGATGGCTTACAACAATAATTAAATAAATACATTTTTAAGAACTCAAAGAAGCTTACATGATTCCCCTCCTCCTGCTCTCAATCTTATCCCCACAACAAGCACCCTGTAAGGTAGGTTGGGCTGAGAGTCTGCGACTGGAGCAAAGTCACCCAGTTGGCTCCATGGCAAAGCAGGGATTAAAACTTGGATCACGGCGTCCCAGACCTGGTCTTAACCACTACAGCACACTGGCTCTCATGAGATTTACAGCATTTTAAATGGTTTTTATCATTTCAAGCAATTCTGGGTCTATCACATTAGCTTTATGGTCAAATGGAATTGAAACCAGTTCTTCCTAAGGTAAGTCCAACACTATATTCACCATAGCATTAAATTATACTCAAGTAGTTTTCTAGAATCTTGTTAAGTGTCTCTCAGTGTAGATAGATGGGGCTACCATTTAATATCCTTTGCTGCTGCTTACATATACATATTTCAATCAATAAAGGGTCAATAAATGGCATGCATCAAATTTTGTTATTTTAATATCTGTTTTATGCACATAGGGTAAACGAGACAAACCTTTCCTGCTCGAGATATTTTGCAAAATATTTGAGGCAGCAGATGCCGTGACATGACAAAAACTTGTATGGGAAGCTACAGGCATTTGGATTTATTCAAGAAGAATCTTAAACACTGGGCATTAAGTGTTCCTGTAAGAGTTTGAGAACAACCCTATAGAACCCTCAGCTTGTTGACCAGACGGCCTCCCAATAGCCAAGGAAACTATCAGGTTTTGTGCAGATGAGAAAGAAGTCTCAGGTTGCTTAATTTCCTTGCATGAGTTCTCCTTGTGTTAGTGCAACCCCCTGCTTAAAAATGGGCTTACCCAGGAACTCTGCCCAGCAGCCCAAAGCGGGTGAACGGGCTCAGTCTTGCAAACTGCATTGGCTGCTTTATTTCCCTTCACTTACAGTAATGAATAAACTTTAAAACAAGAGCAAGGCATGGAGAAAAAGGTGTATTTTACTCAACATCTGTGCTCTATAAACAAAGATGTGATGAACATGCAGCTTTAGATCCACTGTGCAAAGTAAGGGGACATTGGTTTACTACCTTCTTTCCTGCAAGGAATCCAAGGTGGCTTACATAATCCTACTCCTTTCCATTTTAAACACACAGCAACCTCCTGAAATAGGCTGTGCTGAAAGTCAATGGCTGACCCAAAGTTACCAAATGAACTTTATGGCCAAGTGTGAACTAGAGCCCAGATCTCCTGAGTCCCAGCACAATGCTCCAACTATGCCACCTGGTTTTTCTACTCTCCACATATTCTCCGACAAATAAATACATTGGGGTTCTCCATTTTCTTTGCACCAAATGCAGATGTTGTCTATCAGTCCTGCATGTGCCTTGTGCAAGGATGCATAAGGCTCTCCATCCAAACTTTCATCCTGCAATAATAATGCACTGTGCGCTGATAAATCAGGTCCATTTCTACAATTCTCACTGAGGCTTTTTACCCTTTTAGCTCAGTCATGCTGTGACAACAAACCGTTCCAGGGCACATTAATAATTGCACAGTTCTCACATCAGCATTAAGGATGCAATCGCATGCATATTTTACTTGACAGTAAGATCCCTTGGATTTAATGGGCTGTAATTCGGAGTAAGTGCAGACAGAACTATGCTGCATGGTTGTTGTAAATCCATTCGGTTGCAACCCTGTGCTACACAACAGTGTCGTGTTGCTTCTCTCATAACCCTAGACGAGCCACTGTGTGCTTAGGAAGCCTTCCTGGTGAAGCTGTTGTGATGTCAGGCTGAAGCCCCTCCTGCCAATGTGTTGGTCGCCCTTGGCTTGTAAGAGGCAAGCGTCTGGACAGCAGTCACTCTGCAAAGCCAGAATGGCGGGAGACCCACGCCCTGGCCCTTGCATGGTGCACCTCCATCGCTGTAGGAGACTTTTCTCTTCAGGCTCTGGCTTTCTACAGGTTGAAGGTGACGCCCACAATGAGGGACAGGGCTGGGGCTTGAGCTTTCCTTCTTCTCGTGTGATTGCCCTATCCAGGTTCAGCATGACCAGACAGGTCATTGGAGTGATGCGACCTGGGTTCAAATCTCCAGCCAGCCATGAGCCTCACTGGGTGACCTTGGGCCAGTCGCAGACTCTAAACTGCATTGGATTCCTTGAAGGAAAGGCAAGATGCTTTTTTTTTTTTTTTTTTTTTTTTTGGTGCATTTATGGACCTGAGGTGGGTCACAGTTTAAAATACCTCTTTGAAATATTACAAAAGATATCTAAAACCAGCTGTCTCAGGTCCTTGGTAGCTCCTCAAGAGCTGATGCTGTGAACTCCATTGCCTTCCTGGGATGCATATGTTTTCAGCAGCCTCTGGGAAAAAGCCAAGTCCACACTTTGCTCAAGCCACAGGAGGTCCCCTCAAGATCCAGCATGTTCCCTGGCCTGGGCATTGTTCTACTTTCTCCTCAGAGGCACACAGGTCTTAAGTGTCAGTGTTAGAGAGCAAAGACCTAGATGTCAATGCTGTGAGGTCTGGCAGATAACCTGCCAGACAGCCAACACTCCAGGTAAAATTAGAACCACCAAATTACCACAACAGCAGCATCCAAACTGCATAGCCTGTCCAGTGACACACCATGGTCATTAGCATCAAAAGTCACTGATCAAGGGAAAATTCAAGATGGCGTTGGGACGGGACGGCTGTGATTAACGGAGCTCCTGTTATCACGCAGGTATTTGTTCGGCAGTGAGTCGTGGGAGGCTCATCGAAGCCCTGTCGGGGTGAAGATAGATTGCCTGGGCACTCTTCTGGTCGGTGTGGGATGGCAATCCCACATCCACTGGGAGAAATTCAGGCATTTCTCAACCGGACAACACAGGGGAGTTTTTTTTAGCTCCCTCAAGTCCTCAGCATCTGAAAAGTAGCTTAGGTCTATTAGTTAGATAAACGTCGGTCTGACTGGGTAAGCATTTTTATTTCTTACTTTCTTTTCATAATACTACCCATGGAAAAGCTGCATTTGTTGCTAATTGGCACAAAGAAAAAAGAAAAGCCCCTTTGATGGAGGGAGGGATCTCCCCCCCCCCCACGGAGTTTCAAATGGCGAATGATATTGGGGAGAGAGAGTTTGAAGTACGTGTGAACTGAGAAGAAAGATTTTGTTTTTTTGTTTTTTTTTTCTGATCTCCCCAAGGGCGAAGAATTAAAATAATAATGATTTTGGAATTAACTGATAGAAGGATATAATTTGCTTGTAAAAGTGGTCATTTTTCTTTTGGTTTCTGGGACTTTTGCCAAAGCATTTGGATATTTGCCAAGCCTTTGTTTCAAAGTGACTTAGAGGAAAAAGAAAGTTGTAGTGACAACGTTGTGGTTTCCTTTTTTTGTGAGTGTGTATTCCTAAAGAAAAATATTCTTCTGCTGCCACCCTGGATTTGAATTTATAGCAAATATACTTATTTCTATATCTTTTTTTTTCTTTTATTTTGCTGCTGTTTTGTAACTTTTGGCAAAAAATGTTATTAGTATGGAAGAACTACAGAAGACACTTTTGGCAATACAAACTTCTTTAACAGCTTTGCAAACATCCCAACAGACGATACTAATACAGCAGGAGATCATTTCAATTGAACAAAAAGAATGTTTTGACAAATTAGACAATTCTATTAATGAGGCTTTGGGCATACAAATCAAACTTGAACAGAATACACAAAAAATGCAACAAGAAGATGGAAAATCTGAAATGGTGGATAAAGAAATACAATTAGTAAAGCCAATAAGCAAGTTTTCATGGGATTTGCTTGCCATGTTGGAGAAGGAGAAGACAGCTAAGTATTTAAGAGAGACTATGTTTATGTGGCTATCAACAGAAGGAATTTTGCCTACTGGGCTACAGGCACTACAATTGATAACGTATGCTGATTTACTACAGGCACTACAGCGATTTAAAATAAAGGAAGAAGAAAGATTGGGCATGGGTGTAAAGGAAAAATAAGAGAATTTTTTATCTTAAAAAGGAATGATTTAAATGGGTTGGCATGTTTATATGTGATATGGAAAGGCTAAGCTACTGTTGTTGGTGATATAAGGGGTTGATACAAGCGAGATAAGCCAAAGATTGTAAAGAGTTGGGCTCTTATAAGGAGTTAATTTTATTTGACTAAATGATGTTTGAGTTAGATGAAAAATCAGTAACTTAGCTTAAAGAAAGCTTGTTTAAAAGACATTATAGGTAATAGTTGCCACCAAACAGATTAGCTAAGATGGCTTTAAAGATGTTAACTGGATGTTGGATATGTGAACATAAATTGGGTATTTTTTATGACATAGAGATTTTCTTTTTAGTAGATATTGGACTGGAATACTAGTAAATAAGAAACGTATCTGATTTTATTTGTAACTATGGTAGTGAGGAACTTCTTTGTCTAATACTAGAAAAATGAAAAGATCTTGAATTGTGTAGAAATGCTTAGATTGAATTTACCATTGAAGAAGAAAGAAGATATTGACTTATCAAATTTGGAGATTCTTTCTTTTAATATTGGTTAAGAGAAATGGAACTTTGCAAGAAATGGATGGACGGACTTTATTGATAAAGGAGAAAGAAGATAGTGACTTCTATCAAATTTGGAACTTCTTTTTTTATTGGTTGGAGAAATGGGACTTGGCTTAGATCTAAAGATGTTTTCAAGTTATTATAAATGGATTTGAATATGATCATAGAATGTTAAAAGATATGTAGTAGGGGGCTGACCCAGTAAGTCCTATGTACGTGATGATTGATGTTCTTCGTATTAGTTTAAAATTTTAATAAAAATTCTTAAAAAAAAAAGTCGCTGATCAAGGTGTAACAGCCAACTACCCCATTTCTCTACTGTCTAGTCATCTGTCAGGGTGACCAAGGTCATTTAAATAATGAAACTAATCCTGAGGCTGAACCGAAATGGATCTTCCAGAAGTACTGGGAGCTGAGTGACCACCACCCTTTACAAAAGCTTACTCCAAATAGATCCCAAGTCTTCCACAGGAAGACTTTTGTTACCTCTTGGACTCACCTGCTCAGTTTCTTCCTGGTAACTATTATCAACCACAAAGGCAATGAACAAGAATACGGATGATGGGCTACAGCACTTGTCCATATTCTTACCTGAAATGGATCCCATGAAGACAGACAAGATGGAGCTCTTTGCCTGCATCCATGAAGGCAACAATCTGATCAAAAATATGAATGATTTCATCCTCAGAGTGCCTAGCAAATGTATCTCATAGACTAAAACCTAGATCTGAGTTTAACAATCTACTCAGCACCTAGAGAGCCTTTTCTGGAGATCCCCTTGAAGATGCAAGAGGTAGAAAAGTACCACTGGAGTGGAGGGGGAGAAGGGGATTTGATTCCTTGCAGAAACAAAGTAGGATATAACCAAAATAGATAAGTGCAATAAATTAAAATACGTACATTTCATGAAGAATTCAGTTTTGTGGGAATCATATTGTTTGTTTTCAAAAGAATATTCCACAATATAATTTTAACTGCAGAAAGAGGCAAGAGGGATTCTCCTTCTTTATTCAGTCACAGTGCTTGGAAGTCTAGTTTTCAAGGACAATGGCAGAAGGAAGTCTAAAAGAGCTCATATTTCAGAGAACAAGGGGCAGAACAGGGGACAAGTGATGGATCTTAGTACCAGGGGAATGGAAGTGACAGGCTGCCCATCTGGTATTAAATGAGAGGGCAAGATGGGGTGATGAAGAGTCACTGGGACAAGCTGTTCTAGATTCTGTACTGTGGAACAAGCTGTAGGGTTTGTGGAACCACATTGCGAGTCAGTCTCTCTGAAGCAGGGAAATGACGCCATGTGGAAAGATGCAAGGGCTGTCTGATTAGGAATGTACACTGAGATCAGTAGCCATTCATTAATTTATGCCTCACCAATTTAATTTGCCTTCCTGCCTTACAGAATTGTTTTCTTTTCGCACTTTTTTCTTTAATGGTGAGTGGAAGGAGAAGAGCGGTGGCAGGTGTACCACCTCCATGACACCCCAGTCCTGCTTTTCATACCACATGTGTTACAGCATCTGTGTCATGTCAGAATGCTGGCGTTTGGCCTGCATTTAGTTGCATGCAGGAATTCCCACCCATATGCCCGGGGATGGCAAACAACCAAAAGGCCACTCCCCACATCTGCATTTTCACTTTGAACAACCACTGTAAACCAAAGAGATGAACATCCTTTTTTGATATTTAGTCCAAGTTCCAGAAGGGCTCTGCACAAGGCCAAGTGTTTAACTTAAAATGTCAAGACTCCTTGCTGTGATATTACCACCAGCAGTAAAACTCCAAGGAATGGTTTCATTTTTTTCCCTTTGCGTATACCTTTATTTTGATAACAATATATTTAATTGCCAATATATGGCAATATATTCAGAAAATTCCATTGCAAGTAAAAGCACCAGTCTCATTCTCAAGTAAGTGTTCTGCTTGCTATTTTCTTCAGCTGAGCTTCTACACTGAACATTGACTACATCCAAAAATGGGCCGATTCCAGCTTATTTTATCACCTTTATTAGAGCATTACATTGTCATTATTATTAATAATATTAATATTGCTGTAGCATGAAGTTTGCAGTCCTTGCTTCTCAGTAAACATGTACAGAATGGCATAGTAAGCTGATTAACCAGGGAAAGTTTTTACCATTAATCCAACAGCAGAATTTTATATTATTTTTTTTCATCACTGAAAAACCGGCTGACTTAAGGCCAGAGTCAAGAGTACCTCATGCTGGCCCAAGGCCCAGATAGCCAGGGGGCCACAGATCCCTGCATCTGCGATGGTGTTGTACAATGTCACAGCATGTGCTCGCTCACCATGTTTGCATCATGCACCCACACATTTTCATGGTCTTTCAGGCCCAAATACAGATGGGGAAGATGAAGTACTTGCAACCTCACATGGTCCTGGTCTTTCTTTGCTTTATGAAACATCTAAAGGGACAACCTTATCCCCTAAACATCAGCTGAGGAACCATAAAGTAATCCAGGTACCTGAGATCCAAGGTCAGAGCCAGGGCGCCAGGTTTGAAGCTTACAGCGTCATGGCGGGAATGCATCCTAAGCCTTGCTGTCCTGCAAACGGAATTCTGAGAGCTAACCCATCCCAAAGGTAGAGCCTGGCAGGAAGAGGGAGCTTTCTTCTAGCAGTGAGCCATGATGCTGCGTAAGATATTGTATATCCTGTTTTGAAACTGCTTTATGTAAACCACAGTTCTGACTTTTTGGTCATCACAATGAACTATGCAAGCAACCACTTCTGTGCATGTGAATGACAGGATTTCCAGTTGAAGTTGTACACTTTTACTGTCATTCACAAGCACTGCGAAACTGAAAGCTCACATTAAAGTGAAGGCAGATGTAGTGTTTTTACAGGATGGTCCCAGCAGTTCCTGAACCTGTATCACCCAATGTTATCCAGGGTTTCAAATTGCCTTGCACACCTGTGTCAGCAAGCACCAGTTCATCTTGGTAGCCTTGTGCCTTAACTCGTGTATTGGATGGTGTGTGAACTTTTTAAAGAGATATAAAAAATGGCCCAAATGTGTACTTCCATTTAGATGTTCATCCTGGTAGAAAAGGGTCGCTTAGTCTGGACCAAACATCACAGGGGCACCTCCTCCACACCAAACCCACTGTTTGACTGTGCCTTAAAATAAATATTCAATTACTAGTGTGTTTCTCTGCTCTTCCACGCCACACCTGGCACTCCGTGCTTTGCAATGGCTTCTCCATCCTGGTATGTCATAGCATAACAAAATCTGCACATCTGTTTACCAACCCCAATAAACCAAAACAGAAATACTCCAATCACAAGAGGTTTTAATTTTTAAAAATTCATTCATTCAGTATATTTATATCCCACCTTTTTCCCAAATGCTTTCAATTTCATCCTCACAGAAACAATCCTGTGAGGTAGGTTACACTGAGAGTCTATGAGTGGCCCAAAGACACCCAGTGACCTTCATAAGCAAGCAGAGACTAGAATTCAGAGCTCCTGAATCCCAGATTAACATCTAACCACTTAAGTCATAACACCGTCGTGGCCACTGAAATAGAATAGAATGTTCTCCCCTTGCCATGGTGCTAGAGATTTTATTTGGGAATAATCATGATTTTGCTGCAAAAAAGCCAGGTGGGGAATAATAGTAAAGTAAGACTATTACCATGAGCATCTGTACCGCAGGTGAATTGCCTCTAACTAGGAAAGGAAAGGAAGCAAGATGGGCCTGTTAGTCTTTCTTCCCATCACCTGATGCTCTCTGGGGAATCATTTGGGGGAAGTGGCTGCAGGACCTGGACTAGCTGTGCCACTGGATGAGGGAGAAAGAGAGAAAAAGAGGCAGAAACAGAAAGAGAGGGCCAGAGAGAGAGAGAAATGGGACAGGTGGCAGGTATTAGTTACAGGAACTTGTCTCTGAAACCAGTGCAATAAAAAGCCCTATAATAGTCAGGAAGAAAGGGAAACTGGAAAAAGAGCAATGCAGCCTGGAGTTAACAAAATGTATATACCTTTTCTACCCTGTCTCCCCTTCCTTTCCATGGTACTATGTATCATATGTGTGTCCTCATGTTATACAAGCTTAAGGCTGCAGCACCAAAGGAGTTACAAACAATCTGGGACTTACTTTCGAGTAGACTTCAATAGGATTGCAGTATTAGACGCAATGACGGGATTTTTCTTTTCTTTTGAAAATACTTATTTTAAAATAAAATGTGCTTTCTTTTCCAGGAAACATAAGTCTGCAATCCTGTAAACACTTTCCTGGAAGTAACTCTTATTGAACTCTGTGAGTCTTACTTCTGAGCAGACATACATAGAATTGTTCTGTAAAAAAACTCTTAACTTTGGTTGGATCTTGACCAAGGGAAAATGGTTTGAAGGTTTGTACTCAGAATATGAGAGAACCTGATCCTTTTTGGAAGTACTAAAGGCAAATTAAATCCTTGAGACCAGTTTCTTTCCCCACTTTCTTGTGTTTCAGTTATCAGGAGCAACAATATAGAAAACAGGAACACAAAACAAACAAACTAGTTGGGCAGATGAATATAAAGAATATACTAGTTTTAAACAATTGTACAGAATATAGCTAAGAACATGTTTAGAAATTCTGCTGGTCTCCTCTTTGCCAAAAGGTTCTCGTCAAAAGAATAGAGAAACACGGAAAACACATAATAGGACATTTCCAGTGTTACCAGTTGCAAACTCCAGTGTTTCATATGCAAACACTTCCTTAGACAAAGCACTCGAACAGGGAGTACTGACGAACGGCAGAATTTCCTTGCCAAAGGCAAAGTTTAAGACGGGCACTAGATGGCGGTGCTGTTTTACTTTTCGAACAAAATTCTCAGGGAAAAAAGGATTCCACACCCGCACCCAGAGAGAGAGGAAGAGAGAGAGACAGACAGATGGCCATGATGTCTGGGGATGATGGGAGGTTGTAGTCCTATGCACCGGAGGGGGAGGGGGTGGGCACCAGATCAGAGAAGAATGAGGTGGTAAAATGCTATGCTTAAAAAAAGGGGAGACGTTACATTTCAGACATAGTGGGAATCCTGTTTTTTGTATGCTTGCCATTTCACAAACTTCCTGCCAATACAAAGCCAGCAAAACTTTGCAAAGAAGTGTCTCTACCTGATGTGGTAATTTTCTATTAGTATGACTTCTTTATTTAAGCAGAGGAGAGGATGCACAGTCTTTAAGAGCATGGCATATTCTGTACTGTGCAAGTGGTCTTGAGATTCCTCATTCATGGAGGTTTGCTTGGCCTGTTCACAACATCAGCATCCTCCACGGCCTTTCCTAAGCTTTGCAGCCCTTTTAGCAGGTTAATGGTTTATTTTTAAGTGAAGTTTGGTATTAAATTTCAAGAAATTCCTTGTGAGAAGTTGCAAATCCACTCTAGTAAAAAGCAGAGACATCATTCTGCCAACAAACATTCACACAGTCAAGGCTATGGTTTTCCCAGCTGCAATGTACGGCTGTGAAAGCTGGACCATAAGGAAGGCTGAGTGCCAAAGGATTGAGGCCTTTGAACTGTGGTGCTGGCGGAGACTCCTGCGAGTCCCTTGGACTGCAAGGCGATCAAACCGGTCAGTCCTAGAGGAGATCAACCCTGACTGCTCTTTAGGAGGCCAGATACTGAAGATGAAACTCAAATACTTTGGCCACCTAATGATAAGGAAGGACTCCATGGAGAAGAACCTAATGCTGGGAACAATAGATGGCAAAAGAAGAAGGAGACGGCAAAGAATGAGGTGGGGCGCCCCAACACTAGATGGGGCGTGAGCTTACATGAACTCCGGGGGATGGTGGAGGACAAGAAGGCCTGGAGGAGTGTTGTCCATGGGGTCGGGGTGGGTCGGATGCGACTTTGTGACTAACAACAAGAGTTACACCACAGGGCCACCTAGTGCTTGGGTAATTGAATATAGACAGGCAAAGAAAATACAAACCCTCAGAACAAAATCCCGTGTACAGGATCTTTTTTCCTCCTGCAATGCAAGTGGAAGAAAAAGTCTCAGTGAAGCATTTGGATCAAACTCTTCCTGTCGAGAAGACCAGAGGTGTGGAGACTGCATCCCCACCCAATACTCTCCAGCCTCCCTGCCAGGGGCTTCCCTACAGATTGTGCCATTTGTCATCGCTAATAGAGAAGGAGCTGTGTTAGGATGCCCCGGATGAGCATCCGTGCATGCTTGTGTGGCTGTGCCCTTGTGGCCCCTGAGGCAGCAGGACGAGCTGTCCTCTGGGCCAACAAGGTTGTGCCCCCTGCTCTCAATTAACCCTTTCCACCACCCATGGCAGTCCCAATCTCAGAAGTGGCAGGGAGCCTGCAGTATATATGCATCAGATCAATTTCTGACAAAGTATTGCTGGTGTGTGTGTTGGAGGGGAGCCACAGAGAAAAGGGTTAACCCCACTCCCACCTTCCAGGACTTACTCAAACAATCAGTAAAGAAAAGGAGACATGGCCGTTAGCTGCATCTTTAAAGTCATGTGTCAAAGACTTCCCTTGAGCAGATTTCTTTCTTCTGTGAGAGTAGAGTTGAATCAAAGCCCCTGTGATTACTAAACAAATGGAGCCAGTTTAAACAGATGCTTTTAAAACCGAGCAGGCTCTGGACATCCAAAACTCCCTCTGTGTTTGGGTACATAAAACTTTTTTGTGGCAACTGGGATCCTTGCTGAATATTACCTCTCCTTTGTATTGCATTGGCCATGCATTTTTTGTGGTTGTGCTTAAAACCCGGCCTGTCGTGTGGGTTTTGAATGGCTGAGAGCACCATTTGTGCCTTTAAAACCCATTTCTAGTGGGAACGAAGTCTTGCCCTGTGACTCTCATGCCAACTGGTGATAACTGACCCGCAAGAGACCACCCAGTGAGGGATGCCATGTCCCCACATCATTCCCACATAGCTGCACCTGACGGCTTGGCAGTGCTGCTCTGGGAGGATCAATGCCAGCTGCAGAAGGCGGTGAGTCAGGAACCTGCTGAGGTCTTCGGACTGCAAGAGTC
Source organism: Varanus komodoensis (assembly GCF_004798865.1). Classification (NCBI taxonomy): domain Eukaryota; kingdom Metazoa; phylum Chordata; class Lepidosauria; order Squamata; family Varanidae; genus Varanus; species Varanus komodoensis. The sequence goes on from NW_025335568.1 coordinate 36,794,203, forward strand.
CACCACTCAGGCAGGACCCCCATTCTCAGTTTGCATGGAGCACCAAAGCTAGCAGGAACCGTAAGAGAATGCCCCATTTTCTTGTCCTGCCTTGCTAAGGGAGGCCAGCTGAAGTGTTTATTGCCCACAAGGAGGACCCACAAATCCTAGAGCTTGTATAAGTGCCCTCTGATGTGGATACTGGGTCTGCTGTAGCCGAAGCTCACATAGAGTTAGGAAATTGTATTGTCATATCCATGCATGCCATATGTAATCATTGATTGGATGCAAATGATCATTGATCTGTATGTGCATATATAGTTTCCCTTTCTTTTCTTCCTCTTCTTTCTTAAAAATGCGTGGTGTTGAAAGGTCACAATAACCATGAATTCAAATAAGAGAGGGTGTGAGAGAGCGGGCAGGCAAGGATAGGCATGGCAGTAGTTGATCTCATGCCACCAAGGATCTTGTCCAGACCCTCAGGTTGCACCAAATGAAATGGATACAGCCTAACAGGGCCAGACTGCCAAAAGGACATCCTTAAGGAATGCTACAAGCAGGCGCAAGTGACTTGCCTGCAAAGCTTCTAGCAAAACTGTCACAGCAGGCTGCCAGGTCTCCTTCTCCAGGTCTACCTGGCCCTTGGTGGAACGGACCTTTCTGTCTTCCAACTCATTTCAAGGAGCCCACAGAGGTGCAATTGCCCTGAGCTCCCCGGAAATCTACTTCCTAAAGCTCTGTCAGCACGGAGGAGCCACTCACAAGCAATTGTGTCAAATCTTGAGCTATTTTCCTACTCTGGAGATTACTGGAACTCCAACAGAATCACCGCCTCTCCTCACTTTCATCCTCCCACCCTACTTGGCTTAGCATCCAGCCTCTGAAGGCTTCAAAAGCCAGCACTCACTCTGGTGACACTTTTTGCTGGTTCTAACAAAGGCATTGCCCTATGGTAGATTTAGCATCACCCCCAGCAGCACCGCATTATCTTAGGGGGAGGAACCAGGAGCAAGTGCTGCTAACTTACAAGCCAGCTAAGTATTTCATGTCTCTGACTTTGCTTGCCTCAGGAGAAATGTTTTATATCCCTCTTCTAATTCCAAGGTAAGGTGCTTTGAAGAATAACATCATGGCCTCCCAATCTCCCGCTCGCAGGGACCATAATTTCCCTGAAGCAGAAACTTCAGAAGGAAAAGAGGCCACAAGTGAGTGGAATTTAGGGAGAATGAGATAATGTCTTAAATCTGATCACCTAAGGCAAGCAGGAGAAATCACCATATTCCTCACCTTTTCGTGATGCCCTAGCATGCTTTAAAACAAATGCTAGACATTTCTTTGTCCGCCTCACTAATATGCACTGTTAAATCCTCAATTACACATTGCATTATTCATAAGCTGGACTCTTTAATTTGCAAGGAAAGAGCTGTGCAGCGGCCCGATAAGTGTTGAGGGTTGCCCACTCTGGTTTCCAGCAGTTTTTTTGACTCCGGTTTTCCTCAGTGCTGCTGTTTGCTGCAAATAAACACAAAAGACAAAAAAGCATGCTTAATCTGGCCTCATTTATTTGGGAGGTGCGTGCAGAGGTGAAATGTGATGCACATTAAGATTTTAGAAGACTTCTGTGTATTTGTTACAATGGCAAACATGAAACGAGTCCAAATCAGCACTTTGTTGTGGTCCCAAGACTTGTGGCAACAAGAAAAGATTGTGCACACACTGCAGTGCTCACTGTTTGTGTACTGCTAGCCTGCCCATGTTGCATGTTGTTCTCATGCATTGTACAGTATCTGGAAGATGTGTGTTTCCACATGTGGTGTGCATTCAGTCAGTAAGACAACTTCTCATTGATTCCAAGGGTCCAGCTTCCATGTAGCCTGTTTAAGACCTCTCTTTCAAACACAGAGCTGGTCCATGTATCATTGTAACTGTGTGGTTTAGTAAAGTGTGAGTGTCTTGACCTCCTGATTTCTTGAAGTGGGATTCACATATCTCTGCCACTGTGTGGTCCAATTCATCAGTTTCCACTAATGTGAGTGTCTGTAATAGGTGGGCAAAATAATTATATGGCACTGGTAGAAGTCATGGGAAGCAACTATATAAATGTACTTGCCCCAAGGGAAACACAGTACCCAACCAGTTCCTTCTTCTGTTATCTGCGTGATTCCTTCTTTCAGCATTATTGGAGCAGGATCCAGCTACTGGAGTTATTTACCTACTGAGCTTATACATTCGTACAGTTCATGAGGGCCCAGTGGACACTAGAGTTCAAACACCTTATCGGAGAAAATATCTAATGGTGAGCAAAGTCCTCCAGGCTTGATTTCAATTGGATATAACTTGAAAATATTCAGTCTATCTGTCTGGCTGATGGTCATTTGTTTGGGGTTCTTTGGAGTATGGTGAATCTGTGATTGTGGAGGGTGGGAGGAATAGCTCTCTGCTTTTCTCTTTCCACCTCTTCTGTGGTGGACAGCATGAAGGAAACTCTCTCTCTCTCTCATTCTTTCTCTCTCGGCGTGTGCGCACTCTCTTACCTTGCTGGTGCATGCAATATGCATTTCTCTCGGGGCACCTCAGATCTATGTGAACATCAGTTACTCTGGGACATGATTACATGTTCCATGTGCCAAGATTACACATCCTCATCACAGCTTTCTGCCAGGCACCAGAGAGGGAAAGCATGGGAAGAAATAGGAAGAAATACCTCCTTCTGGACCACTTCTGACATCAAGCAGTGTATACTGTAAATGATGTATATAAATAGTTTAAACAAATGGCACTCCGGCTATTGGACCAGTACGTGGGCATGAGTGCCCAAGTAAGGAGGGCGTTCTCGCTACTGTGAGTAACTGAGAATTGTATTCCACACCAAGGGATTAAGGACTTTGGTAACATCACTAGTAACATGCCTGACTCCCACTTCAAATATAATCAGAAGTGAGGAATGTTGGCTCCTCTCCTGGCGGTGCAGTTAAAATCATGTGTAACTTGCTTTCAGATTTCAGTTGAAGCTCTTGCTCAAAATCATGGGCTTTCTATGCAATCCTGAGCACGTTTAGGCAAAAATGAGTCCTGTCACTCCCCACAGATGTTTATTTCTTCTAGGCAGGCTTAGCTGTTTCCTAGCATACTAACAAACACGATTCATTAAGCTGCCCATCTTCCTTCACGTAGAAGGAAAGGAACTGGTTCTGTTGCATTTCATTCTGGTTTAATCCCTTGTTGCCAGGAGAAGTGGAAGATGCAATTAATGCACTTCTCAAACTCTTCCCTGGAGTGCTCTTTACCATAATGCTGACATTAAACAGTGTAGGTGGCATTTTGCATCCTCCTGGCCTCCCCCCACTCCACTTATGTGCTAGCTGTGTAGAACCACAGAAAGAACAATCCAGAAGCAAAGAATCCAGGTATCTGCACTTTGTCCACACGCACACACTCAGACCTTGTTCCCAGATAACAGTAGTCCCAAGACTGAATTGAGTTGGGTTGTCATTGAATTGTGGGTTGGCATTACATGTGAACAAGTGGTTTAACTTGTGTTCTTCACTATGAACAAGCCAGAATACACAACCCAGCGAGAAACCCAGGCTCCCTTCCTAGGATATTGCTGTTCGGCAACCCATAGTCAAACCATAGTGCAGGGTTCACAGGTAACAATGACCAATCTGGACTCTTCCCTATCAGCACATTTAGGAAGCAACACAGACAGTATTCATTCTTGGATTATATACTACTTTTTCTATTGTAATGTTTTGTTTCCTGTTGTTCTTTTGTGTTAAATGGTTTTTAATTTGATTGAAAGTGGCTTTGGGAGCCTTTGGGGAAAATGCTAAAAATAAAAAAGGCTCTATACTCTTAAATATATGCAAGGTTTCCCTCCCCTTCTTTTCAGTCAGTTCTCGGAACATGTGCTCTTTGTTACTGAGCCCCTGGTGACCTGTAGCTGGACTCGTGGAAAGCACCATGTGGGCAAACGGTGAGATGGTCTGAATGCCCTGCCTTTTTGTGATCATATTCACACATGCATATCTTTCACTTAGTCTTAAGCTCAAGAAGTGATGCCCCTGCATGTGTGAACCAGTCTAATACTAAAATTAGCAACAGATAAACTAAAATTTGAGGAAGGAAAGTTTATCAAATAATTCAGGACAGGACCGTCCGTCTTCCTGTCAATGTGTCCTGGTTGACTGATATTGTCTCTGTTGCACATCAACAGATGTTCATTATACCAGAAGACGTGTATTACAATGTTCTTGCCATTTTGAAGTTCCTCTAATAACAGTCTGAGCTAAAGCACATTTTTTTACATTTAAATAAGATCAAGCAGTAATCTTCCAGGGTCCGCTAGAAATTCTCATGGCGATGCAGAGTAGCCACTTTTGTTTCTTGTTCTAATCTTTGAATATTGCTGCTCGGTCTGCCATCCACACGCCATCTGCTGCTATGTCGCCATGGATTTTGTCTGTCAGGTTGCCAAGCAACTCCTACAGTCTGCCCACCTGATAGACTTTATTTTAATTCAGGGTTACCACTTAATCCTTTGCTTTTAGAAGATGTAGAAAATCACAGTCAATTCAATGCCATTCTGGAATCCAATTTTGTCTCATCGTTCTCAGAAAAGGATGGGTTGCAAAGAATGAGATATTCTGAAGTATAGTGGGAAAATGTTTAGGTTTAATATTGGCCTAACACTTCCTTCAGCTTCCCTATTCTTGCAGTAGCTTGAGGCATTTTGCTATTATATTTGGCAGAGAATTATGGGCATTAATTGTTTCCCACTTTAAACTCAAGAATCCTTTTTCACAGAAGGAAAGTCCTATTGAATGCCAGGCTGGCCAATGGGAAGGCACAGAACCTCTCTGAACGCACCCTAGAAGGACGTGCTTGTATCACTGAGGTCTGATTGGATGAAGAGGGAAAAGTGACTCTGTCCCACAGGTGTGCAATAACTGACAGATTTTGGGGTGCAGCAGCACTCATGACACGAGTGGCAGGGGAGGGAGGGGACAATGGGGATTCCATCTCTTTCCAACAGGCTGCCAGTTTGGAGAGTCCGTACCTTGCGCTGGGGTCCTGAGGCAGGTTTGATGTATGATTCACCTCACTGCTCCAATCCAAGCAAATGGAGTGGTCTTGGGACTGCAGCATCAGGCACGGCTTGCCATTTCATGGCATCCATGATTACTCTGGGCTTGGTCTTCAGTTCTGCATAAGGAGATAATAGTTTAGTAGCCTGAGGAGCAGATCATTACCCAAGGAAGCTTTACCTTTAGGCTTCCTGCAACTGCTGCAGTGCTGAAACACCAGTTTCCACGGTCCACTCCTGGAGACTGGATCAGATGACTTCTTGGCATTCTGGAAGCTTTTCCTGCCGTTTTAGCCAACAAGCCCACTAAGGGGCAGACCACTGTTGGAATGAAGGTATTAGCCAGGCAAGCAATATAATTGCTTCAAAACATTCTTGATCACACCACAAAGTTGTATAAGCAGTTAGCCATTCTGTAGGGCTCAAGGTGATGAAAGGATTTGGTAAACATGCAGCACAGAAGGTTGAATACAGGTGAAAACTCACCTTCAGGCTGTCTCTGTGGCGGTGATGGCAGCAAAGAAACCTTACATATCCACCACCATGGTGTGCTCACAATGACATTCAGCAGGCCTTTTTCTGTTGCTAAAGAGCTCAGAGAGTGGAGATGGTGGAAAGCAGGCTGTGGGTAGTTTTTGTTCCATTTTGCAGAGAGTCGTTTGCACCCATGGCAACTTGTGTGCCACCTTTGAGACAAGGTCAGGATGGATGAAGCTAGGGTATCATCGAATTCTATTCTTAGGGAGAGGCTTCTGCTTCTGCAACCTGATGGTGTGCATGAGCTACTTGCGAACCGAGGCTTTCTGCTTGTGTTCACAATGCTTCTGTTTCTTTATTGAGAGCTGCTAGGGATGAAGTAGTGATCTGCTGCTCAGAAGCGGCAAATGCCTCTCTCAGGGAGACTGCTGTGCCTGCTGCCTAACCACCTGCAGAGCCCCAAAGTGGGGCAACCCTCCAGCAGAAGCTGCATACTGAGAATTGTGCTCACATACACCCTGCATGTGCCGAAGCCTTCTTGTGGGTCAGATAATCCCCTATAGGTTCTTGTGCCATGTTTGCAGCCACATGTTATGAATTCCAGGAATCAGCTGGATTTTAAGCCACAGGCAGTTGCCCAACTCTTGCCCAGTTAAGCCTTCAAGGCAAAAAAATAAAAAATGAAAAGGTGGTGAAAGAAGAGGCATGGTTAGGGCCTTGTGCCTTTTATAGCAGGCTCCATAGCAACTGGTTTTCAAAGGCTCTGATCTGAAGGGCCATGACTGGGATAAATTAGGGGAAGGGCAAGCAGGAGTTTTGTGGATTCCATTAAATGGCTTCCATCTTCCCACCAGCCCCTCTATAATTTGAGCATGTTATGAAAGCTTAAAGTACCCTAGCTGCTGCCAATGAGCCAGAACCAGTTTCAAAACTCTCGCACAGTTCTCTCAGACTCCCAGGGTAAAACTAAATGTTACTTTAATTACACAGCATGCAGCCTCTTGTGTTTTGATATACTTGAAATTAAATATGTGAGAGACCGTTGCAGTTAGAAAGATTTAAATCTTTCCTCCCATGCCTTTCCTCCCCCCATATTAACAAAAAAAACCTCACCATCGTTATGGTGAAAAGAGGAAGAGAAAAAAAGGCTTCCACTGATCAGTTTTAGGAAGGACGCTTATCTCAAAGTCTTTACCCAGATCAGAACCCTGCATATTTACTGGCAAGTAAATAAAAATGGGTCAGGAGATGTAATTGATGCAATGTGCAGTTGGATGGTGAGATAACCTTTGAAAGATGAGAGGGACTGGAACCCAGAGGCACGGAGGACTGCTGCTGGAAGCAGGAAAGGCCGTGCTGGATCAGACCGCTGGTCCAGCAGTCCATTCACATGATGGCAAAGCAGCTGTGCGCAGGATCGCTCCAGCAGGACGCGCATGACAGCTCCCTCCTGCCCAAGTGCTCTGCCTCTGGGACCAGCGGCAGCATCAAGCGGAGCAACCGCTGATCGCCTCCTCTGTGGATTTTTCCAATCCCCTCCGAAAGCCACCCGCATCTGTGGCTATCACTTCCTTTGTGGCAGGGAGCTCCGCAGATGAATTCTGCACTGTGTGAAGAGGCACTTCTGGATTCCGGCATGCAGAGGTCTCATTGCATGAGGACTTCCCAAGCAAAGGTCTGGCTGCATGCAAAGACCCAACACAGCAGGGAGAAGGCTGTCAGAGGGAGAGCTTTGGCTGCTAGATGTATTTCAGTACAGTAAAACCTTGGATTGCGAGTAACTTGACATGTGAGTGTTCCGCAAGACGAGCAAACATTTCTAATAAGTTTTAACTTCATAAACAAGCGATGTCTTGCAATATGCGTAGTGGAATGTCACATTATCACAAGACGTGGAATGTCACATGATCACAACTGAGCCAATAGTTCTCTCTCTCTCTCTCTCTCTCTCTCTCTCTCTCTCTCTCTCTCATCTACCATGTGTAATCGGTGTGATCTCTGTGTGTGATCGTCTCCCATGCTCAGATTCTGACAAGAGTTTATTAATACTGTACTGTAGTCAACATCCCCCAAGCAGAAAAAGGTTGAAAAGAAAGGCGGTAAGAAGAACGAAATGATTATGGTGGAAGTTCAGAAGGAAATCATCAAGAAGTATGAACAAGGTATGCAAGTGGCTGAAATAGCAAGATTTCATAAAAAGTCTACGTCGTCCACTTTTATTTTTTTATCTATTTATATCCTGCCTTTTTCCTACAAAGGGCTCAAGGCAGCTCACATCATTCTCCTCCTCCATCTTATCCCCACAACAACAACCCTGTGAGGTAGGCTGGGCTGAGAGTCTGTGACTGGCCCAAAGTCACCCAGTTGGCTCCATGGCTGAGTGGCGACTAGAACCCAGATCCTCTGAGTCCCAGTCCCAGGCTCTTAACCACTACGCCACACTGGCTCCACACTGGCACCACACTATCGACTACTTGCACAATATTAAAGAAGAAACAAGAAATAAGGGAGCAATAGATGCCGCAAAGGGAGTCACGAGACTATCAAAGCAATGGCCATGTGTTCTGAAAGATGTAGAAAAGTTGCTTCCGGTTTGGATAAACAAGAAGCAACTAGCAGGAGATACTGTGTCCGATAACTTTATTTGGGAGGAACTAGCAACCTGTGTGAAAGGCACTACCAAATATTCAGCGCTGTTGCTCCACAGGTACCGCCACCAGTAAAAGATCCTGAATGAGGTTTCCTAAGAGCCAGTGGAGGGAGGGTTTACACCGAGGAGGAGTAAGCCCTGCAGTTCTACAATGTCTGATTGCACTGGGACTGGCTGTGGACACTTAGATTACAACTTTCCACTTTCCCGTGGTCATTGAATGAAAAACAGTGACTGAAGGATTTTCTTCTCCTTCAGATTGCCCTCTCTCTCTCTTTCTCTGATGTCAGAGAGCCACATCCTTCTTTCAGAAAAGCAGGAGAAATAAGGCTGGCCTTATAATGAACCAAATCAGTGTTTATTTTGGGATAAGATTCCCGAAGAAGCCTACGTCCAATTGTTTTCTCCTTGGGCCATTTCAAGAGTTAGTGCCAGTCCAGAGTAGTGGGCCAGCTTCACCCTGCCTTTTCATTTCAGGTGTGAAAATATCTGCATCAAACACTCAGGAGATGTCAAGGGTGTTTCTGGGTCCACCTCTTCAAGAGGCAGTGAGGTATATACAGCTACATCAGAAGACAAGAAGAACTGTGGCTATTCCTTGCCTGTCTGCAGAAGTCGAACGGTGGGTAAGAAGTTGGCAGGAGCATGGAATGCCCACCATTGTAAGGCCTGTTTTTGAGGGTGGATGTAAAAATGAAGAAATGGCTCTGGCACTGAGCTTTTCTCGCTTGAATCACAATTAATTAAATAAGATCCTCTTGATAATCTCACTGGGAGACAAATGAATATAGAAGTGAATCATGAACATCCTTTCCCCACTTCTGTTAAGGTCCACAGGGTCTATTTTACTTGCCAACAAACATTCTAGCAGAAGCATTTCCGCTGCAGGTGATCGAAGCTGGTGGTGGGGCTGCTCCACATGAGAGAAGCAAGAGTAACTTTCAAGAACATGCAGCTGCAGTAAGACATTCTTTGGATCACACGGGAAGGTGGGGGTTTGGGGTAGCCCTCCTATTCACAGTATGATCCTAAGCACATGTGCTCAGAAGTAAGTCCCAATCAGTTCAATGGGGCCTTCTCCCAGACAGCTGGGTCTAGGATTGCAGTCTAAGGCTGCAATCCTATATCAGCTTTATCTGAGAGTAATTGGCATTGAAGTCATTTGGACTCACTTCTGGGAAAGCCATTTGATATGGTAGCACTGCTAATGGCCAAAACACGTATTTAAGCTCTTCATTTTGATTTTGTATAGGTGTGACTCTGCACTTGACCAGGATTCCAAAAATACATATTTTGATTAGCCGATCTCCCCCTTATGGCAAAATAGGTATCTTTTTGCTGAGTGGGAGTTCATGAATTTAACTCTCAAGTGTCAGAGCATCTAAGTGCTAGGATAATCTACACACAAACAGCAGAAATATATCGAAACATATATATGAATAATTAGGGATTGTTTTTTCTCAGGAGTCTCTGTTTTGGTAATAGCCCATGTGTCTCCAGCAAAGTTTCATGAGGTCTAATTGGAATATTATGTTATTTAGGCCACGAGCCTTAATTATATGCTTACTAATGGGTAAGTTCCACTGAATTCAGTAGGAGTTACATCTTAGTAAACATGGTTAGAATCGCACTGTGGTGGTAAAGCTGCACAAGCGAAACACTGAGGGCCAGATCATGTACAGTGGCCTAACAAGGGCTCAGTTAAGGGTTGCTTTTCCTGCCTACAAAAAGAGAGAGATTGGCAAGCACAATAATGGCTGGTGGGATGTTCTGGATGTGGGGTTTACAAATTGTGCCGTTACAAGTGTCCCTTGGTCTTTTCTCCCCTGTTCTGTATTCCTTCCCATTCCATCCTCTCTTTGCTTTATGCATCTCATTATTTCCTCTGCGGGAGGCTTCTGGCATTACTCCACGGAGGACCCAACATGATGGTGATTTTCAATGACCTGGAACGCAGCACCCACAAGCGAAAACGCTGTGATTATTATTCTTGCAGATGTATTTATAAAATTTCTGACTCTCTTTGGTGTATTATTTTCTCAGCTGGCTCATCATGTATTTCCAAAGAGAGGGGAAATACCCTTATCTCGTGATGGATTACTCAGGGGTAACAGTATATTATTTTAAGGAAAGATAGTCAATTTTCCTTAGCAATGTGAAGCAAATCTTATGAAGGGTATTCAAAATCTACTTTCTGTCCCCAGGTGTTTTGCCAGTAAATTATTAACACTGCTTAACTTAATCTTGTTTGTCTAAGCAGTGAGTCAACACTTTCTTATTATTAATAAACTTTTGTTGCAATTGAGATAGATTACATATGTTTGTTGGTTGCACTCCTTCAGAGGGTGGCTACTTTAAAAGTGAGAGAGCAAAATGTACTTGGGTCCTCGCAGTGTTTGAATTAGACCAGATCAGGAGAGGATCCAAATTAGTAGTTCTGCCATGAATCCTGATTAGCTGGCAACCTACCAAGCAGAATCCATGACAAGTCCTCCAGTTCTGATGCTTTCCTTGTCAATACCAGGAATGCAGAAGGTAGATTTTCCTCTTTATAACATTCAGGGCTGCTCCCAGGTGACACTCTTTTAGAGCCGGTCCTACCATTAGGTACAGTGAAGCAGCCATCAGGCAACAGATACTGGGGAGACAGACAGCTCGGTCCTGAGCCAGTGCCCGGGGTGCTGATGTTTCCTTGCAACTAACAGTGGAGGGCTGTCTGTTTCACCTCCTTGCAGTGTGGCACAGACTGTACTGTTGGGAGAGGCCCCTGACGGAGCCAACAGGCACAGAAGCACCAGGCCTCACAGTATAGATATCCAGGCACACTGCTCTTTTCATGCTCAGCATGCTGCTATCTCCGTGGAATTCCAGCATTTTCCCAAATTTCAGTCAATAGAGCTGTGTGTGCTGTACAAACTGTCCTGAGTAAGCTACCCTGTTGCCCTCTAGCAGGGTGGAGGACACTGCTTTGCCATCAATAAGATTCAGTTTCAGTCATGGCCATTGTATCTTCTTGTCCATCACTTCAGGTAAACAATATCTTGGTCCTGTACAAAATGGAAACCAAGATGGAAGATATTATTGAGTGACTGGGGCTTACTGTAGACCCATGGCCAAAACTGAGGCTGTTTCCCAGCATTCTGTTTCACAAGCTGCATTTACCAGTAGGCTTCTGAAGGAAAATCCATACAACTGACTGATAGTTGCCATGGTAGTGGAAGCTTGAAGGACGGTGGTGTCATTCCTCCTGGCGTGCAGTTTCATGCTGGTCCTACCATTAGTAAGCAGTGGAACATGGCCCTTCATACAGATGCTTACCGATGCTGAGCAAATTTGTTTTGGATGAACACCCTCCTGCTGTTTCTACAGCCAACATTTTGCTCTTGCTTTCTGCCCCTATATATCAATGCTTTGAGCATGCCCTGGGCCTCCAGTCCTGCATCTGGACTAAGCTGCATTCACATGTGAGTATTAGTGGTGTGACCTGATGTGGCCTGGCCTTACAATCATGCAGAAGACGCAAGAAGAGGTCACACAAAAACTTTATTTGGAAACAGTAAATGCTGCTGGCATTATGCGCTCCCAGCCTGTCCATGGGCAAGCTGCTCTCAAGTAAGAATTGACCCCAGCAGCAGTAAACAGGGTGTGTTCTAAGGGATCCAACAATGTTCCAAGATTTTCAGCAAACGTATTGCAGGCTATAATTGTTGAGCAGCTGGTACTCTCTGAGAACAAAAGACTAATTGTGTGGCATATGTACATGGACAAGAACTTTAGGCCTTCCAATAGGCAGGATAGCAGGGTGACTTCTCCATCTTTGTAGGGTTGTTGGGATAGCATGTCCTAGTCCGGACAATCTTATCTCAGCGTAATAAACCAAGACGCAACAAGCTTTTGCCTACCCACGTAGCCTTTTTGTTTCTCCCTTCATGACATGAGCAATCAAACCAGGAAGTCTCTAATTAACCAAATTTTCTCATTACATCCAGACCAGAAATGATAATGATCAGCTTTTGACAAAGGAAGAATATTTAACCAATGTTTCTATATTATTTTGTTTAAAAACCTGCTTACTCCAAATCTTATAATTTTCTGGTTCAGACAAAAAGGGATATGATATTATTTAGAGAGTTATAATAATAATCCAAATGTGACCATTCCTTCCTAGTGTCATTCCAATCACAGGTTGAACATCTGTGAAAATCCTTTTTAATCAGTTTTAAAATTACACAAAATAATATGTGTGAGATACAGAAATAACTGTTTCCACTTTGAAATAACCATTATTTTCTGCATTTTCTCTGAAACTCAGAATTCTGCTACTTGTTCATCCATCCTGTTATCTGTTTTCCTATACAGTGCACAGTAAATTCAGTTATTTATTATGGCAGTATTTCTAAGGCACAGCCAGTTTGTCATTTCATTCACCTGCAAATGATCATTCAGAGGATGAAAGAGCTTAGAGATATGGAAAAGGTTGCTGTAACAAATGGTGTTCAAGAGCAAAGCATAAATAATGTTTTTAGGTTGGGAAATTTTTAGGTTCAGCAGTGAGTCCAAACACTGTATATCTTGAAGTGAAGAACATGCTGTCAAAAATCATAAATTGGTGTGTGTGCACAAAATCCTTTACATCAAACTCTTGTGCAAACAGTATTGTGAGTTGTGTGAAACTGGGTGTTCAGAATCGTGGCTGCATCTGCAATCCAGTTAAACTTGGAAACTGGCTGTTAAAACAAATTAGCTCAATGGAGATGTTCAGATGTGGCTACAAAGCATACGGTATTATTTACTTGTAATGAGACCTTTTAAAGGGGGAAAACAACATATTAATACAAATGTGTATGTAGCAGTGGATTTTTAAAAAGTGACAAACTCCAGAGGCCTGCAATTTTGCATGGATTGAAACGGAAAATGTCTGGTATGGTGAGATTTTCTGGAAGGATTTCTGCAGGTGGATTTTAACATAAGGTTTAGTGCCTGGATCACATTTTGAAGTAATCCTATGAAAACACACACCAGAATTGGATGCATATCTGAAGGGTTGTGTGTGCCGATGAGAGAGGCGCTAGATTCCTGCAAATCTTGTTCCTGGATTAATCCCATTACAAACCTGACATCACAATTCAAGCCAGTGTAAGGTCACAGGGTCACGCCCTCTGAATTATTCCAAACATAGTTTCAGCAAGCATAATTGCTGTTCATGGACTAATCTATATTTAATGACTCTGGATTCATTAATCTATTTAATATATTTTTAGTTGTCTTTCAAGAAATGCAGATAGAGGATAGATATTAAACCCTCATTTGCCAAAAATGACACAAGCCCAAATTAGTAATGTCTTGCTAAATTCAGAATGAGTTGAAGTATTTGTTGCCCAATACATTTCCCTCAACCCCCCCCCCCCCCCGAATAATGCCTGTAGCTGCATCCAGACATTGCAGAAATGCTCTCATTCTGCTCTGGTGCTTTGATTCCACACAGAAATTCAACCCCATGATATGCTTATCAAATGTACATTTCAGTCAAGTTGAAGATTGAAGGCTAAGTAAGAGTTAAACCCTGAAAATATAAAGATGTAGTTGTCTGTAGGGAATTCCTCCACACCACAGAAAAGTTACTTTTTTTCTTTTTTAGATGACCTTTTCAAATTGTTGCCAACTCAACAATCCTTTTAATACTGTCTGCTTGACCACACCGATGCTAATTTTTAAAACAAATCACTGATGTTCTCAAAAGGGATAAAACCCCTTCTTAACTGGCTATTATAAGTACTGATGTTTTAATAAAATATCTCTCCCTCCATGACTGAGCTTAAAAACAAAAACAAAAACCAGACAAACCCTTGTCCCTGCCATTCGGCATGTCATCTTGTGAGCTTAATACATTTATCCTCTTTCTGGCCCCATTTGGATGATGACAATTTCTAAAAACTTCTCTGACACTCAAAGCCATTCTTGTCCACTTAAATAGAAGACTTACAGTGATGTGTGGGTTTAAAAACTGAGACCCACGACTGAAGAATGTCTACAACTATTTTGCCAAACAAATTGTGCAAGAATTTCTTAGAACCATAGTTCAAAGTTTTGAAAGCCGGCAAACTTGCCCCATCCCTGTTTTGTAATGGCATGTGCTTTGGTCTGTGATCTGATTCAAGCCCCCCGTTTTATTAAAAACTGCCATCTGAAGTACGTCTAACAATCCACTGTAGTTCCAAGTACATCTGGAATACTCATTTCAGACCCTGCTGAGACTATCTCTGGAGTGATAAAAGGTCTCAGTAGAGCACTCTACTTTGTTTAAAACACAAAACAAAAAATTATCTGCATAACTTTATTCTCTCCCTGCACTTGTAGTTTGTTCTGAGAAAATGCAGTGGCATTTGACAAATGCCTAGCAGCATCGCCTTATTACAGTAAATGTTTCCCTACGGAGAATTGCTCTTCCAGGTTATTATATTACCATTTGCTCTTCCACTGCTTTTGAAAGATCTGTAATAGAGGTAGGCATGTTTTGCATGATTCTGTATATTAAACTCATACCGTTAAATCCGGCAGATTTGCTTCCTGATCTGTGCAGACATGCACCTACTAATTAGATTGATTCATTTGCCAACCATGGTGAGACATGGCCAGTTGGGAGAATTTCTGCTCTCCACTTCAGCAACACAGGAGTAAATTATTTCCTTGCATTTCTGTTGAGCTTCAAGTAGTTCAAGTAGTTCTAAACTTTGCATCACTGTAGAGCTTTGGATCCCTGAATGCCGAGGATTTGAATGAGCAAAGTCTTTTGTTCCTCCTTTATTGTTATTCACTCACAAGTCTGAAGGGGTCTCTCCCAATGAAGAAGTTTTTTTATTGTGCGGTTTTAGTTGAGATAACCCATCCATTCAAGGGCATGCCCTTTGGAGAAGCCCTTCAGATTGTTTAACGAAGCAAAGAAATGGAAAAGGACTTTGTTCTTCTTATCCACATTTCAGATCCATAGCGTTTAGCAGCACACTAATGAATCTGGTGTGTCGGTGAGAAATACTGTAGTAGTGACAAAAGCAGCCAACAGAAAAAGGCAATTTCTGTATTTGAAATGGTTGCTGTGTACTGGTTTTCTTTTTAAGAATGATATGGAATAGATTTTTACATATAATCATTTTTAAATGTTACATTTTTTTACAAAGAATCCTACTCACAATTACATAAAAACTACAACACAAAACACACATATAATATAAATAATTACAAACCAACATTTAGAAATGTTGAAATATTTAGAATAATGTTGAAATACATTTAGACACATATTAAAAATAAGAATCACAGTAACACATCGTTAAAGCTCCTGTTTCAAACCACTCAAATAGACTGAGCTAGGCTGACCAAATGTCAGGATTTCTCCCCAGACAAAGCTGCCACTGGTAGCTTATTATCCCGAAAGATGCCCATATTGTGGGCAGAGCACTGCATGACTGAGGAGACACTTGGTTCTTCCAACTGGCCACCATGATGGCTCATATACTCCACTGATGATGGCCAGTGGATAGCTTCCTGGGCATGGGTATATAATTAAGCATTGCATGATCATCCCTACACAATAACAAGCCCAAAACAAGTTGATATGCCTAACAGCATCTGTCCAAAAAGGAGCCACCATCTTACACACTCACATGTACCAAGGATGCAAGTGTTGCTCCAAGATTTCAACATTTATTAGGTGATAGTACCCTCCTAACGTACACAGAGAGAGGGAGGGAGGGAGCACGCGAGCAAGCTAGCACTGTAGTGACCATTATTATGCCTGGAAGAGCAACTTTTTCTCTAGAACACATGTTCAGATCAAGTATGTAGAGCAGGGGTCCTCAAACATTTTCAATAGGGGGCCAGTTGAAAGGCAGTGGCAGCAGGAATGGGCCGGCGGGGCCAGTGAGGTTGTGGTGGGCACGTGCGCAGTGAGGTGGCGGCTTGCTTGCTCGGAGATTGTTTTCTCCGAGTGAGTGCAAAATGATCTCCGTGTGAGCAAGCTGCCGTGGTGGTAGATGTGGGCACTGGTGCGGGCGCGGGGGTGGTAAGTCCAACCCTCTGAGGCAGGCCGGATAAATGGGCATGGTGGGCTGGATCCGACCTGTGGGCCGTAGTTTGAGGACCCATGCTCTAGACTGTGTAGAAGATATAGCTACTTTTGATTAGCTACTTTCCATTGTAGCTGCATGTGGCATTCTAGCTTCCTATTCCAGTCCTCTCTGACTGTCTAAATTTCAACCCGACCAAGAGGATACCATGATGATCATGATGCTAATATGGGTTGTTGGATCGGTCACCTGCAGAGAGCTAAACTTCCAAAGCAATTTCACCTAACACAAGGTTTAGACTCAATTTACTCAGTCTGGTAATATCCTTGGGAACCTTCATTCTCAGATAAGCTAACAGGATTTGGAAAACAGGGCAGAGAAAGTTTAAGTTCTGATTTAGCCAGATTGAATGTATATCCCGATATTGATCCAAACACATCTTTTAATCTGAAAACTGCTAGTTGTCAGGAGCTTACATAAACAATAACATACTTTCTGTCTTACATTCAGTATTATGATGAACAAAACCCCACATTGCCCTGTATTGGCAAATGGCACAAGCCAATGACTCCAAACAGAAGCTGAATATCAGGGAGAGAGCGAACACCCCTGGGATGTGCCTCTTTCAACTGGGAATTGTGAGGAAAGGATTCTCTTGATCCACACCTGGATATAGAAGCTTCGCCCAGGCAAGAAATTCTCTAGGATAAACTGCCAATACATCTTACCAACAGCATGTTCAGCACCTAGTGACAGAATGGCAACAGCATGGAGTACCACTAGATCAACCGTCTCTGATTTCTTCTCCTGCTGTACAAGAATCCAACCTGGTTGCTATTATTTCTAGAACTCCATTAGCTAGTGGAGGAGTGAGGATTATTGGGCATCCAATAATCAGGCAGACTGGTCTACAGTTTGTGGAGAACATGGATCTTTTCCCATTTGGGGGATGACTGAAATATGAGCCTTTTGCAAAGTGGGGAGCAGATAGAGCTCCAAAAGTCTGGGTATCAAGATTTCAGAGTAGGTTTGGAGAATGGAGAAATCACAGGCCCAAAGGCCTTTTTTTGCTTTCATGTTTGTTTGTTTTTATTTAAAACTTTTCTATACCGTCCCATACTTAGATGTCGCAGGACAATTTTAAACTCCCTTAATGTCTTCCTTTTTCAGGAATGCCTTCAGGAGCTATCCAACCAAGGAAGGTTCAGAATGGAGAGAAAAGCCTCAGCTGCCTCTGCATCAGGGGTGCTGCCTGCTTTATAGAGCTAAGATTGACGCTGATAAATTTGTTGTGGGGTGGTGAATGTGTTTTTCTTAATTAGTGTTATATATTGTCTAGAAGGTGGCTCAGTGGTTTAAACTGCTGTGCTGCTGGGCTGGTTGATCGAAAGGACGCCAGTTCGAATCTGCACAATGGGGCGAGTTCCCGTTGCTCCGCCCCAGCTCCTGCCAACCTTGCAGTTTGAAAGCACACAGATGCAAGTAGATGAAAAGGTACCACTTCGGTGGGCAGGTAACAGCGTTCCGTGCACTTCGGTGTTTAGTCATGCCGGCCACATGACCACGGAGACTGTCTGCGGACAAACGCTGGCTCCCCTGGCTAGGAAACAGAGATGAGCACCACCCCCAGAGTCAGGCATGACTGGACTTAATGTCAAGGGGAAACCTTTACCTTTATTGTCTAGCCTGCTGTTATTTCAGGTGATGCACTAAGATTTTGTTAGGCGACTCCCCTCATTGCCTGTACTGCTGGTGTTGGCAGGTTAAATAAAACCCTACTTTAGATGACAATTGGCATTAAGAGTTAATTTAGCATGCTGCAGTTTAACTTACAGGTCTGCAGAGAGGTAAGCTGCAAATTGGGAGAGCACCTCATCTTGGAGCTTACTGTCCTCTTACACTTCTCATTGAGGTATAGGCTATGATTCTGCCACACAGAAATGCATATCAGGATTCCCATTCAGTGGAAGTTATGGATCTTCTATTGAAGGTTTTAAAAAAATCAATCAGCTCAGAAGCCATTTGCATTTTGAATTCTTGATCATTCAAAGGAAGGCATTCAATCCACTCACTTAAGGGTTTTAAATGCATTCCCAAATCCAGATCAAAACTCGAATGTGATTGGCAGTAGCAATTACTCTACGTGGCAATTCTGAAAAGGGGGGAAGAATTTTTTGACATTCTGAGAGAGGGGAAATAAATTAACAAGAAATCTAAATAAAAACAGCTTTGATGTACTGATGATACAAAGGTATAGCCTCTCGCACTGGGATTCAGCACTCACTACACAACCACCAGACTTTGTTCTGCCATTTTGGCCTTGGCGGTGGAGCAGACTCTGGGAAATAATTTGCATGGGTGTGTATTTCTTTCCAGGGCTGAGTTGAGAATATAATTGAAATCTCTTCCAATTATTACTTGGTCACAGGCCACAGAAGACAGGTGACAAAAATAATCATGAATCACTGAGGAAGAATCTAGAGTGGCCCCATACAAATTTGCTAATTGACACTGACATTTACAAATTGACATTACAGTTTGAACTACTAAGATGAGAAAGCATCCTAATCCGTAATCAAGGGCAACACTGAGACTGGAGTTTGCTTGTGGATGAGCACAGCTACTCCTTTCGATTTCTGGGACCTGCTGCTAGTATACATTTCACTCACTGAGCCCTTACAGCACCTATACATATCCTTGGGAAGCAGATGGGTTCCCTGTAAGAGGGCTGTATCAGCTTTCAGCCTCTTAAATTTGGTAAGTGCTTGTTCACATTGGTCGGGGGTTCCCAAGCCTCTGCCATTCCAGGTGATGATGTTTAATGAGGTGATAGTTGTACTGAAGTTGGAATTAAGAGAAAGAGGAGAATAGGGAAATGCGGAAGGCCAACATAGCAGTTTATTGTCCATAAATTTCAGGACTGTCCATGATCCGCTTGATACGAGGGATGGTGGAACATGGATGTCTCCATGTGTGGGCAAGGTCCAGTGACAGGCCTCTGCCACTGCAGAGTTTAATTTGCTGTGGTCCTTCCTAGCAAATAATGAAAATACAGGAGATACAATTAAGGAAGACAGGAAAGTAAACTGGAAAATAGCACAGATGTTGGTCACTTGACTGAAGCAATAGAAAAGGCCCAGTTAATGGTCTGAATTGATAATAAAAAGTCTGGAAAATAAGTAAAACATGATGCCCCTCATGCAAGGGCATAACTGAGACCACACAAAACAATAAAAAGTACAGCTTGTCAAATATCAAACTCCTTATTTCAGAGGGTTCACCGGGAGTGTGCCCATTTCACATTAAAAATAACATACACACACATAGTCATTGCATAGAACAGAATAACAAAAGGGACAACAAATAATAAACAGTCTATCAAACATCCAACAGGGTGAAACAACACCAGCACCAAATGTTAAAAAAGGACAAACTTAAAATAGCATTGTATACACTTTGTGCATCACTGAAACTTTGAAATAATTTCCAGACAAGGGCTTTTCCAGCTTGCAGCTCATCTAGGAATTAACAGGTTTCCCACTGAACTTTTAACTTTGAAAGACATAATCCAGAAGCACCCATAAAATATCAAAGGAGCTACTGCTACACCCAGTCTTGGGATCCATGTTGACCTGAAGCTATTTATGGCCTGCAGCCATTTATTTTGAAAATATGAATAGAAGGATAATAATAGAACTGATAATGAAACTGATGACAACAACGAGAAATGCTAATACTATAACAAGAATGTGCTTTAAACTCATGTTTGAATAAACCCATATTAACCTCATATGTACAACGTGTAAAAAGTGGCATTAAATAAAACTTGATATACCTGTGGTATTTCTGTGGTATTACAGCCATACTATTGCTATATGACTGGCTAATATTGATCTCTAAGATGTATTATGAAGAGGGCAACTGAAACAGACGGAGCATATATGTAATAGATCTGTAGGAAAGTTGGACACATTTTCTCAAGAACCAGCGCATTGCGTCTGTCTTCGGTTGGGATCTAGTCTCAGCCAGAAATCTCCTGCTTCTGCAACTGTCTCGATGGAGTGAAAACAGCCACCACATCAAACACAGAACAAAGAGGGAAAGCAAGGGTGGCAGACCATGTTGCAATCATCTGCCGCTCCTTTGCCCCCACACCGACTTATCCTGCCCTTTGACTAGTCCAGGGAGATCATGATGCATGTATGATTAGCTTCCCCGTGCCTTGCATATATTCATTTTAAAGCATCTTCTTTAGTGGCAAGGCACAGGGATTTCACAATGATTCCTCGCTGGTGATTTGAATCTCTCTGGAAACAGAGATAAGGAGGAGTGTGCCCATTCATTCACTGAAGCCTACTCATCTGCCTACACTCAGCTCCAAGACCTCTCTCAGTATATTTGGGACAATATGGTCAGGTTGTTCTTTTCTTCCCATTCTTTGACTCCAGCTGTGTCTGTGGGAATTCTCACTCACAGCTTCATTTGCAAGTGTGGCTTTATCCACCTGCAGTGTTTTTCGAGCTGTTTTCATTGCCCATTCCTGATCCTCATGTTTCAACCATGCCTGTCCACCTTTGTGAATGGTTTAATGAGCACTGTAGGCTAGCAACTGCTATTTTTATCAGCAGAGATGGATTTTTAGCAGGGCCATAACACTCTCTGGTGGCCTATCCAGAGGGGCAGGGGTTGAAGCTGCTGCATTTTGGGTGGCACAAGGTTCTCCACCCTGCTTAAGAGGTTTTCCTATCACTTCTAGCTGTGTTGCACTGATTAAACTGACAACTCCTCCCTAGAACACTGCTGTGGGGACACAAGCTTTCCCAAGCCACTAAGTACCTTTGGGGCCTTCAAACATAGATTTGTGTACAGGATTGTTGAGGAGGGTGGAGGTCACAAATGTTCGGCTGTCTAGTTAGCCATCTTGACAGGAAGTCCTGATATGGAGCAGGCTGAAGAGATCTTCAATAAATATAATGAAAAAGCATGTGGAAGACAATCCTATTCAACTGAATAAATGGGAGACGCTATAGCAAGAAGGAGGATCCAAGACATAATACAACTCCCATGCCTGCTGGATCAGGGTGGCCCCAGATCATACATACAAGCAGCACTGTGACAGATCCTCGAAATGAATGTAGACAGAGACTAGTTGTTAGTGGCTTAGGAGAACACAGATCCAGCCCTCTTACCCTGGCACCTCAAATCATATTTCTCCAGTATATGCTTGCAGTGAAAATCCACCCACCTTGTGTGATACGCATGGCTTACAGAACCTTGTCTCATGGAAGAATCCACAGTGTTGCCAGCTCTGTGAACTGTTGGGTGGGTTCTCTAATGCAGGAAATAATCCAAGGATTGCTGCCAACTCCAGTATCCATGGGGCTGTGTAACTATGCCAGACTGCACCCTGAGCTTTGAAGGAGCTACCAGTGGTGCTGAACTGTATCCTGAACATAGGGTTAATATCATTGATAGCGCCTTCAACATTCTCAACATTCCTAGTAAAACCCAGAGGGCATACGCAATTCCACTGACATTGGAACCCCTACTGGAGATATCTCAGCATGGTTCATACACACACATTCTGCACTGGATGACTACAGTACACATGGGTGGATGTAGACTTGCTTGTGTAAACAATGACATCAGGCAAAACATTACCTAACAAAGCCAGTTCACACAGAAAGGCTGCCTATCCCTGATCTAGAAATTTCTAACAATGTATGTTCTATATGGAATGCAATGTACATTATCTTCTTCCTCATTCTTTTCTTTTGTAATGAGAGCAGTGGGCTTCGTGAAAAATGGGAATTTCATCTACTGATGAATATTGAATTAGAACATAAGAAAGTCAAAGCTCTTGACTCTGGCCCTGGAAAAGGTTCATTTTGCTTCTTCAACAAATTCATTTCCTTTTTTCATGTGGTTAAGAATCCTTCACATAAAGTATGGCGAGGTTTTGGCTTGTAACAATGACTTTGACCTATGTGTAATAAATCTCCAGGAGGGAGCCTGGCTTGGGAAGGTTGCTGCTGCAGCTGAAGCATGGTGCTCTGAATCAGTGATAATGTAATCAGCAGGCAGGTGTAAAAAGATTTGCTGCATTTAAACAAATAATGGTTACAAATGCAGAGGAAAGGGAATATTTAGATATCCAAGCTTGAATGATAAGGACTGCAGAGGAAGAAATAAGCAAGCAATCCAAGGGTTTTTTTAAGTACTTCATGCTCATGAGAGACAAAGCAGAATTGATTGTACATTGTGACCAAGCTGCAAGCTCAGCAGAGCAAAGCTCCTATGCTTACAAATCCCCGATTCAGCTATTACTATTGAAAATGTAATGCAGGATGGGTAGTATGGGAGCCAGTGTCCACGTCTGCACAGGTAGCCAGGACAGAAGGAGCTTCTGCTGATGACTTGGTCAGTACAGAAACTCAGCATAGCAAAACCCAAGTTGTACCCTATGCAGAAGTAACCCTGGCCTCGGGGGTAAATGCCACAATCCTATGCATAGCTATATAGGAATATCACAGGCGGTACAATCCAAAGCAAGTCTGCAGAGAAAGAGACCCCAGAAAATTAAATGGGAGTTCCTCCCAGATAAGCACATGTAGGATTTCAGCATTAACTCGTTTTGTAAAACCAGTGCAGTCTCTGAAAAGTTTCATAGTACATCTGCAGCTATTGCAGGCTCCAGCTTGCTTGAAAGACACAAATCTCTCAGATCAAATGGAGAGGAAGAGGAGGATGTAAGCCACTTTGGGGGTTTTGCAGGGGAAAATGGCAGGATAGAAATAAAATAAAAACATAAATTAAGAAAGAAAATAATGAAGAAAACAAATACATTCCACACATTGATGGGATGAAGCTATGGTAAACAGAGGAGAAAATGTACAAAAAGAAGATAGTGGAAGTGGCTATATACTTTGCTTCTGTTCTGTTCTGTTTTGTTCTGTTCTGTGCTTTGCTACTTTTTAAGTTATCTACTTTACTACTTTCTTATTCTGTTCTACAGTGAGATAAACAGAAGATGTATACTTCAGCTATCAGAAATCCCTGACAGCATGGCCTGTTGTCAGGAATGCTGAGAACTGAAGTCCAAATTACCTGAAAATTTCTTGGTCTGCTGTTCTACATACCAAAGATAATGGCCTGGAATAGTTTGGAAGCATGTGATGATGTCAGTGTTGATGCTAAGCTTGTTTTGACTGTGATAGCACCTGCCTGGGAAGTCTATGCAAGCTGCATATCTTCAATAAAAGAAAATGAGATTAATCAGAGTGATGAATGAAGAATGAATTTGCTCTGACCAAAAGAGCCATATATTACAGCATTGACCAATGCTGTGCATACTTGTGACCAACGTGCATACTTTCTCCTTTCCTTCAGAAATAATATTTTGGAAATTGCACAGTGACGGATAGTATCTTCAACATCCTGTGTTCCCTGACAAATGGATCAGTGGAGTTGCAGGAGGTGCTTCACACTGATGCCACCCCTTTTGATAGCATAATGCTTCACCAGCTGCAATCCACTTTTGTCCCTTCTGCTGGTGGAGTTCTGTTAGATATAAGCATCTATCACTGCCAGTGATGATATATCAGCATAGAATTTCAGTGCTGGCATATTTTCAAATTATTTGTTATGTATTTATTGCATTTTTTACTGCCCAATAGTCAAAGGCTCTCTGGGCAGTTAACAAAAGTTAAAAACATATAGACAAAAAACAGAAATGACAAGCAAAAGAATACAACAGTAAAAGAGTAAAATAGCAGCAGTTGTAATCAAATCAGTGCAAAAGTATAGCAGTACAGAATAAAATGCAGTATTAAGACTAATAATTAAATATTAACTGTTAAAATACTTGGGGAATAAAAGGCTTTTCACTTGTTTGGATGACTTTGTTGGGATATCAGCCACCCAGGTCAGGATAGAGCACAGGAATGTATTATATGCCATGTGGAGTATAACTTAAAGGTTTCCCCTTGACATTAAGTCCAGTCATGCCTGACTCTAGGGGGCGGTGCTCATCTCCATTTCCTAGCCGAGGGAGCCAGCGTTTGTCCACAGACAGTTTCTGTGATCATGTGGCCGGCATGACTAAACACCGAAGTGCACGGAACACTGTTACCTGCCCACCGAAGTGGTACCTTTTCATCTACTTGCATTTGCATGCTTTCGAACTGCAAGGTTGGCAGGAGCTGGAATGGAGCAACGGGAACTCACCCTGTTGTGCAGATTCAAACCAGCAACCTTTCGACCCACCAGCACAGCAGCACAGCGGTTTAAACCACTGCGCCACCTGCATCCCTCGGAGTATAACTTAGGGTAGGACTAAAGATGGATTGAGCATACATTGGCCCGCTTTGCAGTTGTGGGGGGGGGGGGCACCACTGTGGTTTCCTTTCACAGGCCTCCCATTTGTGCTGGGTGCTTGCTGCACAGTTCGCCTAGCAATCTCCATGGCTTGCTTCATGGCTCGCTGTGCCATCTAAACTCAGAGGTGCCCGAGGGAGTGGCTGTGAAAGCAGCCCCGAGACATGGTTTGTTCTAGGGTGCTTCACACCTTGCGGGCTTCGAATGACACAGCAGACCACGTGCTGCTGCGAGGGCCATTAGGCCAACCGTTTGGAGTGCACCCAGCGCCTGCAGGGCTGATGAAAAGAAGTCAGTGTGGCTTGTGAACAGATGGAGAGCAGCCAAACCGCAGGCAACTGTGTGGATCGGCTCAAGCCAGCAGCACTCAAACAGGAGATGCTGCACCTTTTTCTGCTGAGCTTTTGTTGCAGCTGAAATCACCCTCTAAAGCTACCATTAGCTTCCCTGGCAGGAACAGGCAACACAATACAGGTAGCTGTTTTTTTATTCTAGCAAACCTCTTTGTGTGTGTGTGTGTGTTGGGGCGGAGTTCTTTTAAGCTTTTTAGAAAATGACATGGACAGAATAAGAACCATGATTGGCTCTCCTGTCTCTTTTATAGTTTGGCTCTGTATTGTGCCAGGTTGTGAGGAAATGTAGTGTGGAAAAAGTGAATCGCTTTGTAACTCATAAGTACTGCAGGAAAGTGGTACGATTTTCCTCACTCCTTGAAGGCAAGACAGTACAAAAGAGCAGCTTATGAAGGAACCAGCAAGCTAGCATTGAGCCAGCCTTTGTTTCTATTAGCTGATCTTGATAAAAAAAGAGAAACTAACATCCTCCAATAGATCAAAAGAAAAAAGTGTATTCTTTTCTCATTCAAGTCTACTCTGAAAACACACACACACACAAGCTCACAGGAGAGAGGGAGGGGGAGAGAAAGAGGGAGAGAGAGATTGATTTTAAACTATAGATAGAAAAAGAGAGGTCCAGGTAGAAGAAACAGATTTGCAAGCAAAGATCCCTTTCTCCAAATAAAATGCTGTCATTTTCAAGTAGCAACACTTGTGCTTTCTCCCTGCCACCCCCAAGGAATCTCTTGAGTGTGCACATGTGTCGTTTTTCACAAATCTCCGTTTTGATGCTTCAAAGGAAATCTTGGATTGATTCAAGCCTTTGCCAGGCTAATATCCTCTTATTTTGTTGATGTCTTCTTTTTAAGCTTACACTTGTTACAGATCTATTGTGATAATTTGCTGTTGTCTACGGCCCCATGGTCTCTCGGGTAACAACAGTAGCTGGTCTAATTCCATCTCTTTGGACGCTTCCGCCACCTTATCAACTGCTTCATGAGTATGTCTTTGAGGAGTTAATCAGTAACCAAGAGCTTACTGAACAAACATCCCCTTTTCTTGCGCTATGACTGACCAAGGATGATGGATAAAATATCATAGCTTGGTCGCTACAAGGAATGGAAAACAAGAATCTAAATGTAAGGTCAGAGCAGCGTGACTCGCTGCAGTTGGAGATCTTTCTTTCCAATCTCATCACTGACCATTTCAAGTTGTTCTACATTTTAGAACATCTTCTGTTTCATAAATGGTACAACCTTATAATGAATGCTAATGATTTTTTTAAAAATATACTGGAAGGGAGGAGACATGATTCTGGCACCATTTGTATATATTAAAAATAGCGGCAGAATACTTTTTACAGGGTTTTTTTTTTGCATTCCATTACAGAGATTGTGACATGCGCAACTATAGTGAGAATTTATAATATGTTGGAACAGTTAAGGATTTTAATGCATGGAGTCCAAATCAGGCGACAATGCACTCTTTTGATTTCTATTCTTACACAGCACATATTTATCTACCATGAGGATAAATAGCTTTGTTTTCCAAATGTCAGTGGCAGGCAAGTATGATAACTTCCTAACACATAGAGTCTGGACTATGCATCGCAACCAATTCAGTCTAATTCAGTGCTCTATCCTTTCTTAAACTACTATAAATGGCAGACGCAATGGTGTAATCACGCCTAGAAACAGCATTTTCTTTTTTCTTCCATTCTGCATTTATTTGTATCTCACTTTTCCTCCAAGGTGCCTAAGGTGGTGCACATGGTCCTTCTCTCTCTGTCCTCTCACAAGGTGGGTCATGCCCTGGTCCGTGCCTGGCCCAAGGTCACCCAGGGCACTTCATGACTGGCACCACTCTCGTGCCCTATCCTGAAGTAGCATTTTGGTGAACGCAAAGCTTGCTTACTTGTCCTGAAGAAAAGTAATGAACTTCTCTTGCTATTTGGATCCCTCTGGGAGTAATTTCAAGGTATTCTCAAGGAGGGTGTGTGGTGTGCCAATTTAACCCTGGCTGATGTTTTGAATGAACCTGGTTCTTTTAAAAAAAGAAAAGCCTTCTTTCCAAGTACATTGAAAGCTTATATCCCTTATTAATTAAAAAAAGTATCCAAGGTAGGTTCTCATCAACTGTATAAATATTTCATTATATTCTTATTTGAATGTCACAAAGCTTGTGTTCAGATTGATATTTGAGTGGGGGGTATATTGAATGAAGGAAAGATTAAGAAATGAAAAGGAGCAATAGGTATCTCCCTTAAAAACTTTCCAGTTCCCCCACCTCCCCCACACATACTGAAAACCTGCAATTTAAAGTTGTCAAAAATGCTGAGACAATTATAACCTAAACTAACATTTCCCCTGTGTTGATTTACTGCTGCAGCATAAAACAGTCATGTTAGTTTTAGAAGTCTAGATCTTGGCTTTCTTGGCCATTCTTACCATTATGAGGATAAAATGGGATCACCCCCATGTCCATCAGCCAATGTGACACGGAGGGAAGAAAAGCAAGTTGTACACATGCCACAATAGCTAAAACCAGGTTTCTCTTCTGTAGATGGACCATCTTGGCTTCATGGAAAAAGGAACATTCCACTTCATTAACAATTGTGATGAGGAAAATGAATTGAAGTTGCTGCAAAAGACAAAATTATGCAGCAGTATAGCATAACAATCTAGGAACCTAGAATGCATTGCCTTACTGTGTGGTCCTATGATACAGCTGTACAAGCTCAATAACGACAGATGCTGTACTGGTGGATCTTGAGGACCCTGAAGAGCAGTGGGCGCTCTACTACTTCATAACAAAAGGGTACCAATCAAATGCTGCTGCTGCTGCAACTTGTCTGGTGCAGGGGGCCAGAAATAGGTGGTATGGAAGGTATCTCCAGGTGGGGGCAGGAGCTAGTCAGAATCCTAAGCTCCCTCAGACCTTGGTTCTGCCCCTTGACAATTTTTATACCTACAAAAGAATTAAAGTACATGAAAACATCTACAGTCCTAACTACACTATGCTGACATTACTCCAGTTTTTGGAGCATCGAGACAGAGCTGTTTTGCTTATGTACTACTGTGCACATACATTTTACTTGAGGGGCACTTTACCCGAGGGGCACTGAGGCGGTGGTGTGCCGCCCCAACTTGGAGACAAGGGAGGTGTGCTGCCTGCCGGGCGCACGCATCCGGCATGTGAAGGACAGAGTGGAGCGTCTTGTTCGCTCTGGGGGTCACCAGCCGCTCCTGGTGATCCATGTTGGCACAAACGATGTGGCCAGGCAGGGTGTGGTCGGGATCACCAGGGACTTCGAGGCCTTGGGGAAGAAACTCAGGGAGCTAAAGGCCCAAGTGGCCTTCTCGTCAATCTTACCGGTCCAGGGATTGGGCCAGGAAGGGACAGGAGGGTCTTCAAGGTGAACAACTGGCTTAGGGTGTGGTGCCAGAAGGAACGCTTCGGGTTCCTTGACCACGGCACCCGGTTTCTTGCCAATGGACTTCTGGCAAGGGATGGGTTACACCTCATGAGGATGGGGAAAAGGTCCTTTGGAGATGCTCTAGCGAGCTTCATCAGGAAGACTTTAAACTGAGCTGGGGGGGGTTCAGGCCCCCCAAAAACATGTCTGCACTGGACAAGTGTGGGGGGAGGATCAGGGCTCTGGGAGCAGGGTTTTAGAGGTACTGCACGGACTGACAGGACTCCTACAGAGAGGGGCCAGGTATCAGGGAGGATGGGAGGAAGGAGGAGGCTGGGAGCTCCAAGGAAAGGAAGCGGTGGGAAGGCGTTGAGGTGCATGTACACCAATGCTAGGAGCATGAGTAATAAGCAGGAAGAGCTTGAAGCTCTCCTGGGAATAGAAGGGTATGACCTGGTGGGAATCACAGAAACTTGGTGGGATGAAAGGCAAGTCTGGAATGTGAACATAGAAGGGTATCACCTTTTTAGAAAGGACAGGAAGGGAAAGAGGGATGGGGGCATGGCTTTATATGTCAGGGAAGGGATAAGATGCAGTGAGATAGAATGCAGCACAGATGGGGATTCGGTAGAGGCAGTCTGGGTGAAACTTAGGGGTTTTGACAGGGAAAGAGACAGTGGGGGTATGTTATCGCCCTCCAGGTCAACTTGAGACCCTGGATGATGTCCTGACAGGTCAGATTCTAAGGATATCTTGGGGGAGAGACACAGTAATTATGGGAGAATTCAATCTCCCAGATATTAGTTGGGAGACTCACTCGGTGGTGACAGCCAGGTCACATCGCTTCCTAGAAGCTATAGAGGGAGGATTTTTCACACAGAGGATCCGAGAGGTGACGAGGGGGGGAAACATCCTTGACTTGGCCTTGACCAATAGGGAGGAGCTGATAGATGAAGTACAGATTAGGGGGGCTCTGGATGCGAGTGATCACTCCATCCTTTGCTTTGAGATCAGGGGACTGGGGACGTGCAGCAGGTCGAGCACTAGAAGCTGGGACTTCAAGAGGGCCAACTTTGGCCAACTGAAGGCCAGACTGGGGAAAGTCTCCTGGGATAGGTTAATGGAAGGTAAGTGAGTTGAGGAGGGATGGATGGCACTCAAAAGGGAGGTTTTGGAGGCGCAAGCCTTGACGATACCTCTAGTCAGTAAGGTGGAGAGGGGGAGGAGTGTGCCACCATGGATGTGAAAGGAGGTGGTTAAAGGGATTAGACGAAAGAGGAATCTCAGTAGGAAATGGGTACTGGGGCAAATAGACAAAGGGGTATACCGGGAGGAGGAGGCCCATTGCAGAAGGATTCTTTGCAAGGCAAAGGCTGATTACGAGCTGAGACTTGCCAAGAATATCAAGAGCAACAAAAAGGGCTTCTGTCAGCATGTGACTAGGAAGAGGAAGGGGAGACAAGTGGTGGGACCACTAAATAAGGAGGAAGGAGATCCAGTGACCGATATGAGGGAACAGACACAGATGCTAAATGACTATTTTGCCTCTGTGTTCTCCCCAAAGCAGGACGGGGGATATCCGCATAGGAGATTAGATGGGGCTGGGGACTTAGGGGCACAGATTAGAGTCACCCCCTTTGAAGTCGAGGGGCTCCTCAGGGCATTGGACATTAGGCACCAGGCCCTGACGGGTTACACCCGAGAGTACTTAGAGAGTTGGCAGGGGTTCTCTCACGCCCGCTGGCCTTCATTTTGAGGCCTCATGGAGAATGGGTGAAGTTCCAGAGGACTGGAGGGTGGCATCAGTGGTCCCAGTTTTCAAAAAGGGTAGTAGAAGGGACATGGGGAATTACAGACCTGTTAGCCTTACGTCCATTGTAGGAAAAACAATGGAAAGGCTCATAACAGAGAGAGATGTAGTGATGCTAGATAGGGAAGGGAGGCTGACAGCCACACAACACGACTTCTGCAAAAACAGGTCCTGCCAGACAAACCTTGTGGAATTCTATGCCAAGGTTTCAAGGTGGCTAGATGGAGGGGATGCAGTGGATGTGGTATACCTGGATTTCAGCAAGGCCTTTGACAAAGTGCCCCACGATATCCTGGTGGAGAAACTGAGGAGTTTTGGGATACACCAAAGCACTGTCCGGTGGATTAGGGCATGGTTGACTGACCAAAAGCAGAAGGTAACCATTAGTGGCAAATCAATGGGATGGCAGCCAATGACAAGCGGGGTCCCCCAGGGCTCTGTCCTGGGGCCGATCCTGTTTAATCTTTTCATTAATGACATGGAAGAAGGGGTGAACAGTCTGCTGATCAAATTCGGAGACGACACTAAAACTGGAGCAGTGGCCACAACTGAGGAGCAGGTAGTCCAGATCCAAAAGAATCTGGACAGACTATGGAAGTGGGCAGGAGACAACAGGATGGTGTTCAATG